>NW_024870855.1:8222500-8730000 GCF_019054845.1 Dipodomys spectabilis | reverse complement strand
TGGAGGCATAGAATTCCATTGTGTATATATACCACATTTTCTTGATCCATTCATCTACTGGTAGATTTCTTTTTAAACAATCTTTAAGTACTTTGTACAAAGGAGTTGCCATTTAACATAACAGCTCATGACTCCACTCTATCTTGATCCGTGTCTCCCCTTTCAACATTTGCAGCCATCCTTCCCCATGTACCCCTTCCCTTACTCTTCTTAATTTTGTAGGAAGTATGTCTGTATTTCCCTCTCTTCTCCTCTTCATTGTTCGATTCCTTTCTCCTTGATCCCACCTTGCCCATCTCAAGTACCTGCTTCCTGTTGTTTTGTTTCGCTGAACTTTGATATTCTTAATAATCCTTAACGGTATTAAAAAAGAAGCTGGAAAAATTATATTAAGTGAAGTAAGCCAGACCCAAAGAAACATAGGTTACATGGTTCCCCTCATTTGTAGGAATTAGAATGTGTCTATAAATCCAGAAGTAAATACACTGGATGATGAAATTACACTTGATAAAAATTATACTTGGACATGATAAATTAAACAAGACTCTAAACATGCACATGGTGAGAACTAAGGAAGCTATTCTTAGGAGTAGATTGAAAAGGTTCAATAGCTATGTGAATATGATCATATAAAATGATGTTTATCAAAATGAACTTCAAGAAATAGAAATGAGGTTTTTTGTTTTTTGTTTTTTTGTTTATTCTCCCTCCCTTTGTGACTATTTTTGGTTTCTGTATTTTTTGTCTTGTATGTAAGTAATCTGTTTTGGGGAGGGTAAAGGAGAGCACAGAAATGATTGGGCAAAGGATGAACTAATGTGGCAGTGATACTAGACACTATGTTGAAAATGAACTGTACAACTTGGGGGAGAGAGGGGTTGGGAGGGAGAAAACTGGGAGAAAATAAGGGAAGAGGTGGCACTGTTCAAAACGAAATGTACTCATTACCTGACTTATATAACTAACTCCTCTGTACATCACCTTTACAATAAAAATAAAATGTAAAAAGAAAAAAGCTGGGTGCTAGTGGCTCATGATTGAGATCCAAGCAACTTAGGAGGTTGAAATCTGAGGATCCAGGTTCAAAGCCTATGCAGTTACCCAAACTGGAGAGACTCTAAGCTTCGATTAATCAGAAACAAAAAGGCAGAAGTAGAGTTGTGGCTCAAGTGATAGAGCACAACAAGAAAGCTAATGGCTAGCACCTAGGTCTTTTTTGGGAGGTAAGGGGAAGGGAGCAGAAGAAGAAGAAGAGGAGGAGGAGGAGGAGAAGCAGCAACAGCATGCTTAGGTGAGTGAAGAAGTAGCAATAGCATGCTTAGGTGAGTTTAAAGATGCATATGCTAGCTGACAGGATGTTCTGACTTCCATTTCAAAGAAGGAACCAGTTGGGCCAAATAAACATAGGGATGTCAGTGTACAGGCCTTGGGCTCACAATGTCCACTTATGTGGAGTCTGCATTAGCACACTATTCAGGTCAGCACAACAGTGCCATAATAGTATCTGTGAGAGAAATACAGATGTTTCCTGCATCAGTTGAGCAATGCGGACAGACAGTTCCATTTTGATATGGCTTCTAAGAAGCACTGTACTTTGTAAAGGTTACATTCTGAATGTTACATTAATGCTGAAGTTGTGCATGAAGATGAGTGCTCTGTGTAACCAGATGCTTTATGTCTCTTGTCTCCTTAAAAATATAGTTAGTGAAACAAATGGGACATAGCATTTTTGAAAAGCTCACTGAGTATAAAGACAGGCCTGCAAAAGTACCATTTTTTCTGAGCTGTCATTCCATTAAAGAGGGAGATATTTTCTTGTGGCAGGCATTGGACTTGAACTCAGAGCCTGAGCACTGTCTATTAGCTTTATTGCTCAAGGCTGGCACTCTACCACTTGGACCACAGTTCTACTTCCAGTGTGTGTGTGTGTGTGTGTGTGTGTGTGTGTGTGTGTGTGTGTGTGTGTTTGGTTAATTGTAGATAAGAAGCTTATGGACTTTCCTGCCTGGGATAGCTTGAACTAGAATCCTCAGATCTCAGCTTCCTGATTAGCTTGGGATTACATGTGTGAGCCTCCAGACCCTACTGAGATCTTATTTCTTGACTATTTGCTTTCAGTCAAACCACAATATTATGAAAAGTGGAGCTGTGGCTCAAGTGACAAGGTGCTAGCCTTGAGCAAAAATGCTCACTGGATAGTGCCCAGGCTCTGAGTTCAAGCCCCCAGGACTAGCAACAACAAAAACTCAAACAAACGAACAAAAAAGCCATTTGTGTTGCCAGGCAGTCAGTAGCTCACGCTTGTAATCCTAGCTACTCTGAGGATCTTGGTTGGAGAATCTCCTAGAGACTCTTATCTCCAATTAATTACTCAAAAGCTGGAAATGGCTCTGTGGTTCATTGTGGTAGAGCGCTAGCCTTGAGCACAAAGACACTCAATGACAGCAACTAGGCCCCGAGTTCAAGCCCCACAAATGGCAGACAAAAAACCAAAACTCTCACAATATTATGAAACAAATTGCTACTATCAATAAGGCTTTCTTATTCAGGAAGGACCTGGGCAGCTCCATATGAACCAGCAATGAGTACAACACAAGTCTCTTTTCATCTATGATGTTATTCAGATAATGCAGTGTTTATAATAGCGCTCAAAAGTTATCAACCTTAGCTGATATCCCAATTCATGAATCCCACTTATACTTTGAACACTGGTAATTCCTCATGGAGCTTCCTTATAGAGTTTTATCAATGAACAGGTCAGACAATTGAGAACTATGGATCATGTTTCCTGCCTACAAATTGCTAGGCTGGGTCACTTCCCAGAAGACATAGAATTTTCTTGGGCCTTGGTATTCTTCATCATCAGTAAGATCAAGATAACAAGGTCCAGTTCCAGTTAGAAAATATGTGCTCCGATAATCAACCTGGTGAGAATACTGTTAACAGTTGGAGAATTTTCATAAATACCCTCTCCTCCCCACATCTTGCTCTGACAAATTTTTCTTTGTTTGAACTCAGAGGCATGTGTTATTGCTTAGCTTTTTCTGCTCAAGGCTGGCACTCTACTATTTGAGACATTCTGCTATTTGTCTTCCTGGTCTCTTGGATTTGTCTGAGCTACTGGTACTGGTACTGGAAAGTCTCACGGAGTTTTCTGCTTGGGCTGGCTTTGAACTGTGATCCTCAGTTCTCAGCCTCCTGTGTAGCTAGGATTACAGGCATGAGCCACCATCACCCTGCTTGACAACCCTTTCTATTTTACCTAAACCAAGATATCTGTAAAGTAATCATCCTTGATCATGAGTCATGTTTTGCCTGTAAACCATCCCTCATTTTCTCATCTGTTTCCTCTCTGACAACTTCTAGACGTTTCTTCATCCTCCATAGTATCAGAGGGTTCCTTAAAGTGACATGTCCTTAATTGAAACACTATCTTCTATTAGGACAGTTGCATAATGAAAATGAGGAACCTCTTGTTTAAAAATTCTTAGGAATTCAGAGCTGGGTACTGGTGGCATACACCTGTAATCCTCACTACTTAGGAGAATAAGATCTAAAGACCACAGTTCAAAGCCAGCCTTGGCAGGAAAGTCCATGGGACCCTTATCTCCAAGTAACTTGAGCTGTGGCTCAAGTGGTAGAGCATCAGCCTTAGTAAAAAAAAGGTAAGGCATAGCACCCAAACCCTGAGTTCAAGCACCAGTACCAACAACAAACAAACAAACAAAAAGAATTTCAGAACAGCAATTGGAAAACAGTAATACACGTGGAGTACAAATTCCATGTCTGTGGCTCTGACTCATCCTAAGCATGTAGGCCAACCACCACGGAGGCCCTATGTGGTTTACTGCTCTCTCAAGGATCTCTCTCTCCTCCATTACTGCTTCTGTGACTGCAGGAGTTTACCATTTCCAGAGTTAACAGTGATTACAAAGGTCCCTTTCCTTTAGTAACTTTGTCTGGTTTCCTTGCACCCTGGGAAGAACTCCGCCTGCTTTGTGCATGCTCTTTCTCCCCAGCCATGCCACCCCCTTGCAGCTCTGCTGCTCAGACATGGAGGTCTTTGATGTGAAATTTCATGCTTAATCTCATGGTAGCCAGACCCATGAGTTATGCAGTTCCAGAGACAACAGTGTTTAGTACTGCTACTGAGCTCCTTGCCAAATGGTGGTTCATGTAGGGAATTGATCACTGAAGTCCTCTAGTTGGTAAGATAGCCCTAAAGATGTTCCAAGAAAAATCTCAGTCTGTGAAAACCCAACATTTCACAAAGATCTAATATAACATTTCTTAGAAAGGGTGCTCTGGAAAGTGGACTGAAAATATGAAAATAAATTAAAATGTTCATATTTCCTTAAGTGAATGAAGCACTCAAGCCTTTGTCTTGGAAGAGTATCATGAGTTAGAAAGTCATGGTTCTATTTTTTTAATCAATATAAATTGCAAATACTTCAAAACATGAGCTAGTTAAAATTTTAGATTAAATAACCCTTGAAGGTTAAGGTAGAGTTGAGGGACTGGAGAGAAATAACTATTTTCCTTTAAAATCTTAATGATAGAAACTCTTTCATGTCTATTAAATGAAAAAAAGAAACAAATATGGATACATGATGTAAATTAAATGTATTGATATACTTTTTAGGGTAATCCAGGATGGCCTTGAACTTGCCTTCCTCTTTCTTCAGCCTCCTCAATGGTAGGTACACACATTTTTAAATTTATCCTAGGTTAACCAAGTAGTAAACCTCTATTTAATGCAAGCTTTTGTTTTCGAGGCTATAAATTTTTCTTTCATTTCATGTAAACATTCCTTCCTTTCCCTCCCTCCCTTGTTCCCTTCTGTATTTTTTCCTTCCCTATCTCCTTCTCTTCCTCCCTCCTTCTTAAATAACAAGTTATTGATGACTTCCAGACTATTGATATCTGAATCCCCATCTACCATTTTTATGGAGCTTCCTGTCATGGGCCACTTCCAAAATATGCTCAGGCCTACTACACTGGCTGCTCATGACAGCATGAGAAATGTGATACTAAGCAAGAAAGCACTTAAATCAGTGCCTTAAATAAAAACTCCATGTACAACCTCAAAGAACATTTCATTTGCGTTGTTATTTACATACACCTTGAAAGGAAATCAAGGCCCCCACTCCAGCAACCTATTCCAGCCACCATCACTTACCTCATTTGCTACAAGTTATCTACTTGTTATTGTTAGTGTAATTAATTTTGAAAAGGCTTTCCACTAAAATGAGATGGTTCCAACCACCCACAAATTCCAACAACAAAAGGTAAAGTGAGTTAATTAAGAGATGGTAAACTGGATTATATATTTCCTTTATCTTCTGTATTCAAGAGTTTCTCACTAAGAAGGAAAGAGAAGGAAGAAATAGCTGTAGGACTTTTTGGCTGTTCGTAACAATTCTTTAGATATACAGAAGTTGATTCTGGACATCGGAATATTTTGCTGTTTTGCAATAAAACATACCAATGTCAAATTCCTATCAAGGTATAAATAGAGATTAAAAACAACAGTGAAAAGATCCAATGGCTCAGGGCACACTCCATCTGTTTCCTCAACAACTAGTTAAAATACTCTGGAAAATCATAGTATCTAGTTTCTAAGAACGTGTATGTTAGCTAACCAGACTTCCTTCCTTAGCTCAAGAAATTAGCCCTTGTGACACTGAATATTTTACACAGTAGTATGTGCTCCTATTAGTGAAAGCTCAATTCCTAGATGGGTGGCAAATTAGTGGCATGGTCCTGCATCAACTTCCAGTCCTCCTCAGCCTCAATTGTCTTAAAAATGGGAAGAATAGTAATCCTTTCCCTCTAGAAATTTGGAAGGCTCTAGTAGCAGGAAGCAGTTAAGGGGCCTAGCACAGTGCCTGGCACCTTGCAGGCCCTAGCTGTTTTGGTTGGTATTACTTTTCTCACCATAGCAGGGCTCAGGGCTGGTTCACACAAAGACGAATGATGAGAGTCATAACCACAACCAGCCTCTGTCAGTAGTGTCCACAGCAATAATTACTATTCAAGCAAAGCAGTGAACCTTTCCCTTTACCACAAATCTCCTTCCTCCCACAAAATTACCTTAAAAGTATTTCCACAAAAGCTATTTTACTGGGGGCCCTGCTCCTGACTAACAAGACACTCTTTTTAAAGTTCCTTATTTTATAATGCAAACTAACTTTTTTTAAAGTCTCATATTTTGATACCCAAACTAATGTCGTCCTCCATCTATACCTCTATGACTACATTTAAAGTTAGGAACTCAAACCATGTATCTAATTGTTCTAGAATCTATGTGGCCGATTCAAAGTAACAACCATATTAGATCTCAATATCACAGTGAAATTGGTTGTTATGAAACTTTCATAAGCAGCAGATAATCAACACATTTCTTTGCTTTCAAAGAGTAAGTTGCTAGCTGTAAATAAATCATTACATTGCATCAAAAGTACTAAAATCAACAATCACCTGATCATCATTGGCAAACCTCCTCTGAACTCCATTTCTTTCCTAATTAAATGAAAGAAGAGAGTAAAAGAAATCTTTACACAATGTCCCTCAGACAATAGAGTTTCTGCCTGTGGGGGGTAGAGCCATGAGTCCTCTTCCACTTACAGTATTAGGGAATGACTAAATTACTGTGGCTCCCTTCCTGCATGTACACTTATGAGTAATGATACAATTTTCTAAATCACATAAAAGTATGTAACAGGATTCAGCACAGTTCTGTGCTCTGTTGATAAGAATTCATGAAAATAACTTTTTACAGTATTATTAAGAGAATTTTTATGGTATCATGGTTTTGTTTGGATTCAGGCTCTCTCTCTCTCTCTCTCTCTGTCTCTCTCTCTGTCTGTCTGTCTGTCTTTCTGTGTGTATGTGCATATGTATATGGAATAAGCCTCCCACTTCACCAGTTCATATATATGTATGTAGACACACACATATAAATGCATATATGAATACACACACACACACACACACACACACACACACACACACACACACACACACACACACACACATATATATATATATATATATATATATATACTCATACACATCTTTGGGTATATGGAATTTGAATGTATAGAATACTCCTATTGTGTTTTGGCATGTACATTCAGAATCTAAGAATCTGAATTTTTACTATTTCTTAGCATTCTCACAACCATCTCTAATAAAATTAAGCTTTTATTTCATCTCAGAGTATTGGACTTTTTAAAGGTGTCTTTTAAAATGCTGAGTGACTCTAAAACTTAGCAATGTGAATTTCATTTAAATTGATTTTGTATCTTTATCACCATTCCTTAAAATGAATCTTATTACTAGAGATAATGTATGTGTCAAAAAAAGAAGCCTCAAATGCACTTCCTGTGCACTTGACAGGGTGACAAAATATTTCTCCTATCCTTTCCTAATTGAGCCTCAGTACAAAAGAGGACATTATAATAATATTAATAATAGTTACATGGATATTTGTAGGTACTGTGTAACCCTTAAGTCCATTTTCCCAGACAATGGTGACTACAAAGAGGCTTCAAAATAGAACATCGCACAATATGAATGCCACTTTTTTTTTCTATCTTACATTTTAAAAACATCATTGAAATCAGAAAGTTCATTTACAAAGGACTGGCAGTTGCAATCACAGCAATAATGTAGTGCTGAGAAAAAAAGGGTAATTGGTTTGGTAAAGATCACTTTCCATTACTCCATAAGGCACTACACAATAGGAAAGGTCGCCAATTAAGCAATCATGAATACCAAGTACTGAAGCTGATGAAAATAGGGCAGTGGTTTAAATAGATTTGCAAGCAATTTACCTTTTCACAATGTTGGCAATCTGATGCAATTTGCTTGCAATTTTGTCTGCTTTCAGTAGCACTCGAAGCTGACACTACACAGACCAAATGGCAAAGAGGCCCTGCATAGAAAATGTAAAACTATCCTGGCTGCATCAGAAATCCAGAATGGTGGTTCATCAGGAAAATTACAACAATTAACATAAGTGCTGCAAAAATCAACACTTCAAATGTCACACTCACTAGTCTGTCCAAAGACTGGAAAAGTACCATCCCCACTGCCGGACTAACAGTAAATATGAAGCAATCACCACCAAACCTTGGGGCTGATGGTTTTACAATTGATGTGACATTCTCTGAGTGATAAAATAGCCTCTCATTTTACAAAAGTAAGAATTTTTCTTTTTTAGACTTAACCTGGATTATGTCAACACAAAATTTACGTTTTATTCCCCCCCAACTTTCCCTACCACAAAGCCATTTTGTGCCAGTGGTGGGTGTAAGATAGTCTTGACATTTTAAAAATAACTTTATATTTCAGAGAATCAAAGCCAAGTTGAATATATATATACACACACACACACACACACACACATATATATATATATATATATATATATATATATATATATATATATATATTCCCTCCTCAAACATTGATCTGGTTCTTTCAAATGTAAATCATGTTGAAAGCTGTTACAGAGTGTGAGGTGCAGTGTATCTGACCAGTACCTATTTTATTATCTTAGAGAGGGCTCCAAAAAAACATCTGCGGAAAAACGCTCCTCAATGGAAAGAACACTGCTGGAGGAATATCAATACCAAATTTCAAACTCTACTATAAAGCCATAGTAATCAAAACAGCTTGGTATTGGCATAAGAACAGATCTCAGGACCAATGGAATAGAATTGAAAACCCAGAAATGAACCTACAGACCTATAGCCATCTAATCTTCGATAAGGGAGCTAAAACAATAGAATGGAAGAAAGCCTCTTCAGTAAATGGTGCTGGCAAAATTGGTTAACTACATGTAGAAAACTAAAGCTAGATCCTTATATTTCACCCTGCACCATAATCAACTCCAAATGGATCAAAGACCTTGAACTCAAAGCAGACACTCTGAAAACATTACAGGATGGAATAGGAGAAACCCTAGGTCTCCTTGGCTCAGGCCGAAATTTTCTGAATAGAGACCCGGAAACACAACAAATCAAAGAAAGGTTGGACAAATGGGATTGCATAAGGTTGCAGAGCTTCTGCAGGGCAAATGACATAGCTAGCAAGATCAATAGAAAGCCCACGGATTGGGAGAAGATCTTTACTAGCCATACAACGGACAAGGGTCTCATATCTACAATATACTTGGAACTCAAAAAATTAAACCCCCCAACAACAAATCCTCAAAGAAACAACTGCCCAATAAATAAGTGGGCGAAAGACTTAAAGAGAAACTTCTCTGAAGAAGAAAGAAGGATGGCCAATAGACACATGAAGAAATGTTCAACATCCCTAGCCATAAAAGAAATGCAAATCAAAACAACATTGAGATATCACCTCACTCCAGTTAAAACAGCAAAAATCAAGAACTCTAACAACAACAGATGCTGGAGGGGATGTGGACAGAAAGGAACCTTATTTCATTGTTGGTGGGAATGTAAACTTGTTCAACCACTTTGGAAAGCAGTATGGAGGTTCCTCAAAAGACTTCACATAGAACTCCCCTATGACCCAGCAATCCCACTTTTGGGCATTTACACTAATGTTTACAAAAAAGACCACACTAAAGCTACCAGCACAACTATGTTTATTGCAGCATTATTTACCATAGCTAAGATATGGCACCAACCCAGATGCCCCTCAGTAGATGAATGGATCAAGAAATGGAATTCTATGCCTCCATCAGAAAGAATGACATTGCCCCATTTGTTAGGAAATGGAAAAACTTGGAAAAAATTATATTAAGTGAAGTAAGCCAGGCCCAAAGAAACATAGGTCCCATGGTTTCCCTTATTTGCAATATCTAGTATATGTATGAGTCAAGCGGAAAAGGTGATATCAGGAAAATGAACCCTTAGATATGTATTTTAAGGTTTTTTTTTCTTTCATGCAAGTGTTTCTAATGCGTTTATAAGATTATCTCTTTGTTGCTTTGTATGTCCCTCCCCCACAGTATAACCCCTACTTTCCCTATATTTGATGTCAGTATAACTTGTGGAGGAGATGGGGAAAAACCAGTTGTTTAAGGATACAGGTGGACCTGTTGCAACAATGAGAAGTACAAGTTGTCATGTCCATAACGAGCTTTACAATGTCGGTGCAGGGGAGGGGGGGGGAGGGGGGAAGGGGGAGGGAAGGAGAAGGATTGGGATTGGGGGGGAGGGGGGAGGCTGGGAAGAGAGGTGAAGGGTAAACAAAGGAGGAGGCTGCAATGCTTGGTAAGAAATGTACGCATTATCCTGCCCATGTAATTGTAACCCCTCTGTACAGTATGTTCACAAATAAAATAAAATTAAATAAAAAAAAACAAAGAAAGGTTGGACAAACGGGATTGCATGAAATTGCAGAGCTTCTGCATGGCAAAGGACATAGCTAGCAAGATCAATAGAAAGCCTACGGACTGGGAGCAGATCTTCACTAGCCATACAACAGACAAGGGTCTCATATCTAAAATATACCTGGAACTCAAAAAATTAACCCCCCCCCCCCCAACAAATCCTCAAAGAAATGATCACCTGATAAATAAGTGTGCTAAAGAGTTTAAAAGAAACTTCTCTGAAGAGGAAATAAGAATGGCCAATAGACACACGAAGAAATGCTCAACCTCTCTAACCATAAAAGAAATGCAAATCAAGATAACATCGAGATTCCACCTCACCCCAGTTAGAATGGCTATAATCAAGAAATCTATTTTTTTTTATTGTGAGAATACTGTACAGAGGGGTTACAATTACATGGGCAAGATAATGAGTACATTTCTTATCAAGCATTGTTGCCTCCTCTTGGTTTCCCCTTCCCATCCCTTCCCATACTCCCCCCACCTTCCCCACCCAATCCTCCCTGCCCCCACCAAAGTTGTGAAGTTTGTTTTTCGACATAACAACATGTACATTTCATTGTTGCAATGGGTCCACCTGTATCCCTAGTTAAATATTTGTTTTTGCCCTTCCCCTCCACAAATTATAACAGCAGATGCTGGAGGGGATGTGGCCAAAAGCAAACCCTACTGCATTGTTGGTGGGAGTGTAAACTTGTTCAACCACTCTGGAAAGTAGTATGGAGGTTCCTCAAAAGACTCCACATAGAGCTCCCCTATGGCCCATCAATCCCACTTTTGGGCATTTACCCAAATGTTTACAAACAAGACCACACTAAAGCTACCAGCACAACTATGTTTATCGCAGCATTATTTGCCATAGCTAAGATATGGAACCAACTGAGATGCCCCTCAGTAGATGAATGGATCAAGAAAATGTGGAATATTTATACAATGAAATTCTATGCCTCCATCAGAAAGAATGACATTGCCCCATTTGTTAGGAAATGGAAAGAATTGGAAAAAATTATATTAAGTGAAGTAAGCCAGGCCCAAAGAAACATAGGTCCCATGGGTTCCCTTATTTGCAATAACCAGTATGTCAGGGACAAGCAGAAAAGGTCAGATAAGATGAGGTTAAGCGAAATAAATCCCAAGATAAGGACACATGTCTATGACAAGCAGAAAAGGTCAAAAGCTATGTACATATGACCATATAAGATGATGTGTTTTTTTCCTTTTTTGCTATTGTTTTCAATGTACTTATAATGCACTATGTGATTCTCTTGTTTCTTTTATATATTCTTCCCCCATGGTATAATCCCCGTTTTCACTGTGTCTGATTCCAGTGCCCTGCATCTTGTATATACATTTTTCTAATTTGGGGAGGGGAAGGGAAATAACAAATGATGAAATAAGAATACAGGTTGGCCCATTGTAACAATGAGATGTACAAGACACTATGTTGAAAATGAACTTCACAACTTGGGCACGGGAGGTAGGAGTTGGGAAGCTAGGAGGGAAAGGATGGTAGGGGAAAAACAAAGAATCAGGTAACAATGCTTGATAGAAAATGTACTCATTACCTTACTCATGTAACTGTAACCCCTCTGTACAATAAAAAACACATATAAAAAAGTGTGGCTATCAGTTTGAACCAGCACTATCTTGTTGCTAGAAGGACTAGACCCTTTCATGCATGGTTCAGGAAGTCTCAATGAGGAATAACAAATGTCCATCCTGGCCAGAAGTTTCAAAGAGAAAATAAGGCAGAAGAAGTCAGTTTATTTAAAAAAAAGTTCTCATCTTGAAGATTGTTTATAGTTCTACTGATCTCAAAATAATTTTAGTTTATATTTGTATTAATACATACAACAACATAGCAACATTTATTATTGTTCCCAGTTTAGAGACTGTGAAGCAATTTTTTTCATTGTTTGTAATCAAGATTATATTTATAGCTAATTTTTTTCTTTTTTCTATACATTTTAATTGTAAAAATACTGTACAGAAGGGTTAAAGTTACATAAGTAAGGTAATGAGTACATTTCCTATCCAGCATTGTTACCTTCTCCTTTGTTTATCTCCTACCATCCCTTCTCTTCCTCCTCAACTCTTCCCCCACACCCAAGTTGTAAAGTTTGTTTTCAACATAGTTTCTTGTACATCTCATTGTTACAATGGGTCAACCTGTATCTTTATTTCATCATTTTGTTATTTCCCTTCCCCTCCCCAAATTAGAAAAATGTATATACAAGATGCAGGGCACTAGAATCAGATACAGTGAAAACAGGGATTATACCATGGGGGAAGAACATACAAAAGAAACAAGAGAATCACACAGTGCATTATAAGCACATTGAAAACAATAGCAAGAAGGAAATAAACCACTTGTGTCCCTGTCTTGGGGTTCATTTTGCTTAACATCACCTTATATCGTCATATATACATAGATTTGACCTTTTCTACTTGTCCTAGACATGTACTAGTTATTATAAATAAGAGAAACCATGGGACCTATGTTTCTTTGGGCCTGCTTACTTCACTTGATATAATTTTTCCAATTCTTTCCATTTCCTAACAAATGGGGTGATGTCATTCTTTCTGATGGAGGCATAGAATTCCATTGTGTATATATACCACATTTTCTTGATCCATTCATCTACTGAGGGGCATCTCAGTTGGTTCCATATCTTAGCTATGGTAAATAAGGCTGCAATAAACATAGTTGTGCTGGTAGCTTTGGTATAGCCTTGTTTTTAATCATTTGGGTAAATGCCCAAAAGTGGGATTGCTGGGTCATAGGGGAGCTCTATGTGGAGTCTTTTTTTTTTTTTTTTTTTTTTTATGAATTCAGTATTGAGTTTTATTTTTTTTTTTATTTTTTTTTATTTTTTTTTTATTTTTTTTTTATTGTAAAGCTACTATACAGAGGGTCAGGTCACAGTTACATGAGTGAGGTTATGAGTACACTTCCTCTTGAACATTGTTACCCCCTCCATTGTTTTCCCCCTACCATCCCCTCCCTCCCTCCCTTCCCCGAGGTTCTTTTTTTTTTTTTTTTTTTTTTGATTGTGATTAAATGATTACATAATTTCAAAGTCACAAGTTCATTCTAACTTCCCTGGAGCAAATTGTCTACCACAGTCTGTAATATATAACAGTGTTCACATGTTATATACCATATTTGTGATCAGCAGCATGAGGATATTTAGTAGTGGTTCAACCAGATGAGCGGGAGTTCTTTGTTTCTTAAGTCCTGTTAGTTTTGTCGTATCACTAACCTTTTGGATTTAGCATCCACTTATGAGGGAGACCATGTACCGTTTGTCTCTTCGTTCTTGGCTTACCTCGCTCAACATGATTCCTTCTAGCTCCATCCATTTCCCTGCAAATGCCATTATTTTGTCATTTCTAATGGCTGCATAATATTCCATTGTGTATAGATACCACAATTTTTGGATCCATTCATCTGTGGTGGGGCTCCTAGGTTGTTTCCATATCCTAGCTATTGCGAACAGTGCTGCAATAAACATGGAGGTACACGTGTCCTTGTATATTGGTTCCTGTTGTTCAGGGTAGATGCCTAGAAGTGGTATGACTGGGTCGTAAGGGAGGTCAATCTTTAGCTTTCTAAGGACCCTCCAGACTGCTTTCCAAAGTGGTTGTATAAGTGTACATTCCCACCAGCAGTGTAATAGGGTTCCTCTTTCTCCACATCCCCTCCAGCATTTGTCGTTGGCTGATTTGTGGATGTGGGACATTCTGACTGGGGTAAGGTGGTATCTCAGGGTTGTCTTTATTTGCATTTCCTTCACCACCAGGGATGATGAACATTTCCTCATGTGTTTCTTTGCCATTTTTATTTCTTCATTTGAGAAGTCCCTCTTTAGTTCCCTTGCCCATTTAGTAATTGGTTTGTTAGGTTTGGGAGGGATTAGTTTCTTGAGTTCCCTGTATATACAGGATGTTAACCCCTTGTCTGATATATTGCTGGTAAATATTTTTTCCCAATTAGTTGGTTGTCTTTCTAGCTTAGTTGCGATAGATTTAGCTGTGCAGAAGCTTTTTATTTTAAGGTAGTCCCATTTGTCGAGTCTCTCTCCAACTTGTTGTGACCCTGGGACTCTGTTCAGGAAGTTCCTTCCTGTGCCTATTAGTTCAAGTGTCTCTCCTACTCTGTCCTGCAGTAGTTTCAGAGATTCAGGTTTAATGTTAAGGTCTTTAATCCATTTTGAGTTGATGTTGGTGCATGGTGATAGGCTGGGGTCCACTTTTAGTTTTCTGCATGTGGCTGCCCAGTTTTCCCAGCACCAGCGGTTGAAGAGGCTGTGTTTCTTCCATTGTATGTCTTTGGCTCCTTTGTCGAATATCAGCTGGCTGTAGGCCTGTGGATTTATATCTGGATCTTCTATTCTGTTCCATTGGTCTTCGGGTCTGTTTTTGTGCCAGTACCATGCTGTCTTTGTGATTATAGCTCTGTAGTAGAGTTTGAAGTTCGGCATGGATAGCCCTCCCATATTGTCTTTATCCCCTAGAATTGTTTTGGCTATTCTAGGTCTTTTGTTGTTCCATATAAATTTTTGGACTGTTTTCTGTATTTCAGTGATGTACGTCATTGGGATTTTAATAGGAATTGCATTGAATTTGTATATTAATTTTGGAAGTATCACCATCTTTACTATATTAAGTCGGCCTATCCAGGAGCATGGGAGGTCTTTCCATTTCCTAGTGTCTTCTGCAATTTCTTTCTTTAACTTTTTATAGTTCTCATTAAATAGTTCTTTTACATCTTTGGTTAGGTTAATTCCTAAATATTTTATTTTTTGGGAGGTTATTGTGAATGGGGTTGCTCCCTTTATTTCCCTCTCTTCCTGTGCGTTATCAGTGTATAGGAAGGCAACTGATTTTTGTGGGTTTATTTTGTATCCTGCTATTTTGCCGAAGTGACTTATGATTTCTAAAAGTTTGGGGATGGAGTTTTTGGGATCGTGGAGGTATAGTATCATGTCGTCTGCAAAAAGGGATAGTTTCACTTCTTCTTTCCCTATGCGGATCCCTTTAATGTCTTTTTCTTGCCTTATTGCCCTGGCTAAGGGTTCTAGGACTATGTTGAAGAGGAGTGGAGACAGTGGACATCCTTGCCTTGTTCCTGTTTTTAGGAGGATTGGTTGTAGCTTTTCCCCATTAAGTATAATATTGGCTATTGGTCTGTCATAAATGGCTTTTATTGTTTTTAGAAATGTTCCTTCTATTCCTATTTTCTCCAGAGCTTTTAGCATGAATGAATGTTGAATTTTATCAAAGGCCTTTTCTGCATCTGTGGCGATAATCATGTGATTCTTGACCTTGGCTCTGTTGATATGCTGGATTACATTTATTGACTTACGTATGTTAAACCATCCCTGTGTCTCTGGGATGAAGCCTACCTGATCATAGTGTATTATTTTTTTTATGTGTTTCTGGATTCTGTTAGCTAGAATCTTGTTAAGGATCTTTGCATCTGTGTTCATCAAGGAGATTGGCCTGTAATTCTCCTTTTTAGTTGGGTCTTTGCCTGGTTTGGGGATGAGTGTGATATTGGCTTCGTAGAATGAGTTTGGGATAGCTCCCTCCTTCTCTGTTTCTCTGAAGAGCTTGAGGAGTATGGGTATTAGTTCTTCTTTAAAGGTCTTATAGAATTCTGCTGTGAATCCATCTGGTCCTGGGCTTTTTTTTGTTGGAAGACTTTTGATAGCTTCCTGTATCTCATTATAGGATATTGGCTTATTTAATTGGTTAACTTCTTCTTTGCTCAGTTTGGGTAACTTGTATTTCTCTAAAAATGCATCCATTTCCGCCAGATTTTCTTCCTTTAGAGAGTATAGCTTTTGAAAGTAGTCTGTTAGAATTGTTTGGATATCTTGGGTACGTGTTGTGATGTTTCCCGTGGCATCCCTAATCCTATTAATATGGGTTTCCTCTCTTCTTTTTTTAATTAATCTTGCCAACGGGCCATCAATTTTGTTTATTTTTTCAAAGAACCAGCTTTTTGTTTGGTTTATTTTGGTTATGGTTTTCTGATTTTCTAATTGGTTAATCTCTGCTCTCAATTTGGTTATCTGGCTTCGTCTAGTAGCTTTAGGTCCCATTTTTTCTTGTTTTTCTAGCTGTTTTAGTTGCAACATGAGATTATTTACTTGGTCTGTCTCCATTCTCTTGATGTGGGCACTGAGGGCAATAAATTTGCCCCTCAGGACTGCTTTTGCTGTGTCCCACAAGTTTCTTTGTGAGGTGTTTTCATTTTCATTGAGTTCTAGGAAATGCTTTATTTCTTCTCTGATCTCTTCTGTTACCCAGGCCTTGTTAAGGAGTGTGCTGTTCAATTTCCATGTATTAGAGAAATTTCTGCGGTATGCTTTGTTATTGAGAGCTAGCTTGATTCCACTGTGGTCAGATAGGATACAGGGGATTATGTCGATCCCTTTGTATTTGCTTAAGTTCCTTGAATGAACTATGATATGGTCTATTTTGGAGAAAGTTCCATGAGCTGCTGAGAAGAATGTGTACTGTGTTGTTTTAGGGTGAAATACTCGGTAGATGTCAGTTAATTCCGCTTGAAGTATGGCCTCACTTAATTCGGTAGCTTCTTTGCCAATCCTCTGGTTGGTAGACCTGTCCTTTGGTGAGAGTGGCGTGTTAAAGTCTCCTAGTATTATCGTATTGGGATCTATTTTATTCTGTAAGTTTGAGAGCATTTGTTTAACATATCTGGGTGCACCGATATTTGGGGCATATAAGTTGATGATGGTTATATCCTCCTCTTGGATTGTTCCCTTTATTAATATGTAATGTCCGTCCTTGTCTTTCTGTACTGATTTTAATGAAAAGTTTATTTTGTCAGATATCAGGATAGCTACACCTGCTTTCTTATTGGGGGAATTTGATTGGTAGATCCTTTTCCACCCCTTCACTCTGAGTTTGTTTGTATGTTTGGCTGAGAGGTGGGTCTCCTGAAGGCAACAGATGGATGGGTCTTGTTTTCTGATCCAGTCCTCAGTTCGTTTTCTTTTAATTGGCGAATTCAGCCCATTTATATTAAGAGAAAGTATAGAGAGATGCATTGTTGTCCCTGCCATTCCGTTTTCCTAAGTTTTTCTTCTTTCCTTTCCTCCTGTGCTTGCTCAGTTAGACTTTGAGTAATGCCTGTTTGGGGCAGGTCCCAGTTCCTGGTTGCTTTCTTCAGGTTGTGTCCCCCCTCTTAGAATTCTTTGTAATGCTGGCTTAATGTTTATGTATTCATTTAGTTTTTCTTTGCTATTAAAAGTTTTCAGTTCTCCATCGAATGTGAATGCTAGCTTTGCCGGGTATATCAGTCTGGGTTGGCAGTTATTGGCTCTCAGGGCTCGTATGGTGCTTTCCCAGGCTTTTCTTGCATTCATTGTTTGTGTGGAGAGATCTGCAGTGATTCTAATTTTTTTCCCGTTGTAGTATAGCTCCTTCTTCATTTTTGCTGCATGCAGGATTGTTTCCTTATTATTCAGATCCATCATTGTTACTATTATGTGCCTAGAAGTGTTTCTCCTGGGATCTTGCTTGTTGGGTGTTCGATAAGCTTTTGTGATGTAGTTAAGATGGTCGTTTTTGAGGTGGGGAAAATTTTCATTGACTATCTTGTTAAATAGGTGTTGCATTCCCTTGCTCTGGAATTCCTCACCTTCGTCCACTCCGATTATGCGAAGGTTAAATTTTTTAGCATTATCTGCTTGCTCTTGAATTTCCCTTTGGTTTAATTTGAGTGATTTTTCCATATCTGTCACTTTTTGGTCCAGTTGGTGTATTCTGTCTTCTGTATCTGACACTCTACCTTCCATTTCATTCACTCTGTTGACCGTGGCTTCTATTGTGGTTTGCATGATGGAAATGGATCCCTTTATGGATTCAATGTTGGTTCTCAGAGTACTGATCTCACCTCTCAATGAGGTGATATCAGTATGCATTACCTCTAATTTGGCGTTTATCTCACTTCTTACTGAGGTTTGTGCAGCTTCTATTTTTGCATCCAATTTTTGTTTGATATCCTGTATATCTTTTGATAGTTCATCCTTGTGCTCTTTCAATTTCTGATCCATTTCTCGCTTTATTTCTTGATTCATTGCCTCCAGCAACCCTTGGATGTAGTTTTTGTCTTCCATTCCTGCTTTGCTCCCACTGGGGCTCTCCCCTGCGTGGCTGCTGGCTTTTGAGGTGAGCTTGCTGTCCTGGGTAGTGGTAAACCTTGTGATTTTTCTCTGTGATTTTCGCATGGGGGTTCAGGAGACTGCTCTTCAATCTTGTTTTGGTGTGTCTGTCTTTGCTTTGTTGCTGATTCTCTATTGGTAGAGAGAGTCTGTGCCTGATCTGGATTCTGTTGGGAGCCTATTTCCAGCTGCTATTCACTTAGGATTCTCAGCTCTCTGCTGTAGCATTTCCCGCCTTTGGAAGGGTTGAGCAGCCTAGACTGCTTGTGTTTGCTCCTGCGGGTGCTCTTGGGAAGATCAGATGCTCTGGATGCACTCTCCCAAATACTGGAGTCTGCTATGGGCTCCTGATGTGTTTTTGTTTGTTTTGGGCTGGTTGTGGGCTTGAACTCTAGGTTTGGGTGCTGTCCCTCAGCTCTTCAGCTCAGGGCTGGCACCCTACCATTTGAGCCACAGCCCCACTTCTGACCCTTTTTGCTTTGTTCAGGCGCCGGTCCCCTGGCCTGGTTCCGGCCCCAGCCTGGAGCGCGCTCGTTAGGCCTGTGCTAATGTGTATACCACCTTGGTTATGCAGCCTGGAGGACACAGTTCAAATTTCTTCTACTGTTGGTAGTCTTGACCCAGGGGCACTGTTCCTGGCTTGAGCATTTAAGCTCCCTTCCCGGGGCGCTCTTGCTCTGGCCTGGCCAGCAGAGTGTGCTCCACCGGCTGGTGGGGCTCTCGAACAGTTCCCAGTTTTAGTGGGTCCTGTGGTCCGGGTGTTGGGGTAGGGAGTCTAGGTCAGGGTCTGGGGATTCCCTCCAGCTCTGGTCTCCCTTGATGGATTCCCTGTCCCCTGATGGGTACTCACCCTGTAGGTCGTCAGTTGTTGTTGCAGTCCGTCAGTTGTTGTTGCAGTCCGAGTTCAGTTGGGGTGGTTGCGGGCTGGGTTGGGCGGTCCCCCGCCGGGTCGTTGCGATCGCGACAGGTCCCTTTGTGGCGCTGCTGGTGCCGGGCGGCTTTGGCGGGATGGAGCCTCTCCGCTCCGGTGGAGAGTGATGGGTGGGGTGGGATCCTCCTGGAGACTCCCGGCTGGTAGGTTTCTCTGTTCCTGGCGATCCGCTGTTCTGCAATCCGGTACCTGGTGATCTGCAAGCAGCCCCCTGTGTCTCTGTGGCTCCGGCAGCCCCTGCCGGGCCGGCTGGCCGGCGGCTTGGCGCACTGCCGCGCGGCCAGTAAAGGTTGGGGGAGGGGTCTTCGCTCTTCTCTGTTCTGAAATTCTTCTTTTCCTCTCTTTCTTTTTTTGTTATTTTCCACCTCTGGTTTTTCTCTGAGTGTTCGTCTTTTTGTTGTTGTCGGTCTCTTGGGGAGATTAAAGGTTGGAACTCGAACTCTCTTTTTGGTTGGAGAGAGCTGTGGCGTTTCCCTACTGCCCCGTCGCCATCTTGAGAACTCTCCTCTATGTGGAGTCTTTTGAGGAATCTTCATACTGCTTTCCAAAGTGGTTGAACAAGTTTACACTCCCACCAACAATGCAGTAGGGTTTGCTTTTGGCCACATCCCCTCCAGCATGTATTGTCATTAGATTTCTTGATTATATCCATTCTAACTGGGGCGAAGTGGAATCTCAATGTTGTCTTGATTTGCATTTCTCTGTGAAACTATTATTAAAAGATATTGCTGGGCACCAGTGGCTCATGCCTGTAATCCTAGCAACTGAGGAGGCTGAGATCTAAGGATTCAAAGCCAGCCTGGGTATGAAATCTGTGAAACTCTTATCTCCACTTAACCAGAAAACCAGAAGTGGTGGTGTGGCTTAAGTGGTACTCACTTTGAGCTGAAGCAATCAGGGACAGAGCCTAGGCCTAGAGTTCAAGCCCCATGACTGAAAAACAAAAACATACTAAGCAGCTAAGTCTGAGTCACTAGAGAGAAAAATGGCATATCCAGGATAGAACTCTATTTTGTTTTATAATTTATTTCCTGAGGAAGCAGCATTTGAATGCCCAGGATATAAAGCAGAATAGCCAGTCTCTTTCTTCTCCTACTTAGTTCTTTTCCTACATGCTAATGAGATAAGAGAATCATATGGTGCAATATGTATGACTCCTCAAAAAGTCAAGCACTTCTCTGCTTCTGAGATAAGGCAAGGATAGCAGTGGTAGGAAAAATAAAGCTGGGAATATAGCTCAGTGACAGAGTGTTTGTCTATTCCCAGAAGAAGAGAAAGAAAGCAAGAGAGAGAGAGAGAGAGAGAGAGAGAGGAGGAAGAAAGGGAAGGAAGAGAAAGAAAGAAAGAAAGAAAGAAAGAAAGAAAGAAAGAAAGAAAGAAAGAAAGAAAGAAAGAAAGAAAGAAAGAAAGAAAGCAAACAAGCAGGAGAAGGAAAAGAAAATACAAAAAAGAGAGAAAGAAAGAAAAAAGAGTAGAAAAGATGTTTTATTTTTAATACTCTTTAGGAAAAAAAGCAAGGATGGGTGAAACAAAAAATATGTATTTTGTAGATTTCAGAATTTCAGAATAGCAATCTGAGCTATTTAGGTTCGTGCTAGGCTAGGAGAGCACTAAGGATGTGATGTTTCTAGGCTTTATTTCCACCATAGCAACTTGAGTGGGGCACACTCTGTGGACAAAGCTATGCAATACAATAAAAATAACATGCTTGTTTACTGATCTTAAGAAATTTATAGTCAGAAGAAGGAGCATATAGCTGGGTGCTGGTGGCTCACACCTGTTATCCTAGCCACTCAGGAGGCTAAGACATGAGGATCGTGGTTCAAAGCCAGCCTGAGCAGAAAAGTCCCCATGAGACCCTTATCTCCAATAAACTACTCAGAAAAAGCCAGAAGTGGTGCTGTGGCTCAAGTAGTAGAGCACTAGCCTAGAGCACAAAGAGGCTCAGGGACAGTGCAGTGCCCAGGCCCTTAGTTCAAGTCTCAGGACTGAAAAAAAAAAAAAAAGAATGAGCATATGTAAAGATATTTTTTAAATGCCTACCAAAGAAACCTGTGAGAATTAATGCGGATATTGACATGCTTGTAATGGTGGAAAATGCAAGAGATTACTCATAACCACCTTGAGTAAGAATGGATTCAGAGAGGCAGCACTTGCCTGATGGTTCAGAGTGGCCTATAAATACTCAGGGATCCTTGACTTTAAACTCAATCCATGAAGCTCCTTGGTAACATATAGTTAGATGTCAATAAAAGTAACTTGAATTTGTGGAGGAATTTTTCTCTGTGGATGGCAAGAAAACCACAGGAAAAGATGTCAAAATGTGTTTTTAAAAACAAAGTTCACCCTCTCCTTCAAAGAAGATGCTGTTGTCAGTATTTCTACCAAAAAGCACATTTAATTTTGCAATGCTGTGTTAAATCCTTGGCATATATCATAGTTAATCAAATTACCTTTTTTTAATAGTCAACTAATCAAAATGTGTGACTTGCTGCATAGGTCATAGTTTGATTTGGGAAACTCATATACCTGAAGTCCCCCGTCCCTGTGTAATTGGCTCTTGTGTTAGTCAACTCTATTTGCATAAATGTAGCTACTGAATCTTTCAGAACAATTACATGTAAAATCTTAAGGCATATAAGAAATTTGCTTAAAAATGGAATATGTACTCATCCTGTCTGTAAAACTAAGACACTGAGGAGGGGGGAAAGGTAGGCAAATGCAGTCATGTTCATTGTATATTATGTAAAAATTGAACTATATAACTTGAGGGTAGGGTTGTGAGTGGAGCAGTGGAGGAGATTGATGGAGAGGGTGGCATTGATCAAGATGCACTGTACTCATAACCTAACATGTGAAATGATAACGAGCCTACAGAGAGACAATGCCACTGTTGGCTTTCCCATACTGATCCAAGTGGGAGTACATCAGCCCAGAGATTCCATGTAAGGCCCCTTGTGTAACCTGACAGGTAAATTCCAGGAGATTGGAATATGTGAACACGCCACTCATTCTTACACAACTTCATTGCCTGATAAACAAAACACTGGACAACTTGAAAATCTCAAATGGTGTCAGACTATTGGAAATGCATCTGTGCTTCAAAGGTTTTAAATGGCTTGGCTGTCATCTCCAGTTTCCATTGAGCAAGTTACCAAATGGTTCTGGGCCCCAGGGTATTTGGGAAACCCTAAATCAGAGGTGAAGTAATGAACACATATTCATCCTGACGAGTTTAAGGCATTAGGTAACCAAGTTTATATGTCATCTCCCATGTAACTCCCTTCCTCTCTATTAACCAGGCACCACCAATGTGCCCCTCACAGATACCAGTCTATCTTTTCGCATATATATGTATTCATAGCTTTCTCAAAGCCCACATGTAATTAAGCGTAAAAACTCCTATCTAGTTTTGTTTTCTAGCTTCCCACATCTTAGGAGTACTATAACAATGAAGGACAAATTGAATGGCTTAAAACACATAATATGATGTTAAGTGAATTCAACCCCAAGATAGGGACACAAGAGGTTTTTTCTATGTTGCTGTTGTTTTTAATGAACTTATAATGTACTATGTAATTTTTTGTTTCTTTTGTATGTTCCTCTCCCATGGTACAACCCCTGTTGTCACTGTATTTGGTTCTGATGCCCTGCATCTTGTATATACATTTTTCTAATTTGGGGAGGGGAAGGGAAATAACAAAATGATGAAATAAAGATACAGGTTGACCCATTGTAACAATGAGATGTACAAGACACTATGTTGAAAATTAACTTTACAACATGGAGGGGAGGGAGTAGGAGTTGGGGAGGTGGGGAGGGAAGGGATGGTAGAGGAAAAAGAAAGGAGGAGGTAACAATGCTTGATAAGAAATGTACTCATGACGTTACTCATGTAACTGCAACCTTCTGTACAGTATCTGTACAATAAAATGTATATATTAAAAACAACAACAACATCCCTCTCTGAAATCAAGATATTTATTGGAAGAGCTATGCTACATCTAAACTTTGTATGTAGGTAAGCTTTTTTTCCTGGCCTCTTCTTCACTTCCAGTGGAAGTCAATAATTTTTTGGCATATACTGGCTTTTTACATATATTAAACTTTGGTCTCCATACAATGTTCTTCCTGTGTATGTTATGTCAAATTTTCTCTTTCTATCAGTCACATCAGATAGAGTCAAACCCAATAACTTCTTAAAATCTGGTTAAAAAGTTAAAGACCCTATTTCTAAATAAAATCATATCCCAAATTAGTAGGAGGATTTTTTTATGGCATGGAGACACAATTCAACCCATAACATCTTCAATCAAGTTCTCCATTTAAGAAGTAATTTGCACTGGGAATGATGGACTGTAATCTCAGCTACACAGGGAGATGGAATTGAGAATATAGTAGTTCATTGACAACCTTGCTCTCCCTTGCAAAAAACCAAAAAACAAACAAAAACAAAAAACAAGAAATTAGAGATATCCTATTTCAAAAACCAAGCTAGGTAAGGTGGCACTTATCTATAATTCCAGCTACACTGGAGACAGAGGTTGGATAATCATGGTCTAGGGCCAGCCCTGTGCAAAATTGAAGACCCTCACAAAGCTAAAAGGACTTACAGACATAGCTTAAATGATAGAATTCTTATCTTGCGAGCACAAGACCCTGAATTCAAACTTGAGTGCTGTCTTATAATTTACTATCTAACTCCCTGTATCTAATATTGAAAAGATCAAATAGGGTATTTTTAAAGGCATAGGCAATATCATATTGTATGTCTCCAGTGTAAAATTTTATTGACTGCATTGAGAATGGGTAAAAGAAGAAAGGAATAATTCCGGTGTGGAGATCTTACACTCTAATTTCAAATGGTGCCTCCCCTTTCTAAATTCCATATCACTTTTCCAGTGGTCCAAGATCCTAGCATCTTGGAAAAGCAGCAAAGATGAGGTGCCAGGGTTATCATTCAGGGAGTATAACCTCAGTGCTCAGTCAGCCACCAGTGACAACTCAACCCAGAGCACTTACTACTAATAACTGTATTCTATCCAATGCTTACTGTAAGCTGAGTATTATGGTGGGCACACACTATATTGACAGTCTCAAGTTATCTTCTCTGGAATTCTGAGTAGGAGAAACTATTACTGTTTTCATTCCTCTAGGGAAGAAACTAAGATTTGAATTCCACTATTAATGAATAGTAGAATGAGAATGCATGGAAACATACTGGAGAACTGCAGGGCTCTTCATGAAGTAGCTGCTGATAACTGAGACCTTGTGTGTAGCCAATCCCACTGTCCACCACGAATCTAGGTCTACAGCACCTTTACTGCTTAACTCATAGATAATGGGCTTTTTGCCTTGCCTGATGGAGCACTCATCTGGGGAGATCTGCTATCCTCTTTGCCTCCAGCATAGGCCTGATGACTTGCTCTTTGTTTCCAATGCTAGTATTTCACTCTAGACCCAATTTTAAAAATGCCATGAACCCCTACTGGGAGTGGATGGCTGGAGTCACTGGCTCTTCTTCCTGTTCTATCTACTTTGGGAACTCTCAAGTCAATTGTCATCTAACTAGACAGTGTTAGTGGAAAACAAGACAAAGGTGGCCCACCTTTCTGTTTTAAAGGAGCAAAAATGGTGAATAACTGGCTAAAGGTTGTTAATGTTAGGACTAGACTATAAGAACCCCAGATAGCATGCTAATTTCCAGGAAAGTACCAAAGTACCTTGTTTTATTGGACCAAATAGAATCAGAGGACTTTTTTTTGGGGGGGGGGGTCAGTCATGGGGCTTAAACTCTGAGTCTGGGCGCTGTCCCTCAGCTCTTCAGTTCAAGGCTAATGCTCTGTCATTTGAGCAATAGCGCCACTTCTGGTTTTCTGGTGGTTTACTGGAGATAAGAGTCTCACAGACTTCCCTGCCTGGACTGGCTTTGAACTGTGATCCTCAGATCTCAGCCTCCTGAGTAGCTAGGATTACAGGCATGAGCCACCGGTGCTTGACAAGAGGACTTCTTTATCATTACATCATGCCTGCACTGCTCACCTATTAATCAATCAACCTAATAAATCAAGTGCTATTTTTGATTGCCTATTATATGTACTTGCCTATTATATATTATATATAATACTTTGTTGCCAGTAGAAGATATTTTGTCCTTGGAAACTGACTCTCTAATAATGATCTTGGTTGGGAGATTATAGCAACTCCTCAAGATCTGATATGATCATAATACAATAGTTAATATAATCTAGACTATTAAATAGGACTGGCCAAGCCTAGATACTCAGTGGATTCCTCTACTTGGCCAAGTCTGTGGCTATGGAAGCAGCAAAAATAGGAGTCTTTGACAATGGGACAGGATGTAATCACTAGACTCATCATTTGCCCAAGGTAAGTTATTCATTTGCCTTAGTCTCTTTTCTCATCCATCTATCCAAAGCAGGTTTATTAATATCAACCCTGTAGAATGACCAAGCACTAAGAGTCATGTTAAAATGCCCGGCACCAAGTAAAACATTCAGTTGAGTAACTGCAGTACCATTATCACTGCTGTCATCAATTATACCAGAATCATATTCTAGGACTAGGTCTGAAATATGTAGGTTTTTTAAAAGTCATGTGGAATTAAAAGTGGGGTGGGGAGGGAAGGATGCTTACTTAGTGTGCAGAGGTTTGAAAGAGACCAGTGGGCAAATTCCATGGTAGATAGAGCAAGGGCTATTTCTCAGTCTATGTCCACAACTTCATCACACTTTGTTGGTAAGTTGTATTAACAAGTTATCTGCTTTTTCCAGGGGAGGAAGAAATTCATCTTGCCTCTGAGCGGGGCCTGGGTCTAGTTGTCCCTACATTCTGTGGAAAGTGCTTGTCTTCTTATCCTAAGAAGATTATGGAGATATTTGAATGGTTCAGAGAAAAGTACACTGGTTCAAAATATTAATGTGTTACCTTGACTGAGTTATAGAGATCCCAGACATGTGACTAAACATTCTTTCAGAGCATGTCTGTGAGGATGGTTAAGGTTGAGATAACATTGCAATTGGTAGGCTAAGTAAGGAGATTACCTTTTCCAATGAACCTCATCCAAATAAAGGCCCTGGTAGGAAAGCATGCTTTCTCTCTATCTTCCAGGTTGCAATGCAGAACCTGGTAGGAAAGCATGCTTTCTCTCTATCTTCCAGGTTGCAATGCAGAGTTTGAACTGCAATTTACACCATTCTTTCACCAGATTGTTGACTACAGATCTTCTCAACCTCTCCAGGTGAACAAATTCTTTATATTCTCTCTTTCTCTCTGTTCTCTGAACAGAGACTGAACCCAGACTAACACATATACCTGTGAAAATGACATATTACAGGAAACATTCCACAGTAAATTTTATAAGCAGACACAAGAGAAGGAGAGGATTATGTCTAGGGATATGTTGGGCTACTGTGTACATATGCCAGAAAGGGATCATTAGCATCATTAGCTAACTAGAATCTGAAGCCTAACAATAAGATAGTGAAGCACTGTATTTAACATGAGCAGATATAACATCTAGTCTTAAGAACTTAAAGAACTTGGGCTTGGAAGGTGGCTCAGTGGTAGAGTGCTTGCCTTGCACGCATGAGGCCCTGGGTTCAATTCCCCAGCACCACATAAGCAAAAAAAGAAAAAACTGGAAGTGGCGCTGTGGCTCAAGTGGTAGAGCGCTAGCCTTGAGCTGAAGAGCTGAGGGACAGTGTCCAGGCCCTGAGTTCAGGCCCCATGACCAGACCAAATGAAAAAAAAAAAAAAAAGGCCAAATAGCCAGTTTTCTTGAAATCTGAAGAGAGGATCTTGTCTGGAAGTAGAATTTAGGCTGAATCATTCCTTGAGTTTCCTTCTGAAACCAAGATAGGATTACTTGACTATTTACAAATCCAGAGGGACTTCCAGAAAGAGTTGAGTGAGATTTAATATGTGTAAAATAAGGTAACACTCATATAAGTAGAAATCCCAGACTTTGACAATGGGATGCTACTGGCTAAAATCATTCTGTGCTTATAAAAGATCAAATCCTGCACTCAAACTGTAGTAGAGAAAGCAGTGTTTGTTTCCTTGGAGCTCATATCTAATCAAAATGCCCTACCTAATATTCTACCATTTTCCAAACTCCATTGTTTGTATCTTGCAATTTACTTTTAAGAGTCTCTTGTGGCGCGGCTTCTGCAGGCGGTGGCTCTGGAACTGGCTGCCCTGGTCTTCCCGCCCAGCGTGGGGCTGCGGGCTCTGTACCGCCCGACTGCACCCCCTAGGGGTACAGGAGTTGCGCTGGTCTCCGAGGCGGGCAGAGACCGACAACAACAAAAAGACGAACACTCAGAGAAAAACCAGAGGTGGAAAATAACAAAAAAAGAAAGAGAGGAAAAGAAATTCAGAACAGAGAAGAGCGAAGACCCCTCCCCCAACCTTTACTGGCCGCGCGGCAGTGCGCCAAGCCGCCGGCCAGCCGGCCCCGCGGGGGCTGCCGGAGCCACAGAGACACAGGGGGCTGCTTGCAGATCACCAGGTACCGGATTGCAGAACAGCGGATCCCCAGGAACAGAGAAACCTACCAGCCGGGAGTCTCCACGAGGATCCCACCCCCACCCCTCACTCTCCACCGGAGCGGAGAGGCTCCATCCCGCCAAAGCCGCCCGGCACCAGCAGCGCCACAAAGGGACCTGTCCGCAGACCACCCGCCCAATCGCAATCGCAACGACCGGGCGGGGGCCACCCAACCCAGCCTGCAACCACCCCAACTGAACTCGGATTGCAACAACAACTGACGACCTACAGGGTGAGTACCCCACAGGGGACAGTGAATCCATCAAGGGAGACCAGAGCTGGAGGGAATCCCCAGACCCTGACCTAGACTCCCTACCCCAACACCTGGACCACAGGACCCACTAAAACTGGGAACTGTTCGAGAGCTCCACCAGCCGGTGGAGCACACTCTGCTGGCCAGGCCAGAGAAAGAGCGCCCCTGGAAGGGAGCTTAAATGCCCAAGCCAGGAACAGCGCCCCTGGGTCAAGACTACCAACAGTAGAAGAAATTTGAACTGTGTCCTCCAGGCTGCATAACCTAGGTGGTATACACATTAGCACAGGCCTAACGAGCGCGCTCCAGGCTGGGGCCGGAACCAGGCCCGGGGACCGGCGCCTGAACAAAGCAAAAAGGGTCAGAAGTGGGGCTGTGGCTCAAATGGTAGGGTGCCAGCCTTGAGCTGAAGAGCTGAGGGACAGCACCCAAACCTAGAGTTCAAGCCCACAACCAGCCCAAAACAAACAAACAAAAACAAATCAGGAGCCCATAGCAGACTCCAGTATTTGGGAGAGTGCATCCAGAGCATCTGATCTTCCCAAGAGCACCCGCAGGAGCAAACACAAGCAGTCTAGGCTGCTCAACCCTTCCAAAGGCGGGAATTGCCAGCAATCTACAGCAGAGAGCTGAGAATCCTAAGTAAGTCAGAATAGCAGCTGGAAATAGGCTCCCAACAAAATCCAGATCAGGCACAGACTCTCTCTACCAATACAGAATCGGCAACCAAACAAAGACAGACACACCAAAACAAGATTGAAGAGCAGTCTCCTGAACCCCCATGCAAAAATCACAGAGAAAAATCACAAGGTTTACCACTACCCAGGACAGCAAGCTCACCTCAAAAGCCAGCAGCCACGCAGGGGAGAGCCCCAGTGGGAGCAAAGCAGGAATGGAAGACAAAAGCTACATCCAAGGGTTGCTGGAGGCAATGACTCAAGAAATAAAGTGAGAAATGGATCAGAAATTGAAAGAGCACAAGGATGAACTATCAAAAGATATACAGGATATCAAACAAAAGTTGGATGCAAAAATAGAAGCTGCACAAACCTCAGTAAGAAGTGAGATAAACGCCAAATTAGAGGTAATGCATACTGATCTCACCTCATTGAGAGGTGAGATCAGTACTCTGAGAACCAACATTGAATCCATAAAGGGATCCATTTCCACCATGCAAACCACAATAGAAGCCACGGTCAACAGAGTGAATGAAATGGAAGGTAGAGTGTCAGATACAGAAGACAGAATACACCAACTGGACCAAAAAGTGACAGATATGGAAAAATCACTCAAATTAAACCAAAGGGAAATTCAAGAGCAAGCAGATAATGCTAAAAAATTTAACCTTCGCATAATCGGAGTGGACGAAGGTGAGGAATTCCAGAGCAAGGGAATGCAACACCTATTTAACAAGATAGTCAATGAAAATTTTCCCCACCTCAAAAACGACCATCTTAACTACATTACAGAAGCTTATCGAACCCCCAACAAGCAAGATCCCAGGAGAAACACTTCTAGACACATTATAGTAAAAATGATGGATCTGAATAATAAGGAAACAATCCTGCATGCAGCAAAAATGAAGAAGGAGCTATACTACAAGGGGAAAAAAATTAGAATCACTGCAGATCTCTCCACACAAACAATGAATGCAAGAAAAGCCTGGGAAAGCACCATACGAGCCCTGAGAGCCAATAACTGCCAACCCAGACTGATATACCCGGCAAAGCTAGCATTCACATTCGATGGAGAACTGAAAACTTTTAATAGCAAAGAAAAACTAAATGAATACATAAACATTAAGCCGGCATTACAAAGAATTCTAAGAGGGGGGACACAACCTGAAGAAAGCAACCAGGAACTGGGACCTGCCCCAAACAGGCATTACTCAAAGTCTAACTGAGCAAGCACAGGAGGAAAGGAAAGAAGAAAAACTTAGGAAAACGGAATGGCAGGGACAACAATGCATCTCTCTATACTTTCTCTTAATATAAATGGGCTGAATTCGCCAATTAAAAGAAAACGAACTGAGGACTGGATCAGAAAACAAGACCCATCCATCTGTTGCCTTCAGGAGACCCACCTCTCAGCCAAACATACAAACAAACTCAGAGTGAAGGGGTGGAAAAGGATCTACCAATCAAATTCCCCCAATAAGAAAGCAGGTGTAGCTATCCTGATATCTGACAAAATAAACTTTTCATTAAAATCAGTACAGAAAGACAAGGACGGACACTACATATTAATAAAAGGAACAATTCAAGAGGAGGATATAACCATCATCAACTTATATGCCCCAAATATCGGTGCACCCAGATATGTTAAACAAATGCTCTCAAACTTACAGAATAAAATAGATCCCAATACAATAATACTAGGAGACTTTAACACGCCACTCTCACCAAAGGACAGGTCTACCACCCAGAGGATTGGCAAAGAAGCTACCGAATTAAGTGAGGCCATACTTCAAGCGGAATTAACTGACATCTACCGAGTATTTCACCCTAAAACAACACAGTACACATTCTTCTCAGCAGCTCATGGAACTTTCTCCAAAATAGACCATATCATAGTTCATGCAAGGAACTTAAGCAAATACAAAGGGATCGACATAATCCCCTGTATCCTATCTGACCACAGTGGAATCAAGCTAGCTTTCAATAACAAAGCATACCGCAGAAATTTCTCTAATACATGGAAATTGAACAGCACACTCCTTAACAAGGCCTGGGTAACAGAAGAGATCAGAGAAGAAATAAAGCATTTCCTACAACTCAATGAAAATGAAAACACCTCACAAAGAAACTTGTGGGACACAGCAAAAGCAGTCCTGAGGGGCAAATTTATTGCCCTCAGTGCCCACATCAAGAGAATGGAGACAGACCAAGTAAATAATCTCATGTTGCAACTAAAACAGCTAGAAAAACAAGAAAAAATGGGACCTAAAGCTACTAGACGAAGCCAGATAACCAAATTGAGAGCAGAGATTAACCAATTAGAAAATCAGAAAACCATAACCAAAATAAACCAAACAAAAAGCTGGTTCTTTGAAAAAATAAACAAAATTGATGGCCTGTTGGCAAGATTAATTAAAAAAAGAAGAGAGGAAACCCATATTAATAGGATTAGGGATGTCACGGGAAACATCACAACACGTACCCAAGATATCCAAACAATTCTAACAGACTACTTTATAAAGCTATACTCTCTAAAGGAAGAAAATCTGGCGGAAATGGGTGCATTTTTAGAGAAATACAAGTTACCCACACTGAGCAAAGAAGAAGTTAACCAATTAAATAAGCGAATATCCTATAATGAGATACAGGAAGCTATCAAAAGTCTTCCAACAAAAAAAAGCCCAGGACCAGATGGATTCACAGCAGAATTCTATAAGACCTTTAAAGAAGAACTAATACCCATACTCCTCAAGCTCTTCAGAGAAACAGAGAAGGAGGGAGCTATCCCAAACTCATTCTACGAAGCCAATATCACACTCATCCCCAAACCAGGCAAAGACCCAACCAAAAAGGAGAATTACAGGCCAATTTCCTTGATGAACACAGATGCAAAGATCCTTAACAAGATTCTAGCTAACAGAATCCAGAAACACATAAAAAAAATAATACACTATGATCAGGTAGGCTTCATCCCAGAGACACAGGGATGGTTTAACATATGTAAGTCAATAAATGTAATCCAGCATATCAACAGAGCCAAGGTCAAGAATCACATGATTATCGCCACAGATGCAGAAAAGGCCTTTGATAAAATTCAACATTCATTCATGCTAAAAGCTCTGGAGAAAATAGGAATAGAAGGAACATTTCTAAAAACAATAAAAGCCATTTATGACAGACCAATAGCCAATATTATACTTAATGGGGAAAAGCTACAACCAATCCTCCTAAAAACAGGAACAAGACAAGGATGCCCACTGTCTCCACTCCTCTTCAACATAGTCCTAGAACCCTTAGCCAGGGCAATAAGGCAAGAAAAAGACATTAAAGGGATCCGCATAGGGAAAGAAGTTAAACTATCCCTTTTTGCAGATGACAGATACTATACCTCCACGATCCCAAAAACTCCATCCCCAAACTTTTAGAAATCATAAGTCACTTCGGCAAAATAGCAGGATACAAAATAAACCCACAAAAATCAGTTGCCTTCCTATACACTGATAACGTAAAGGAAGAGAGGGAAATAAAGGGAGCAACCCCATTCACAATAACCTCCCAAAAAATAAAATATTTAGGAATTAACCTAACCAAAGATGTAAAAGAACTATTTAATGAGAACTATAAAAAGTTAAAGAAAGAAATTGCAGAAGACACTAGGAAATGGAAAGACCTCCCATGCTCCTGGATAGGCCGACTTAATATAGTAAAGATGGTGATACTTCCAAAACTAATATACAAATTCAATGCAATTCCTATTAAAATCCCAATGACGTACATCACTGAAATACAGAAAACAGTCCAAAAATTTATATGGAACAACAAAAGACCTAGAATAGCCAAAACAATTCTAGGGGATAAAGACAATATGGGAGGGCTATCCATGCCGAACTTCAAACTCTACTACAGAGCTATAATCACAAAGACAGCATGGTACTGGCACAAAAACAGACCCGAAGACCAATGGAACAGAATAGAAGATCCAGATATAAATCCACAGGCCTACAGCCAGCTGATATTCGACAAAGGAGCCAAAGACATACAATGGAAGAAACACAGCCTCTTCAACCGCTGGTGCTGGGAAAACTGGGCAGCCACATGCAGAAAACTAAAAGTGGACCCCAGCCTATCACCATGCACCAACATCAACTCAAAATGGATTAAAGACCTTAACATTAAACCTGAATCTCTGAAACTACTGCAGGACAGAGTAGGAGAGACACTTGAACTAATAGGCACAGGAAGGAACTTCCTGAACAGAGTCCCAGGGTCACAACAAGTTGGAGAGAGACTCGACAAATGGGACTACCTTAAAATAAAAAGCTTCTGCACAGCTAAATCTATCGCAACTAAGCTAGAAAGACAACCAACTAATTGGGAAAAAATATTTACCAGCAATATATCAGACAAGGGGTTAACATCCTGTATATACAGGGAACTCAAGAAACTAATCCCTCCCAAACCTAACAAACCAATTACTAAATGGGCAAGGGAACTAAAGAGGGACTTCTCAAATGAAGAAATAAAAATGGCAAAGAAACACATGAGGAAATGTTCATCATCCCTGGTGGTGAAGGAAATGCAAATAAAGACAACCCTGAGATACCACCTTACCCCAGTCAGAATGTCCCACATCCACAAATCAGCCAACGACAAATGCTGGAGGGGATGTGGAGAAAGAGGAACCCTATTACACTGCTGGTGGGAATGTACACTTATACAACCACTTTGGAAAGCAGTCTGGAGGGTCCTTAGAAAGCTAAAGATTGACCTCCCTTACGACCCAGTCATACCACTTCTAGGCATCTACCCTGAACAACAGGAACCAATATACAAGGACACGTGTACCTCCATGTTTATTGCAGCACTGTTCGCAATAGCTAGGATATGGAAACAACCTAGGTGCCCCACCACAGATGAATGGATCCAAAAATTGTGGTATCTATACACAATGGAATATTATGCAGCCATTAGAAATGACAAAATAATGGCATTTGCAGGGAAATGGATGGAGCTAGAAGGAATCATGTTGAGCGAGGTAAGCCAAGAACGAAGAGACAAACGGTACATGGTCTCCCTGATAAGTGGATGCTAAATCCAAAAGGTTAGGTGATACGACAAAACTAACAGGACTTAAGAAACAAAGAACTCCCGCTCATCTGGTTGAACCACTACTAAATATCCCCATGCTGCTGATCACAAACATGGTATATAACATGTGAACACTGTTATATATTACAGACTGTGGTAGACAATTTGCTCCAGGGAAGTTAGAATGAACTTGTGACTTTGAAATTATGTAATCATTTAATCACAATCAAAAAAAAAAGAACCTCGGGGAAGGGAGGGAGGGAGGGGATGGTAGGGGGAAAACAATGGAGGGGGTAACAATGTTCAAGAGGAAGTGTACTCATTACCTCACTCATGTAACTGTAACCCTCTGTATAGTAGCTTTACAATAAAATTAAAAAAAAAAAAAGAACTACTCAAAAAAAAAAAAAAGTCTCTTGTGGGAGAAGAAAACTTTTACTGAACAAGGTTCCTCGTAGGGAGGCAGGGCTGCCATTCCCTTGAAGCTTACAGAATTTGTATAGATGACAAGACAGTGGAGGTGAGAAGAGAAATGAGAAACACGCTTACCACAGCAATTTTCAAATTCTGGATGTAGGACAGAAGGGTTGTATTTTAAATTTTCCTAATAGACTAGCTCTCCTTACCACCTTTGTCCATTATTCTATTCATGCAATCCATCATGAATGAATATATGAATATTTATGCATATCTGTAATAGATACAGCATGTGACCAGGCAATTCCCTTAAAGACCATGCAGCGTTCTGTGGACAAATATCATTAGACTCTCATGACCCTCATGTACACCAACTTTTAACCTGATTAATCAGACTTACAAGTTCACCAGGCAAGCTGGTGTAGGGAATGTTCCCAGGACAGTGAGTTAGGGACATGGTACAAGCTACCATGCCAAGTATCATACCTAAGAGAAAGGCGTCTGCAGACATGGCTGCATGAGGGGAAGAGTGAAGAAGGGTACAGAGAACTCAGCTTTGATGCTAATGAATCCTTCTAGAAAATCTCAAAGTTCTTCATATAAACTCTTTGTGTTTGTATGTGTGTGAGAACATGTGTGTGCGAGCCTGTGTGTGTGTGTGTGCCAGTACTGGTGCTTAAACTGGTGCCTGGACACTGTCCCTTAGCTTTCTCTGGCTAACGCTAACATTCTTCTACTTGAGCCATAGCTCTACTCTAGCTTTTTGGTGGTTAATTGAAGATAAGAGTCTCAGTGACTTTCTTGCCCAGGCTGGTTTCAAATCTCAATCCTCAGATTTCAGCCTCTAGGGCTGGGAAGGTGGCTCAGTGGTAGAGTGCTTGCCTTGCAGGCATGAGGCCCTGCATTTGATTCCTTGGCACCACATAAGCAGAAAAAGCCAGAAGTGTCACTGTGGCTCAAGTGGTAGAGCACTAACCTTGAGCTGAAGAGCTGAAGTACAGCGCTCAGGCCCAGAGTTCAGGCCCCAGGACTGATAGAAAGAGAGAGAGAGAGAGAGAGAGAGAGAGAGAGATCTCAACCTCTTGAGTAGCTAGGATTACAGACATGAGCCATGGATGCCCAGCTTTTGTTTGTAAACTTTACATCACCATAGCACAACCAGCTCAAGAGATCTCTCCTTTTGCGCATTTTTAAAACTTTCATTATATATGGGAACATCAGAATAGGTGTTATAACATAGTCCTCCAGTTTTCCCCTTCCCCTTTCTGATGCTGGAGAAGATGAAAGTTCATGTGACAGAACTAGGTAGGGGAGCCATCTAATTAATTATTTCCCTTTTCTATACAGGGTCAGACCAATGAAGAGAGAGATACGGGAGTCTAGCAGATGGAAACTCAGCTATCCAATTGTCCCCATTGTTACCGACTCAGCTCTATGGACAGTGCTTGGCTGTGTGAACACATCTTGGCTTTGTATTGCAGTCTTGCTGCCAGGTTCCAACTCAGGAGGAGATGGATTCAATGCTGGGCAGGGAACCACTGAAAGCACTCAGCCTGCAGAAGGGAAAATTCAAAAGCTTAGTAGGGATGGAGCCACCTGGGTCTGATCCTACCCCCTGTCCATCAACTCACTGTGTCCTGGCTGGTCCTGTTTCCTTCCGTGGGAAGGCAGACATGAAGGGGCAGAGAAAGGCCAGGAGGGTGGCTCTCAGCAGTTCCTCAAATGTGGTCCAGGAACCGGCAATATCAGGAGCAAATGCAGGGGCCCCAGACAACTGCAGCAGAGACAGTCTGTGTTCACAAGCTGTCCAGGTGTGCCTGATGCTCCCTAAGGACTGAGGCCTATGATTCCAAACAGCTAATCACTCCAGGCATTTATGTTGTTTTGTTTAGTTGTTGTTGTTATTGTTGTCATCATTTTTTTTTTTTTTTGAGACAGGTCTCACTTGTGAGGTAGTTCAGATTGAACTCAAACTCGTGACCCTCCAGGCTGGAGTCCTGAGGGCTAGTATACCAGATGCACACCTCTACTCTGCTAATCTCAAGACATTTTTCAATGTCAAGTTCCCCAGGCCGCCTTCTTCCAAACCAATTAAATTAGCATCTCTAGCATGGGGACAAGTATCTATATCTATTCATATCTATATCCTGTATCTCTGTCTCTATCTCCAGTTCTAGCTTTTGTGGTTAATTGGAGATTAGTAGCTCACAGACTTTTCTTCCAGGGCTGGCTTCTAACCATGATCCTCAGATCTTAGTCTCCTGAGTAGCAACGACCACAGGGGTGAGCCACTGGCAGCTGGTCTAAATTCCAAAGTGTATGAATATGTATCTTGTGGTTCTATAACCCTCAGTAAATACCTCTTGTCATATCATAGGAACCATAAGACAGCTCAGATGGTCTTGGAAGACTGGGCTTCCAAACATATCTTTCTCCTCTGTCATACAGTCTTTTGGAAATCACAGATGCATTGCAAGGATGTCCCAAATATTTCTCTAGACATTCTCAAAGTTTAAAATAATTCTTGTTTATCTGAAAGTCAACTATAACTAGGAATCTTGCATTTTTTGGTCATTTGGGGTTTTTCTTTTTCTTTTTGTTTTCATTCTCTTTCTCTTGCTGTTTGCTTAGTCTAAAATACCTCTAAGTACATTCAGTTTCATTGGCATTTCATAATTTTTTCTTCAAGACAATTTACATTGTTTTGTCAAATTACTATATAATGTGATATCAAAATGAAGACTGATGGTGTATACCAAAACATCTATGATGTTAAAGTATTAATATTAAATTAGTATTATCCTGAAAATAGTCTAGAAAATAGGCACTGGGTTCTGAGCCTCCTAGGTGGCCTTGCAAACGCTGTCCACCTTTTCCTGAGTCAGCAACTAAGGGGTTACTAGCTGACATCGTGGAGCATCTGGGAGACTTGGCACAGGTACTTCCCTGAAAATATCCCTTCTGATTGGCCAGTGCCTGGACTCCCTAAAGGTGAGAACCCCAAAGCAGACATAATTACATCTCAGGTATCTATTTGAATATGCTTATTTTCAAAGTCATATCCTCTTTGATCTTCTTTCTTGATTGTATCTTCTCCCTGTCTTTCTCTGTTCGAAGTAAACAGTGGTAGAGCCTCCTTCTTGGAGCTGCTTTTGATCCCATTTCTCCAGCTTTCCCAAGGGATTAGCCATGGTGAGATTTACTTTTCAAGGAAGGCCCATTTATCTTCCCCCTGACAAATTTCAACACATGCCCAGCCTTAGCATGAACATTTCTGCAGATTAATCCCTCACCCTTCTCAAAGAGAAGAATTATTCTCAAACAATCTATTTCAATACAGAGTTCCTGGTGTGAAGTTAATTTCCACAAACCTTGTGAGTATGCTACCAAAACACCATCTCAGTTATTCACTGAGAACAAGAGAAGCCCTCTGGCTTGTAGTTTTTCATCCTTATTGTTTAAATGTAAACAGCAAAGAAAGACAGAGCAAAGCATGCTTTAAAAAAAGCAATGTTTCCTGCTAGTTCTTGGAATGGCTTCTGTGTACAACAGTCTGTGGTCATTAACCATCAATAAATATTTATTCAGCATCTACTACAGTCACTGTGTGTATATAACATACCATGAATGGTGATAGTTTACACACACTTGTAATCAGACTTTGGGTGGTTTTTCAAAAAAGCTTTGCAAAATGCTTTCTGTGTTTAGATCAGTATGCTAAAGACTCAAGGAGATAATAGTGCTGTGTAAAATATGCCCACATTTTGCTATAAGATATTAACATTGGTCATTAGGAAAAGTTTAAAAAAAAAAACATCTAATAAGGCAAAAGTAGAGTCATACAACAACAACAACAACAACCAGATACCACAGATCTGTAATGGACAAAACCAAGTATGGAGAAATAAAATAGAAAGTGATCTAGTGGATGGCACAACAGAATATGAATCAGCAATTCAGTGCTATTGTGATAAAAGTCAATATGATACCAGCACAAATCAATAGCAGTGGAAAGGCAAGACTGAAACATAATTCTTCTTCTTTCCTCCCCATTAGTCAGAAAGAACAAAATATCCTGGTTTGGATTTACACACTAAGAAACTACTGTGACAAGGGATGTAGTTCAGTGGCAGGAAGCTTGACTAGCATGCACAAGGTCCTAGGTTCAATTCCCAGCACAAACCAAACAATAAATTACCTACTGTGAAACCCAACAGAATTAAAACATTCTCTTCTAGACTCACTTGCTAAGAGAATGGTAAAGAAGTCTGATTAGATAATATTTACATGCTATTTTTTTTAAATAGCTCCTGCCTGGCTCTGGTAACTCATATTCATAATCCTAGCTACTCTGGAAGCTGGAAGCTGGAGGATTGAGGTTTAAGGCCAGTCCTGGCAGGAAAAGCCGATAAATTCCATCTGTGAAATAACCAGGCAAAAGGCAATTGGAAATAACAAGCCAGAGATAATGAAGTCGGGCCTTATATACCACAACTTACCTGCCCCCACACACCTTGCATGCACATGTGCGAGTGCTCTCTCTCTCTCACACACACACACACACACACACACACACAAGTACCTTGCCCAAAGATGGCATGAAGACCGTTGTTAAGTATCTGGAATTTTGTGGATATTTCTATTTAATGACTGATGATGGAAGTTAAACAGCTATCTGTCTAAAATAAACTATAGAAATTTCCACTGGATACAAGGACAATAAAGCAACTAGTGAGATATTGCCCTGAGAATAAGATTTCTTTCTTTCTTTTCTTTCTTTCTTTCTTTTTTCTTTCTTTCTTTCCTTCCTTCCTTCCTTCTCTCCTTTCTCTTCCTTCCTTCCTCCTCTTCATACTTCACTCTCTCCCTCCCTCCCTCTCTCTCCCTCCTTCCTTCCTTCCTTCCTTCCTTCCTTCCTTCCTTCCTTCCTTCCTTCCTTCCTTCCTTCCTTCCTTCCTTCTTGCTTGCTTTTCTTTCTTCTTTTTTTGTGCCAGTCCTGGGACCTAAACTCAGGTCCTGGACACTGCCCTGAGCTTTTTTGCTCAAGGCTAATGCTACACCACATTGAGCCACAACACCATTTCCAGCTTTGTGGTAGTTAATTGGAGATAAGAGTCGCACAGGCTTTCTTTCAAAGTGTGGATTCTAGCTTCTTGAGTAGCTAGATTTACAGGTGTGAGCCACTTGTGCCCAGCTTATTACTAATTGTTATTAATATTACTATTTCTTATTACTACTGTTACTTTCATTATTAGCAGTGTTAAGTTTAGAACTCCGGGCCTCACACCTCTATCATCTCTTTGGAGTCTTCCCAGGAGAATGTGTTTCCTTGTCTTTTTCAGCTAAATGCTGTTAGCACTGTGTTGATTTCTTCATCAAATACAACAGACACTTGGGAATAAGTAAAATTTAATTCGGGATGGTTCAAACTTGTTATCCCAAAATGTGGAATGCAAAAAGCAGAAGAAGCAAAACCTGCCTCAATTTTTTAAACAAATAAATAATAAAGTATTTATTTTATTTTTCTTCCATTTTACTTTTGCTTGCCTGGTAGTTATTTTCCCTAATAATATTGTACACATCAGCTAACTTGTATTATTTCTAACTTAATGATGATATTGTTAGAAATACATGATTGCCATCAGCAGAGACCTATTAACTTTCTCAATAACCAGCATCATAAAACAACTGGCCAGCATCTACATTGCCCAATGATTCTGGCTTCTTCATTTGGAAACTGCATTTGAGCACTCAGTGTTGAATGATGATTGACCACAAGAGATGCTGAAATCTAAAAACACATAACACATATGATTCATAAAGCCAAGGTTGCTAATTGGGTAATAATTGCGCCTGCCTAGGAATGGGCTATCATCAATGTGACCAAGGCACCTCAGGATATTATAGACTCTTTCACCCATAAAGTGTATTTCATTGAAGTGGACATTGCCTAGCGCATTTCGTATATTACAGTTGAAACAATGCTATTAGACTACCACAGAATTATTTTGAAGTCACTTATTCACCTAGCACAAAAACCAGGAACACAAAATGAGTCATTACAATAAGAAAGTTAAAAACTAATTAAAATTCAATAGTTTTATGCCAAAACATTTTCCTTGTAATGGAAAGATTAGAGACTTAACATTACTTATCCTTATCTGTTAATTAATTTAATCTTAATCTACCCTAGCTTGAATTTATTTTATCTATCTATCTATCTATCTATCTATCTATCTATCTATCTATCTATCTATCTATCTATCTATCTATTTATTTATTTATTTTGTCAGTTGTGGGGCCTCAACTCTGTGCCTGGGTGCTGTCTGTCAGCTCTTCAGCTCAAGGCTAGCGCTCTACCACTTGAGCCACAGTACCACTTTCAGCTTCTTCTGCTTATGTGGTGCTAAGGAATTGAACTCAGTTCCTCATGCATGCAAAGCAAGCACTCTACCACTGACCCATCTTCCCAGCCCCTAGCTTAAATTTTAAACAATAATCATTTATTTAAAAATCCAGAAATTCTATACTATTTTAATAAAATATTCCATTTTTATTGTTATTTCATTAAATATTGGTTTGTATAATAACTTATTTTTGTGCCAAAGGAGGCTAAGAAATGGTCACAGATAGGAAATTTCTGTATGCCAGGTGCAACTGTTGGCTCACGCCTAGATATTCAGGGGGCTGAACTCTGAGGATCATGCTTTAAAACCAGCCTGGGCACAAGATTCCATGAGACTCTTACCTGCAATTAACCATCAGAAAACCAGGAGCACCCATGTGGCTTAAAGTGATAGAGCACTAGCCTTGATCAAAAAAGCTCAGAGACAGGGATCAAGCTGGGAATTCAAGGCTCAGAGCCCCAGTGTGGCAGCTGCTCTGGTGTAGGCCTCATAGCAGTTGGCCCCCACAGTAGTGAGAACGCAGGAAGAGATCACATGGCAAGACCAGAAGTTGGAGGTTCCGAAGCCTGGCTCAGTCTTGCTATAACAGCTCTGTCTTGTGAAATAACCCAAGAGAATGTTATTAATCTTTTCCAAAGATTCTGCTTTCAGAAGCCTATAGTTTCCTTTAAGAGGATTCAGCCTCTTAAAGATTTGACCATCCCTTACCCCTGTCACATTGGAAACCGAGCTTTCAGAAGTGGTGGGAGAATACTATATTTCAGACCACAACAAGACCAAGACTACACCTCTTCAGAACCTTTGGCATAATACAGTCCTTACACAAAGTTCATTGCATGTCCATGTTCTGTGCAGGCATGCACACACACACACATGCATGCATGAACACACATATCCTTTTAAGAAATAATAGGTTTAGGCCTACATATTTTTAAAAATATTCTCCCTACCTCAGTCTCAGCTAATCTTCCACAACGAAGCCAATGATGAAAACACCTCAAGGATGTCCAAATTATGCAAATATTACACATCCATTATTTTATTTTATTTTATTTTTTGGGTCCAGTCGTGGGCCTGAACTCTGGGCATGGGCACTGTCCCTCAGCTCTTCAGCTCAAGGCTAGGGCTCTACCACTTGAGCCACAGCGCCACTTCCAGCTTTTTTCTTTTTTGCTTATGTGGTGCTGAGGAATCGAACCCAGGGCCTCATGCATGCAAGGCAAGCGCTCTACCACTGAGCCACCTTCCCAGCCCAGCACATCCAGTATTTTAAAACGTAGTTCTAGAATGATCCTGACAGAGGATCCTCACTCATACAGGTTCAGTTTTAGTTGTTGTTTCAGTACTGGAGTTTGAACTCAGGCTGTCCCTTTGTTTTTCAGTTCAAGGCTAAAGATCTACCACTGGAGCCATACCTCCCTAGCTGTGCTATTTGCTGGTTAATTGGAGATAAGAGTATCACAGATTTTTCCTGCCCAAACTTGGCTTCAAACCATGATTCACAGATCCCAACTTGAGCCATCGGCGTCCAGCTTGCCCCAGAAATCTTGAGGTGAAAAGAGAGTCACCAGGTCCAGTTCCTAAGTGAGTAGAAGATATTCCTCTCCCCAGTACAGATGGTTCCTCACAGCGGTGCCTGTGTCTACCTGTGATGTCATCTGAAAAGTGGTATGACTCGGTGACCAAAGACATGCATCTGGGGACAAATTTAGGTCATTGCTCCTTTTTCTCAGAAGGGCCAGCCACAGAAGGTTTTAGGATGGTGTGTGAGAATCTCCTCCAGAATAAAAGGGCATGTATATTAAAATCTTCATGTAGCAATTGCATTTATTTTCCCGGCAATGACGAGGATGACAGGATGGCCTGTGAGATTCAGTACTTGTGTCTGAATGACTCATGGGCCTCGAGCTGAGAACAGCTGCCTGCTAAGAAATACTTTTTGAAAGTCTCCCAGAAGCTGAGATTAGCCACCACACGTGCTGGGATACTGTCAAATGAGAATTTAAAGTGAAAAAGACCCTATTTATCTTACCAGAAAAATGAACTGGGAAGACTAGTACTTAGCTTCATCTATTGACTTTTTGAACTTTCAAACATTGAGTAGACTTCCTGTACCTAGTTTTGCAATCTTTGGCTCTTTCTTCCAACCTTCTAAACACTATATTTTTATAAGATTAGTATTCCTCTGAGAGGAGATTGGAAAATGTCTTATTGAGAAGCATGTCCAGTGGCTTCTAACTTGGTGAAAAGACACTTACTCTTGCTAAAAGTGTGCAACTGTTTTGATATTGGAGAAATATTGATTAATATGAGTATATTTTAAAATAGCTTAAGGTTCACAAGTCAACTTTTAACCTGTCTTTATGTAGCAATCATACAGCAAGATCCACAAGGAATGATTTTCTACACTACCTCATCAACCTCTCTGTCTCTCTGTCTCTCTGTCTTTCTCTCTGTTTCTTTCTCTCTCTCTCTCTCTCTCTTTTAGCTGTTGTGGATGGAACACAGACTTTGCATGTTCTAGGCAAGCACTGTGCCATTGAGCTACCTCTCTGCCTGCTTGTCTTTTCTTCTTTATTTCCTTCCCTTTCTTTCTCTTCCTTTCTTTATTCTCTCTCCTCTCTTTTCCTTCCTTTTCTTTCTTCCCTCTTCCTTCCTGCCTGCCTGATTGCTTTCCTTCTTGCCTGCCTGTCTGCCTGCCTTCCTTCCTTCCTTCCTTCTTTCCAGCTTTTATTTTGTTGCTTGGGGGGGGGGCGGGGCTGGGGAAGAGAAAAGAACTTTTACATTTAGAGGCTCATAGCAATCAACCAAACCAACCACAGTACAATGACAAGAAATATTCAAAGTGTGTATTTACTTCCAGCATTTTACAGACACTTTCCCATGGTTATATAAAAGTCAGGAAATTGAGATGGGTTATCCAGTGCGGAGAATCTCTGGAAAATCCCATCACTGTGATCATCATTCTTCAGGTCACCTGTTTCTCAAGAGTCTCAAGAAAAACAATTTCTACAAAATACATTTACATGAACAGACAGAACAGACAAGTGGGTTGATAACATATGGATATTGATCATGTAATTTGCCTTTTATAAACATTGTATTAATTAAAATAACTATCATTCACCACTAAGTTACTAGTGTCATTCTTAATATCAGAGAATTAAGATCCTTCAAATGATGGCCCCTGTGGCTCACACCTGTAATCATAGCTACTGAGGAAGCTGAGAATCATGGTTCAAAGGCAGCCTGAGAAGTTTGTGAGACTCTTCTCTCCAATTTACCAGCAGAAATATGAAAGTGGAGGTATGATTCAAGTAATAGAATGTGTCTATGTGTTGAGGACTCCAATAGTATACTTTTTGCTGCTCTACTTTAATAAAATTCTTGGGACTAGATACCTTATAAAGAAAGCAGGTTTGCTTGGTTTAATAGCTTAGAGTCCAAAGATTGGGCAGCTGCTCCCGTGTGAGCCTCATAGCAGTGGCCCCACGGTAGTGAGAATGCATGAAGAGATGACCACATGTCAAGACATCCTTCGAATGTTTGTGGCAGTGGCTCAAGTGGTGTACTACTTGCTTAACAAGTATGATATGGTGAGCGCAAACCCAGTGCAATCACCAAACAACCAACCAACAAAGATCCTTACCTGGATATGAACAGTGCATTTTTGTTTTTGTTTGTTTGTAAAGGTGATATACAGAGAGGTTACAGTTACATAGTTCAGGTGTTGAGTACATTTCTTTTGAACAGTGTCACCTCTTCCATCATTTTCTCCCCATTTCCCCTCCAGCCCCCCTCCCCCCACGTTGTATAGTTCATTTCTAGCATAGTGTCTAGTGAGTATCACTGCTGAATTAGTTCACCTTATGTCCCACCATTTCTGAACTTCCCTTTCCCCTCACCAAACAGATCAACTTACATAAAAGACAAAAGGTACAGAAATAAACACGGCAACAAAACGGGGAATGTAGGAAAAACATGTAGGAAAAATGTAGGGAAAAAAACCCGCAAAAAGTAAAATAAAAAACCTCTTGTTTCCAAAATGATGCTTCTGTTTTTCATTTTCTTTATTTTTCTTTTTTTTATTGTGAAAATACTGTACAGAATGGTTACAATTAAATGGGCAAGATAATGAGTACATTTCTTATCAAGCATTGTAGCCTCCTCCTTTGTTTCCCCTTCCCATCCCTTCCCATCCTCCCCCCCCCCAATCCTCCTCCCTCCTCCTACCAAAGCTGTAAAGTTCATTTTCGACATAACGACTTGTACATCTCATTGTTGCAATGGGTACACCTGTATCCCTATTTAAACAATTTGTTTTTTCACTTCCCCTCCACAAATTATAACAACATCAAATACAGTGAAAACAGGGGTTATACCATGGGGGAGGGACATACAAAGCAACAAAGAAATAATCTTATAAATATGTTAGAAACAATCGCATGAAAGAAAAAAAACATTTGAGTACACATTTTAGGGTTCATTTCCCTAACATCAACTTATCTGACCTTTTCTGCTAGATTCAGACATATACTAGTTATTGCAAATAAGGGAAACCATGGGACCTATGTTTCTTTGGGCCTGGCTTACTTCACTTAATATAATTTTTTCCAAGTCTTTCCATTTCCTAACAAATGGAACAATGTCATTCTTTCTGATGGAGGCATAGAATTCCATTGTGTATATATACTGCATTTTCTTTTCTTTTTTTTTTTTTTTTGGGGGGGGGTCCAGTCGTGGGGCCTGAACTCTGGGCCTGGGCACTGTCCCTCAGCTCTTCAGCTCAAGGCTAGTGCTCTACCACTTGAGCCACAGCACCACTTCTGGCTTTTTTATTTTGCTTATGTGGTGCTGAGGAATCAAACCCAGGGCCTCATGCATGCAAGGCAAGCACTCTACCACTGAGCCACTTTCCCAGTCCTATACCACATTTTCCTGATCTGTTCATCTGAGGGGCATCTGGGTTGGTTCCATATCTTAGCTATGGTAAATAAGGCTGCAATAATCATTTTCTTTATTTTTTATATGGTATCTAAACTGTCTTACTTGAGGATCAGAGACAACCTATTTCCTGCAAATCTGTTACCTTTTGCTATGAAAAGAACAACAAATATTTTCGATCAAAGCAATTTCTAAACTGAGTGTGATGGTTCACATCTGTAATAGCAGCAATTTGGAAGCTGAAGTAGGAAGACTGAGTTCAAAGCCAGCCTAGAATACATAGAGAGGCCATGTCTCAAGAAAAAAAAAAAAAACTCCTCTGCTGGTTTTGACTGGGCTTCCTCCAGATGACCTGGAAGGTCATTCCTGTGAGACTGAAACTTGACCATGGGTGTCAGCGGGCAGCTGGAATACACCTCAAGGTTCCTCCTTCACAATGAGAAATCTCAGGACAGTATTCAAGAACTACAAAGACACAAACTCTTTGAAGCCCTACCTCCAGTGATTCACACAGTGTCACTTCTGAGGCATTTTATTAGTGAAACAAGTGGCAAAATTAGTTCATGCTTAAGGTCTAAATTTAACTTATTGTAAAGGTGATGTACAGAGGGATTACAGTTACATAAGTATGGTAATGAGTACATTTCTTTTCAAACAGTGTTACTACCTTCCTTATTTCCTTCTGCTCCCCCCAACTCTTCTCCCTCCAAGGTGTAAAGTTTATTTCCAACATGAGTATCGCTGTTGCACCCCTTTGTCCCACCATTTCTGTGATTGCCCTTCCATTCTTCAAATCAGATAAATTTATATACAAGACAAAGCAAAGGGTACAGAAATCAGGAACAGTGACCATGGGGAATAAACAAGAGGAGAAAAAAGACAAAAGAAATAACTGCAAATAGTACACTAAAAAATAGAAAACAAGAACAAAAAAAACCCACTTGTTTCCATATTGTGGAAATCATTTTGATTAGCATCACTTTATATGGTCATGTGTACATAGCTATTGGGCTATTGTGAACCTCTACTAGGACTATCCTAGACTCATACTAATTATTACAAATGTGGGAGACCATGGAATCTATGTTTCTTTGGGTCTAGCTTACTTTACTTAATACATTTTTTTCCCAAGTCTTTCCATTTCCTTACAAATGGGGCAATGCCATTCTTTCTGATGGAGGCATAGAATTTCATTTTGTATATATACCACATTTTCAGGATCCATTCATCTACTGAGGGGCATCTGGGTTGATTCTATATCTTAGCTATGGTAAATAATGCTGCAATAAACATAGTTGTGCTGGTAACTTTAGTGTGGCCTTGTTTGTGATCATTTGGGTAAATGCCCAAAAGTGGGATTGCTGGGTCATAGGGGAGCTCTATGTTTAGTCTTTTAAGGAACCTCCATACTGCTTTCCAGACTAGATGACCAAGTTTACATTCCCACCAATAGTGTAGTAGCATTCCCTTTTGACCACACCCCTGTCAACATATGTTGTTATTAGATTTCTTGATAATGACCATTCTAACTGGAGTGAGGTAGAATCTCAATGTTGTTTTGATTTGCATTTCTTTTATGTCCAGAGATGTTGAACATTTCTTCATAGGTCTATTGGCCATTTGTATTTCCTCTCCAGGGAAGACTTTTTAATTCTTTAGTCCACTTATTAATGGGGTGGTTGTTCTGAATGGAAGGGGAGTAAAATCATTTTGAATAGACACATGGATACATGGATTGGTGGAATGTGGCCAGAAAACAGCCCACTAAACCTCATTACCAAGGTCAATGTCTCAGTTGACAGGGCAGGTAGACATTTGATCTCAGGCATAAGACACTGCAAATGCCTGGTGTTAAGAGTGTATCAAGCATTTGAAAAACATCCTGAATAATATATAATACATAATACAATTTTTTGAGAAAACAGAATAACCAAGCTAGAGCTATGATGAGTAATCCAAGATTTTATATCATTCCTATCATGCCTTATGCCTCACTCCTATACTTCCTGTGTAATAGCTACTATGCTATTCTGGAAGTCAGTTTAGTGACTCATACTTTATCACAAGGTTATTGTGCTGAGTTGATTGGGGAGCAGTGAACCAGGTGCTAGTGGCTTGTGTTTACAATCCTAGCTACTCAGTAGGCTGAGATGTGAAGACTGAGATTCAAAGCCACTCATGGCAGACAAAACTGTGAGTCTTATCTCCAATTAACTAGAAAAAGCTACAAGCAGAGGTGTGGCTCAAAAGGTAAAATACCAGCCTTGAGTGAAAAAACTAAAGGATAATGAATGCCCAGGCCTTGAGTTCAAGCTCTAGTACTAGCATATATTTCCCCCCCCCCGCCCCCGACACACACAGAAACACACACACACACACACACACACACACACACACACAAAACCTAGATATTCTTTTGAGCAAGTAGTAGTTGCAAAGGGCCTATGTAAAAAAAAAGATAGATTTGCATATTTGTTCATATATATATATATATGTATATATATATATATATATATACATACATACATACATACATATATATAGTGAAATGGTAGGGATGGGCCCCAATGCTTTGATGGAAAAAAGAAAAGAAGAAAGTTTCATTTACACTAATCTGGAAGACTGAGATGAGGATTTGACACTGAAAGATACATTCTGCTTTTCTGTTACCATCTTTCTACAATATTTTTCCAAGTGTCAGATTATGTCTGAAGAAACTACTAGAAATAAACAAGATCACATTTTTTTTCTCCCCAAAGCAATGTAAACTGAGAAGGTTGGCCAAAGATCCATTTAATGTTATTTAAATTCTAGTGACAATATCTATATTTTATAGCTCAGTAAGCTTTTCAGGAGCAATGCCTTGATGTATGTAAAAATAGATAAATAACAGAAGTAATAGCATTTATTTTGTCTCATTCAAAGACTTCCATTATTTTTTGCTATAAATAACACTGATCATTAATACTTGTCGACACCCTGTAAGTGCTTTTTAATTATATCTTGTTATGGCAAACAGTACAAAATGTAGCTCCCTTTCCCCTTTCATTCCAGGTAAAGAATCTCTAGATTAAAGAGCTTTATCTCCTACACATATGCCTGTCTTTGTGTACTGCAAGTGGAAGATTTCCCTCACTTTTAAATGTTTCTTTTGAACAATGATCAATTTTTTTGTGTGTGAGTGGTGTTTTATCTTTTAATTTATTTTAACTGCTTGAAATGGACCAGCTGCAGAGTGGGAAGTGTGTTGATGTTTATCTGAAATCTTATCTTTATTAAATCACTTGTATTATTATACTACGTAAACAGCTTAATAAACCCAGCGAATACTTATCTAACTGGAGTCAGTAAGTCTATTGAGCCAGCTAATTTACTCTTAATTTTCTGGAAAAAAAAAAAAGATAAAAACCTTCTGTATCAGTTGAGTCACTGGGGAAATTAAGTCTTCAGTTATCAACCTGTTACCAAGTCCCAAGTACCCCCCATGAGTACTGGAAGAGCTTTCAATTCTTCTTTTTCTATAGATGCCCAGTGGAACCCGACAGTGACTTTCCTATTTACCCACTTCACAAGTGTAAGCACAGAGAGGAAGTTTCTTTTCAACCTCTCCTCTACCACCCCGATCACTTTGAGCTGCCCTTTATCCTTCAAAAGGATATTATCAAGTGATTACTGTACTTGTTTCCCCAATATTTATGTTCGTATTTATAATAGAAGAATGAGATGCACTTTATATGGCAGATTTAGAATGTTCTTCATGGTATAGAAGCTGTATAGTCTAATATGGTAGCTGCTAGCCACATTTATGCTAGTAACATTTAAATAAACCAATATAACATTCAAAATTCAGTCACACTAGCCATGTTTCAAGAGCTCAGTTAGGCTATTTGTCGCTAGTGGCTGCCTGTTTGTACATTACAAGAATAGAATATTTCCACCAGTAGAGGAAGTTGAATGGTACAGTAACCTAAATAACATAGAAAATAATTTTATTTTTTTATTTTTCTAATTTAATTTAATTTTATTTGTGAACATACTGAACAGAGGGGTTACAATTACATGGGCAGGATAATGCGTACATTTCTTACCAAGCATTGCAGCCTCCTCCTTTGTTGTTTACCCTTCACCTCCCTTCCCAGCCTCCCCCTCACCCCCCAATCCCAATCCTTCTCCTTCCCCCCCTTCCCCCCCGCCCCCCCCCCCCCGCACCGACGTTGTAAAGATCGTTTTGGACATGACAACTTGTACTTCTCATTGTTGCAACAGGTCCACCTGTAAGAAAATAATTTTAATAGTCTTCCTCCAGCTTGTTTATGTTCTAAAATTATTCTTATTATTTTTAATGTGCTTTTTAATTCCTATTTTCTAGGCAAGATAAGTACATGCATATATTATATTAATATAATAAAGGCAGGTGCTCTACCACTTGAGGCGCACCTCCACTTCTGTCTTTTTGCTGGTTAGTTGGAGACAGGAATCCCTCAGCTTTATCTACCCAGGTTGGCTTTGAACAGATCACCTCAGATCTCAGCCCCCTAAGTAGCTACCATTACAGACGTCAGCCACCAGTGACTGCCTCTGCTAATTATGTATATGGAAGCCTTATTTTCCCTCTTTAATTCAGTTCCTTCATCCTTGGGATAAACTGCTGACCTGAAGGCAAGCCCTTCTCCCACTGGTGAAAGACTAGAATGCACTTGTGAAGGGTAGTAACTTTCAAAAATTTTGTGTTCACAATAATCTCAATTAAATCTTTCAGGGCTGGGAAGGTAGCTCAGTGGTAGAGCGCTTACCTTGCATGCATGAGGCCCTGGGTTCGATTCCTCAGCACCACATAAGCAAAAAGAAAAAAGCCGGAAGTGACACTGTGGCTCAAGTGGTAGAGCACTAGCCTTGAGCTGAAGAGTTGAGGGACAGCACCCAGACCCAGAGTTCAGGCCCCACGACCGGACACACCCCCCCCCCAAAAAATTAAATCTTTCACCCAACATTTTAATTTAAAACCATGAGCAAGTTGGTAGCTTGCTTAGTATTCTACCATAGATAGGCCTCAGATCATTTGATATTCTCTTGCCTGAGAATTTAGGCATATTTTATTTCATATTAAAGTTATTACCCCTGTCAGAAATAGCCATTGATGTGAATAGGTGAACAGTATTGACAAAAGTAATGGAATCAAAACGATTCTTTAACTCAACAACGATGTCTTTCTGTTTCCTCACAGTCAAATACTTATGGTCAAATCAAGACCCAGCTAATCAGATGCTACAAAACATAAAAGCCTCGGTGCACTTCTTTCCGGACCCTGTTTACTTAGAAGACTGTGAACAATTGTGGGTGTTAAAGGTAGAAGATACTGAAATCTTTCAGTGAAGAATAAGAATTGATAACATTATCCTAGTTTTAAGTAATGCCTTTTACATTACTTTTTACTCTGCTGGGAGTATGTCCTCTCCCTAGAGGTAGAAGGTTCTTCAATAATGTATAACCCCTTGCCTTCTTCAAAAACATTTTTTACAAGTCCCTTTCTTGTTTTTCTGGTGGTGCTGAGGATTGGACTAAAGTTTCAGACATGCTGATCATGTGTTCTAGCGCTTGAGCCACACCCCGGTCAACTTGCTTTTTGCTTTTCTTGTATCAGTCCTGGGGCTTAAACATAACACCTGGGACCTCCTGCCATCATCCCAGGCTAGAAGACTTTCCTTTGTACATATTTCCTTGAAGACCTTACACAATTCATTTTCTATCTTAAAAATTGTCTAAGCTTCAGACCCACAAAATCATGATGCTCTCCTGCCACTGGCCACATGAAGTTTTTCACTACAGGTGCTATTGTCTTCAGCAAAACACTGGCCACGCTTCTTCAGCTCTGCTTATGGGATCTGCTTATGGACCACAACTAAAGCTACCTGAGCCCTTGCATCTGAGACTCATGAACTTGCCTTACTGACTCCTACCCACAGAGATGCCACCTTCCCACACTCCAGGGCTCTGAAAAGTTGTCTTGTCATAGATAGTCTGTACTTCCATATTCCCCGTGGTGTATATATATATATATATATATATATATATATATATATATATATATGTATATATATATGTATATATATATATATATATACATATATATATGTATATATATATATGCCACACACTCTTTCTCTGTCATATTTCTCCTCTAACAAATCTGTCCATCGTCTTTACTTAAACATTTTTTGTCTCGATATCTAGAAAGAATTACAACATGTTAATTATATAGTAGTAATTCTAGAAAACTTCAATACCTGGATCCAGTCCTTTGCCTCTATGAGCTCAAAGAACGAGTCCATGCACACAGAGAGAGAAGTAGAATGGCAGAGATTTATTAAAGAAAATGTAAGCAAAGCTCCTGCTAGATGGAAAGGTCTCAAGGAGGGCCATGACCTATGGGGCATTGATGCAGGGGTTAATTAGGAATGTCTAGGAGAGGCTATAAGGCTCTCAAGATCATTGGACAGTCTAGGGCTGTATCAGTCCTCAAACCCAATCTGAAGCTCCACATAGTCTGCACAAGCCTTCTACGCATCCTCTAGCTCTTCTGACTGGCTGCCCATTCTGGTGGACACCTCTTGAGTCCAATCAGATCATTTTTCTTGTGAAAGTCTTCATGGGTTATGGGTCAACATGTGATTTGATTCTCAGGGGTACTCATGGGTGACCATTCAAGACCACGGCAATGAGATGTGTAGGGACCTGCCTACAGGATGGCTTAAGGCCACGGTGAGGGATATAGAACCTCCATGGGAAGAGGCCCTTGCTCTGACTGCCCAGCCAGGCTCTTTTTCTGCTCTCAGTAGGAAGGGCTGTAGAATCCTTTCTAGTCTATGTTTTCCTGGGGAATCTAACTCATTCTGAGATCCGCATGACCCTCCCTCTTAAATTACTAATACTATCCTATAAGATTTCTCCATCCTATAAGAACTTACCCAAATCTGTCCAGTTGTACTACAACTTGAATGTACTTATTCAAAACTCATATTTACTAGCCATTGCAACAGTATTAAGAATTGGAGCCCTTTAAGAGGTGCAGCTCAGGTGGCAGACTGCACACTTGAGTTCAACCTCCAGGGTTGCTGAGAGCATGTTAGACCCCACCCTACCCACAAGAATAGATTTAAGGCTTTTATCTCAGAGGTGGGGTGGTTAGTTACTAGGCAGGAACAAAGGATGATTTGGCCAACCCCGCACCCCCCCTCACACTTCTTTGCTTACCCTTCTTGTCCTGGTATGACAGCCTGAGTCATCCTTAGGTAGATGATGGTGCTGCTACGATCTTGGATCCCTCAGATTCCAGAACTTGAGAAATAATTTCACTATAAATTATGCCGAGTGTAGTATTGTGTTATGGCAGCAGAAAATGGTCAAAGACACTTGCTGGTGACTGCAAGTTTCCTCGTAAGCAAACTGCTCCCTCTACCCTTCAGAGGACTTCGAAATATTTGGGAAATGTAGAAAATCTGAAGAATTAAGAAGATGGATATGGATTATTATTCAGATTATTGAACGACACAGGCTCACAAAGTGGGCCTTTCTTTTGCAAGGAAATTCGGAAATCCAATAAAACCTGTTCTTTTCTTACAGTAGGATGCATCTACCTAGCAACTGTGAGGAGAAATTCAGATAAATGCCTGTCTAGTTCTTCCACCTATGAAGGGAGCTTTATGTAGGTGTTTTAGCTATAGCTTGCAAGGTGTTTGGGAGCCTACTGTCAATCAAGTCTTTATTCTCTTTACATTTAGAATTAATATTATACCAGCTTTGGTTGGGAGAATTAAGCCAAATTTGAATGCTATATCTGAGGATTATCAACCTGTCTACTACTTAACAATCAGGTTGCAGCTGGCACTGGTATCTCAAACCTGTTATCTTAGCTACTAAGAAGGCTGAGATCTAAGGATCAAGGTTCAAAGCCAGCCAGGGCAGACAACTTTGAGAGAGTCTTATCTCCAATTAACCAGCTAAAAAGCCTGAAGTGGAAGCACAGCTCAAGTGGTAAAGTGCCAGCTATGAGCAAAAATAGCTAAGCAAGAATATGAGACCCTAAGTCTAGGTCCTAGTACCGGCCTGCACAAGCACTTCTGGCCTCTTTGAGGGTAACTGAAGATAAAAGTCCCATAGGTTTTTCTGCCCAGACTAGCTTCAAACCCCTACCCTCAGATCTCAGCCACCAGAGTAGCTAGTATTTTACAAACATGAGCCAGTGGCTCCTAGCTCCAGTCTCTCTTTAATATGCCTGAAACTCCCCATTTAGCCCACAGGCAGAAGTTCCTTTTATACTGAGGGAACCTCCACCTTTCCCAGGGCTCCAGCCAGCCAAGCACCACAGGGTGAAAACAAACAGTTTTGGAGACCCGTGTTAGACCCCAGGAAGAAAGCAAATAGGACAATACCAGGATCTATGTTTCCATCTTAGGCCAAAACATGAGATGAAGTTCTAATAGTGTTCAAATTCATTTTTGACCTGAAATAGATTAAGCAATTGGATTTTGAAAATGGTGAGCCATGTGACATTGTTAAATCACCATAAATCAAGACGTGATGAACTAACCTGGTGTTAATTGTGAATATTGCTTGTAAGGCCACATTTCTCTAACAATGTGAAACTATGGTTTATTTTCAAGTTTTTCCAATATGTTTAATTGCATATTGTAACTGGTGCTCTTTGTGAAATTCTAAAGCCTGATCTATTAAGCATTCTCCTTTTATGATTTCCTTTCATTCCTATTACAATTTCCCTTCATTCAATTTTCACACAGCATCTTCCCACTCACCACACTCAAATAAAACGTTAGCAATTGTCAGTTTTCCTTTTATAAAGATCTTTACAAAGCCTAACAGATTCCTCTCTCTTGCCCTTTTGATACATAGTATTTTAATCTGATAATACAACTCAGCAGGTATCCACTTCAATAAGTACCAAGAGCCAAACACAGCAACTTTTTATTGCTAGACGATTCCTAGATCCTTTCGTTGAATAGGTCCTAATATTAAAAATATTTCCAAAGGAAACAGGGAAGGACAGAGTCTCATTATTACATAATTTTCTCAGCACTGGGAAATAAAATGCAAAGTTCCACAACCCTCTTTATGAACAGTTTTCCTAGTCAAGCTTATAAATAACGATTCCTGGCCTCTGCCCTTGGGTGCTTTCCAAGGGATTTAGAAGCATGTATCACCTTGACTGTTAAGTTGATATAACTATTTAGTACAGTTATGAAATTAACTGTTCACCCTTTACCCTGGGGCTTAATGGAATCTGGGCTGGATATCCTGGTCTCTCCTTAATAACTAGACATAATCCCTTCTACTTATGAGGCTCAACACTTTTACAAATGCTGACCACCTGTTGCCTTGGGTGAGATACCCCTCCCCAATTTTGGCCTCACATGGAAAGCACATTCATCAGTTTCATTCATGAACTCACTCAACAAACATTCACTTAGCACTTACAGTGTGTCCAACACTAGATTCTGGGATATAACTGCGAATCAAAGAGATTAATTCCTCATGGAGTTCACAGTCAGAGTATTTCCAGAAAATTGTGTTAACGTTCACACATGTTGTAAAGTATCTTGATAGGCTCACATAGTGTTTTTAGACAATTCTTTTTCATCTGGAATTTGGGGGGGGTGGCTTTTTCAGTCATCTCAAATCCTTATTTTTAAGCCAGGTGCTAGTGGCTCATCGCTATAATTTTAGCTGAGATCTGAGTATCATGGTTTGAAGCTAGAACAGGCTTTCTGTTCCGGCTGAAACAGAAAAGTCTTCGACACTCTTAACTCCAATTAACCATCAAATAGCAGAAGTGGAGTTGTGGCTCAAGTGATAGATCACCAGTCTTACGTGAAAAAGCTTAAGTTCCGGCTCTGGTAATGGCACAATAAATAAACAGGCTAATCTTTCAAAGCCTTCCTTTTGTAGTATAGAATTGTGTTCATTTAGGAAATAATCTGAAAATATTCAAATAATCCAGTTTGTTGTGAAGATGTACCACACATAAATCTGAACATCCAGATAGGGCTTTCCCCAGAAAATCTCATGCAGGAGGCACTGGTGAATTCTCACCCTGTTCCATGGCTTTGCCTCATTGTTTCTTAAGAATCTAAGGTAGAAGGGAGGCAGGGAAGAATTAAGAAAGTTAGCAACTTTGTTTGAAGATATCACAAGCATCTTCTGCTATGTGTCCCCACAGTACTCAACACACAAATCTACATACCGCATATTATTTTCTATAACCTGCCTTTTCCTTTCCAATTCCAATGCCTACCCTGTAATTTCTAAGTACACATAATTACTACTTCAGGTGTTAAATTCTACATTTGCAAGTGTCTACACCCCAGCCCTCCAAAACAAAAGACAGCTAGCTAAATACAATTACCACATTATAAAATGTGCAAATTTTAGCAATAATCATGGTCTATGGATATTCAAACATAGATTATCTTCCTTGGAGTTGCTGAATTAAAAGACCTGATAGTGAAATCTAGGTTTCCCTTTAATAATTTTGGCTTTGAAACATTATCTTTAATAAATGACCCAACTTGTGGGTAAAGGCAGCTCACATCTATAGTTCTAGCTACTCAGGAAGCTGAGATCTGAGGTCTGGGATTCGAAGCCAGGCTGGGCAACAAATCTTATCTCCAATTTACATGCAAAAAGCCAAAAATGTGGAGGCTCAGGTGGTAAGCACCAGCCCTAAACAAAATTCCACTCGAGAATGTAGAAACCTGAGTTCAAGCCCTCGTCCTACATAAGAAGAAATAGAAAAGAAAGAACTAAAGTCCATCTATTAAGGAGATAGAAAATGGTTCATATAATTAAAGCACTTTGTAAAGCACACATATGAAAATAAAATGCTGAAACCTGTTTAAATTGTTTTAAAAAGAGGAGGAGGAAGATAAGAAAAGTAATGGAGCCGGGCTCTGTGGCTCAGGCCTGTAATCCTAGCTACTCAGGAGGCTGAGATCTGAGGATCACAGTTCAAAGCCAGCCCGGGCAGGAAAATCCGTGAGACTCTTATTTCTAATAAACTAATAGAAAACCAGAAATGGCGCTGTGGCATAAGTGGTAGAGCACTCACCTTGAGCTGAAGAGCGTAGTGACAGCACCTAAGCCCAGAGTTCAAGCCCCATGACTGACAAAAAAAAAAAAAAAGAAAGAAAAAAGAAAAAAAGAAAAGTAATGGAAGGACTGAATCTATCTGTCTGTCTGTCTATCATCTATATTCCTGAAAATATCACAAGGAAATTCTTTTTGTGATATATATCTTAAATATATATATGGGACAGACCATAGCACAGTTTCACTAAAGAAGAAGAATGGGAGTAGAAGGAAGAGAATGAAGAAGAGGAAGAGTGAGGAGGAGAAGCAAGAGAAGGAGGAAGAGGAAGGAGGAGAGAGGACAGCTGAAACAAAGAACTGAACACTGCTTGTGCACATTGATATCTTTTCTCTGCCCTTGTAGGGAAGATGCTATGTCTGGCTGGTTCAACGCAGTACTCATTTATCTCACCAGTAAAGAAACATTTTGCCACTTCTACCAGGCATCTTTCTACGCACTGAAGGCAGTACTATAAATAGAATCATGTTCCTGCCCCCTGACTGTTCCTGTGGAGAGGCAGGGAGACCCTCCAGCCTGGTCACTGATTCTGTTACAGCAACAGAGACCACTGCATGATGTCAATGTTTTTGTGTATGTGTGTTTACCCGTATTGGGGCTGGAACTTCAAGCCTAGCTACTGTTCCTGAGCATTTTGCTCAAGATTAGCACCAGCAGCTGGCAATGGCATTTAGACTGATAGATAATATTTGTCCTTATAATACCTCAAACCCTTATATCTGGGATCAGGACCTTTGTCCCTATGGTCTTGAGGAATGAATCCAAGGGAGAATTGAAACAGCAAAAAATTATTGAAGAAAAAGATTAGAAGAGCTCCTACTAGAGGGGAGAGGTCCCAAGAAAAGGCATCACCTGGGGTGTCGTTGTATAGCAAGTATCTCTAGGAGACACTACATGGCTCTCAAGATCATTGGGCAGTCCTCAGACCTAATCAGAGGCTCTGTGCAGCCTACAAGAGCTCTCCAAGCACCATTTAGCCCAGTTCCAGTAAACACTTCTGGGAGGCTGATCAGTCTGTTGTTCCTATGCAAGTCTTTTAGGGGGAAATAATCCATGACACGATGTCCAGGGGCCTGAAGGCCATGGTGATGTAATATCTAGAGATCTGCACATGAGATTGCTCGAGGCCATGGTGAGGGATACAGAACTCCTACAGGAGGGGGGGTTTTGCCCTGATTTCCTTCCCAGGCTCTTCTCCTGCTCTCCCTCATTACAAACAATACAGCACAGTACATTTAATATGCAATCTAAGCATAGCACCCTCATCACTGCAGTCAGTCCACCAGTGGTCTCCAGACATTTTACTAGTTGTAAGGAATAATCAAAGCCAACAAGAATTAGAAAATTCTGTGGATTGGAATCATAGTGAAAAAGTAAAATCTCTGCCCCAGAACCTGGGGGGTGGGGGAGGTTAGATGCTGCTGTCATCTGACATTTAGCCTTCATCACTTTTCTACAGCTGGCTTCTATACTTAGTGATGGAATCTGTGTCACCTCATTGTTAACTATCCCAATATCATGCTCACAATGCTTAATCAAACATTCCCCTTCACACAACAATTCCACTCGAGTCTATCTTTCAGATACATTTGCTTGGGTAAGAAATAATCTATGTAAAGGGATAGTCAGTAAAACATTTTTCAAGCTGGGCCCCAGTGGCTCATGACTAGCAATTTGGGAGGCTAAGGCATGAGGATCAGGGTTAAAAGCAAACCAGAGCAGGAAAGTCCTTGAGACTCTTATCTCCAAATAACCACCAAAAAGCCAGAAGTGGTAAAGCAGTGATAGCCTTGTGCAAAAAATGCAGGAACTAAAAAAAAAAAAATGCAGAAACTGCTCCCAGGCCTGAGTTCAAACCCCAGGATAGGCACAAACAAACAAAAAACAATGTTCAATGTAGCCAGGGGATGGACAGAACCTAAAGGTTCTTCAACAGAACATGATTAAATACACAGATACATCCATAGAATGGATGATCATGCAGTTGCTATTTTTTGTGGATTTTTGTTTTATTTTGTTTGTGCCAGTACTAGGACTTGACCATGGGGCTTAAAATATTAACTAAATTGTAGATTTGTTTAACTGTATTCCCTTGTTATTTACAAATTTGGGTGTTATTTTCTTTCTTTTCTTTTCTTTCCTTTCTTTTTTTTTTTTTTTTTTTTTTTTTACAAATTATTAATGAAATCAGGGAGTTTGGTTACACAAGATTTTGAGTGTGTGTGTGTGTGTGTGTGTGTGTATCAGTATTAGTACTGGGGCTTGGATTCAGGGCCTGGCATTCTCACTTGACTTTTTTGTTTATGGCTGGTGCTCTACCACTTGAGATACACTTCCAGACCAATATTTTGTTGGTTAGAGATGAAATCTCTTAGAACTTTCTGCTTGGTCTGACTTCAAACGTTGATACTTAGATCACAACCTCTCAAGAAGCAAGGATTACAGGTATGAGCCAGATGAACTCAGATGATCACACATGAAAAAACTAAGGGACAGAACCCAGGCCCTAAATTCAAGATCTAGCACTGGCAGGTGAAGGAGAGAGAGAGAGAGAGAGAGAGAGAGAGAGAGAGAGAGAGAGAGAGAGAGAGGAAGGAAGGAAGGAAGAAGAAGGAAAGAAGGAAGGAAGGAAGGAAGGAAGGAAGAAAGGGAAGGAAGGAAGGAAGGAAGGAAGGAAGGAAGGAAGGAAGAGGGAGGGAGGGAAGTAGGAAGGAAGATAGAAAGAAAGAAAGAAAGAAAGAAAGAAAGAAAGAAAGAAAGAAAGGAAGGAAGGAAGGAAGGAAGGAAGGAAGGAAGGAAGGAAGGAAGGAAGGAAGGAAGGAAGGAAGGAAGGAAGGAAGGAAAAACAAAAGGAAAAATGAGAGGGAGAAACTGGCAACATAAAAATCCACCATTCCCAAGTAAATTCCGCTCTATCAGGAAGCATAACACATATATATGTGCTGTGGGGTTTTTCCTTTGGCTTGTAATTCTGACACAATATTATTAACCTATAGGTTTTACATTCCCCCCCCCGCCCCCGATATATAAGTCAGAACACTGGTACACTGCATGTAGTTTGAGCTTCATGTTCTGTAGTTATCTTAAAGTTGGCCACCTGATATATGCATGAAGATTGTTCTGGAACCTCTGAGCCAAGATCCCATCATTATTCATTCCTTAGTATGTCATATGTCACTTTCTATTCACCAACACACAGGAAAGGCCAGAACCTTTTGGTTTTGACTTTTTTTTCTTAATTTAGACTTCCCTTGGAAGGCACCACTGTAGATACTTGCAGCGAGTTAAGAGCAAAAGCAGGGGGGTGGGGAGGAATGCCTTTAAGTTTTCACTTTGCTTATTGTCAACTGTTAATGCCTATTGACATAAGAACAAATAAATTATTTTCAAAGACTGCCAGGGAGGATTTTTAATCTATAAGAAATAAAGAAAAGTTTGCATCACGAGAAAAATAATCAAACTTGGTACTAAGATGAATTTAACACATTAAGTTTGCTGTGGATTTAAATCAATGCAGATGGTGCTACATAAAACAAAACAAACCAAAAATAAATAAATAAATAAAATACCAGGGAAGATTCAGAGACATTGATCATGGCCAAAATACGCCCCAACACTGTTAAGAGGTTTGCTTCAGTAATGTCTGTGACCATTGATGCGATCAATGAAACTCATTGTTTCAAGAGCATCCAATTATCAGTTTACTATAGAGTGAGTATGCTAATAAATCAACATACTTTACATAGAATTAGATAGAGCCAAGATGCAAGCTAATAACAAGGTACTAGAATGAACTCCCAGTAGGCCCAGAAAAAAAAGTGGACTGTGATAAATTATTTCGTTTAAATTTGATTCATAGGTGCAAGTATTTTGAAGCCTACTTTTCTGATAGGTAGTTTGTGGCTAACAATATTAATAGAGTTTGATTAAGTACTTAAGAGGACAGATCAATAGACCTCTGTCATATTTACACAATAAAGGAGGAGAGTTATTCAGTGAATGCAAACCAACTCGAATGGAAGTACTATATTATTCAGAAAGTTAACAGTAATATTTTCCCCACGTACTTTGGTCATATGGAAAATGGGCCTTCTTTTTTTTTTTTTTTTAAATTTTATTTTATTTTATTTGAGAACATACTGTACAGAGGGGTTACAATTACATGGTCAGGATAATGCATACATTTCTTACCAAGCATTGCAGCCTCCTCCTTTGTTTACCCTTCACCTCCCTTCCCAGCCTCCCCCCTCCCCCCCACCCAATCATACCCCCCCTCCCCCCCCCCCGACATTGTAAAGCTGGTTTTGACATGACATTTTGTACATCTCATTGTTGCAACAGGTCCACCTGAATCCTTAAACGACTTGTTTGTCCCCATCTCCTCCACATGTTATACTGACATCAAATATAGTGTAAGCAGGGGTTACACTGTGGGGGAGGGACATACAAAGCAACCAAGAAATAATCTTATAAATGCGTTAGAAACACATGCATGAAAGAAACAAAAACATTAAAATACATATTTGAGGGTTTGTTTTCCTAACATCACATTCTCTGACTTTTTCTGCTTGACTCATACCTATACTAGATATTGCAAATAAGGGAAACCATGGGACCTATGTTTCTTTGGGCCTGGCTTACTTCACTTAATATAATTTTTTCCAAGCCTTTCCATTTCCTAACAATTGGATGGAGGCATTCTTTCTGATGGAGGCATAGAATTCCATTGTGTATATATACCACATTTTCTTGATCCATTCATCTATTGAGGGGCATCTGGGTTGGTTCCATATCTTAGCTATGGTAAATAATGCTGCAATAAACATAGTTGTGCTGGTAGCTTTAGTGTGGTCTTTTTTGTAAACATTAGGGTAAATGCCCAAAAGTGGGATTGCTGGGTCATAGGGAAGTTCTATGTGAAGTCTTTTGAGGAACCTCCATACTGCTTTCCAAAGTGGTTGAACAAGTTTACATTCCCACCAACAATGAAGTAAGGTTCCTTTCTGTCCACATCCCCTCCAGCATCTGTTGTTGTTAGAGTTCTTGATTTTTGCTGTTCTAACTGGAGTGAGGTGATATCTCAATGTTGTTTTGATTTGCATTTCTTTTATGGCTAGGGATGTTGAACATTTCTTCATGTGTCTATTGGCCATCCTTCTTTCTTCTTCAGAGAAGCTTCTCTTTAAGTCTTTCGCCCACTTACTTATTGGGCAGTTGTTTCTTTGAGGATTTGTTGTTGGGTGGTTTAATTTTTTGAGTTCCAAGTATATTTTAGATATGAGACCCTTGTCCGTTGTATGGCTAGTAAAGAACTTCTCCCAGTCCGTGGGCTTTCTATTGATCTTGTTAGCTATGTCATTTGCCCTGCAGAAGCTCTGCAACCTTATACAATCCCATTTGTCCAACCTTTCTTTGATTTGTTGTGTTTCCGGGTCTCTATTCAGAAAATTTCGGCCTGAGAGACCCAGGGTTTCTCCTATTCCATCCTGTAATGTTTTCAGAGTGTCTGCTTTGAGTTCAAGGTCTTTGATCCATTTGGAGTTGATTCTGGTGCAGGGTGATATATAAGGATCTAGCTTTAGTTTTCTACATGTAGTTAACCAGTTTTGCCAGCACCATTTACTGAAGAGGCTGTCTGTCTTCTATTCTATTGTTTTAGCTCCCTTATCGAAGATTAGATGGCTATAGGTCTGTAGGTTCATTTCTGGGTTTTCAATTCTATTCCATTGGTCCTGAGGTCTGTTCTTATGCCAATACCAAGCTGTTTTGATTACTATGGCTTTATAGTAGAGTTTGAAATTTGGTATTGATATTCCTCCAGCCATGTTCTTTCTGTTGAGGAGCGTTTTTGTTATTCGGGGTCTTTTATTGTTCCATATGAATTTTTGGATTGCCTCTTCTATTTCCTTGAGGAATGAGGGTGGAATTTTGATAGGTATTGCATTGAATTTGTAGATAGCCTTGGGAAGTATTGCCATTTTCACGATGTTAATCTTTCCAATCCAGGAGCATGGGAGGTTTTGCCATTTTTTGAGTTCTGTGTTGATTTCCTTTTTCAAGATTTTAAAGTTTTCATCATAGAGGTCCTTCACTTCTTTAGTTAAGTTAATTCCTAGGTATTTTATTTTTTGTGGGGCTATTACAAATGGAGTTGCTTTCCTAATTTCAGCCACACTTTTCTCATTGTTGGCATACAGAAAAGCCATTGATTTTTGGGGGTTAATTTTATACCCTGCTACTTTGCCAAAGTTTTGAATCAGCTTGAGTAATTTGGGAGTGGAGTCTATGGGATTCTTTAAATACAAGATCATGTCATCTGCAAAGAGGGAGAGTTTTATTTCTTCTTTCCCTATTTGGATCCCCTTTATGTCTGTATCTTGTCTTATTGCTGTAGCTAGGCATTCTAATACTAGATTGAAGAAAAGTGGAGAGAGTGGGCATCCTTGTCTTGTTCCTGAGTTAAGAGGAAATGGCTTTAGTTTTTCACCATTGAGTATAATGCTGGCTGTAGGTTTGTCATATACAGCCTTTATTGTATTGAGGAATGTTCCATGGATTCCTAATTTTCCCAAAACCTTCATCATAAAGGGGTGTTGGATCTTGTCGAATGCTTTTTCTGCGTCTATTGAGATAACCATGTGGTTCTTATTCTTGCTCCTGTTGATGTGATGAATAATATTAATTGATTTGCGTATATTGAACCAGCTTTGCATCCCTGAAATGAATCCTGTTTGATCGTGGTGTATGATTTTTTGGATGAATTGTTGAAGTCGATTGGCCAAAATTTTGTTGAGAAGTTTTGCATCAATGTTCATCAAAGAAATGGGTCTATAGTTCTCTTTCTTTGATGAGTCCCTGCCTGGTTTTGGGATGAGGGTTATGATGGCTTCATAGAATGTGTTCGGTAGTAAGCTTTCTCTTTCAATTTCATTGAAGAGTTGGAGGAGAATTGGTGTGAGCTCTGCTTTGAAGGCCTTGTAAAATTCCGCTGTAAAACCATCTGGTCCTGGACTTTTCTTAGCTGGGAGGTCTCTTATTGCTGTTTCTATTTCAATGCTTGATATGGGCCTGTTAAGATAGTTTAACTCATCTTGGCTTAGTTTTGGCATGTCAATATTTGCTAGGAAGAGGTCCATTTCTGTCAAGTTCTCAAACTTATTAGCATAAAGTTTTGAGAAGTATTCCCTTATAATGTTCTGAATCTTGGTTGTTTCCGTGGTGATGTTTCCATTCTCATCTCTGAGTTTATTAATTTGGGTGTGTTCTCTTCTTTTTCTGATAAGATTTGCTAAGGGTCTGTCAATTTTGTTAAGTTTTTCGAAGAACCAACTCTTTGTTTTGTTGATTCTTTCTATAGTTTTTTTGGATTCTAATTCATTTAATTCTGATTTAATTTTGATTATTTCTTTCTGTCTACTGGATTGGGGTTTATCTTGCTGCTCTTTTTCAAGGAGGTTTAGATGTGTCATTAAATTGCTAGTTTCAGATCTCTCCAATTTGTTGATGTAGGAGCTCAGAGCTATAAACTTGCCTCTGAGTACTGCCTTTGCTGTGTCCCAGAGGAGCTGGTATTTTGTGTGTTCATTTTTGTTGAATAGCATGAACATTTGAATTTCCTTTCTAATCTCTTCCATGACCCACTCATGATTCAGCAGTGTGTTGTTCAGCCTCCATGTGATACCGGACTTTCTTTGGTGGCTTTTGGTGTTGAGTTCTAATTTTATTCCCTTGTGGTCAGAGAGAATGCAAGGTATAACTTCAATGTTTCTGAATTTAGACAAGTTTGCTTTGTGGCCTAAAATGTGGTCTATTTTAGAAAACGTTCCATGTGCTACTGAGAAAAACGTGTATTCTGATGCTGCTGGGTGAAATGTTTGGTAAATGGCTGTTAAGTCTAGTTGATCTATACAGCTGTTTAGATCTGCGGTTTCTCTGTTGAGTTTTTGCCGAGTTGATCTATCTAGTGGGGAGAGTGGTGTGTTAAAATCCCCAACAATTAATGGCTTTGGATCTATATGGGATTTGAGGGAAAGTAGTGTTTCTTTGATAAATTTGGGTGCTCCATTGTTTGGCGAATAGATATTTAGAATTGTAATATCCTCCTGAAGGAGAGATCCTTTAATTAGTATGTAGCGACCTTCTTTATCTCTTCTCACGAATTTTAATTTGAAGTCTATTTTATCTGATATTAGGATTGCAACTCCCGCCTGTTTATGCGGTCCGTTTGCTTGGTAGATTTTGTTCCAGCCTTTAACATTGAAAATGTGTTTGTTTTTATGGGCAAGATGTGACTTCTGCAGGCAGCAGATAGAAGGGTCTTGTTTTTTAATCCAACTAGACAGTCTATGTCGCTTAATTGGAGAGTTCAGTCCGTTAACATTAAGAGATAGGACTGAGAGGTATTTGGGAGTTCCTGCCATGTTATCTACCTTCTTGGGGGCTGCGAAAACTGGGTTCTTCCTATGGTTCTTGGATTCTCAGTTTGGGTGCAGTTTCTTGGCCTTTATTGCGGTCTTGTTGGTTTTCTATGTGTAGGACATCTTTAAGAATCTTTTGTAGGGCTGGTTTGGTGGAGATGTATTGTTTCAATTTTTCTTTGCTATGGAAGGTTTTTATTTGGCCTTCAGTTATGAAGGAGAGTTTAGCTGGGTACAGTATTCTTGGTTGATAGTTGCTTGTTTTTAGGGCATGGCATACATCATTCCAGGCTCTTCTTGCTTTGATTGTCTCTGCTGAGAAATCTGAGGTGATTCTAATTGGTTTCCCTTTATAAGTGATTACCCTTTTCTCTCTGACAGCTTTAAGGATCTTTTCCTTGTTCTGAGTTGATCCTGTGTGGATTATAATGTGGCAGTGGGATGTCCTATTCTGGTCTGGTCTATTTGGGGTTCTAAAGGCTTCTTGTATCTGGACAGGCCTATCTTTTTGCATGTTTGGGAAGTTCTCTGCTAGGATCCTGTTAAACAAATTTCCTAGACCATTAACTTCTGTTTCTAGGTGCTCCTCTACACCCATTATCCTTAGATTAGGCCTTCTGATGGTGTCTTCCAGGTGTTGGATAGATCTATCACATTTCTTGGACTTGTCTTGGATGGTTGTATGTTCTTTCTCTATAATATCTAGGCTGTCTTCAATCCCTGAGATTCGATCTTCTGCATGGTCTAACCTGCTGTCAAGACTCTCTACTTTGTTTTTTATCTCTTTTCCTTCTAGTTGGTCAGCTTTGATGGCTTCAAGTTCTTTGTTGAAGCTCTGTTTTAGGTCTTGTATGAATTTCTTTACTTCCTTAATTTGGTGTTCAGTGTTTGTCCTCAAATCGCTTAGTTGATTGGTTATGGTTTCTTTGGGCTCCCATTCCTTCTGTTGGGTTCCATTCAGCATTCCCTTTGTGGTCTCCCTGACTTCCTTCAGCTCTTTGTTAATGGATTCCATGAATGCCTTTAGTGATCTTTGTGTGTTCTCTACCTGGTCTCTCAATTCCTGTATTACTCTTTGATTAGCTTCCTCCTGTTCGTGGGATTCCTGCAGATCTCTTTGAGTGTTCTCAGCCTGCTCACGCCATTCCTCCCTTTCTCTTTGAGTATTCTCAAGTTGTTCACGCAAATCCTGTATCAGTTTTTGAGTAGCTTCCTCACGCTTATGATATTCCTGTATAAACTTCTGGGATGCCTCCTCTCTCTCCCTATCACGCTCATACAGAGTCCTTTGTACGTTGTCAAACTTTTCATTTATCATGTTTGCCACCAGTGTTTGTAGAGCTGTTTGGGAACTCTCCTCTGGATTATTCATTATCTCTTCTAACCCCTGATTATCAAGATTGGGAATTGAGATACCCGAATTTGCCATTTTTCTTGTGTTTTTCCGGCTTACTCTGCCCATTTGAGATGAAGATAGCACCAGTTTTGTGCTAGAACACTATCTTAAGGCAACCATCAACCAAAGTTTGCATTTGTACAGTCAATAGTCTACAGATACAATCTAGTTCAACAGATACATCTATTCAACATCAAACAACTATATGTTAAAGGGCTTCGAACCGCATAGAAGAATTTGGAAAACCAGAAATTATTAGGGTTAGGGAGAGATGTGGGTAAAAAATAGGAATAGATTGGTGTGGGAGGCACAGGGAGAGTTAACTATGTCCTAATCACAATGCAGGAAATAGGTTGGGTAGGATGCAAGTAGAGAGAGAGAGAAAAAGAAGAAAGGGAAAGGGGAATGAAAAGAGACCAGAAAAAAAAAAGAAACGTAAAAATTAATGTTATTTTAGAGATTAAAGGACCATCTATTTATAGAGGAATATGAATATGTTGAGAGAAAGGGAGGGACATAGAGGAGATGTGAAAAACTTTAAAAAAATGCTTAAAATATTATATAGGTATAAAGAGGTAGTACTGCTATTAATGAATTTAAGTCTCAGAGGTTTTGAATTGAGTAATAAGTTTGTGGATTAAGTGTGTACACAATGGGGGATAGGGTCTACTGGTTAACTACGGGTTTATCTGAGGATGTGCAGGACAAGAGTTAAGTCATATAAAGAAGAACAAAGAGGAAAAGATGGAAAGGATAGGAGAGTGAGAAGAAAAGATCAGAAATTCAGTAGAGCTAGACAAAAAACAAAAAGATAATTAAGAATGAAAGAAAAAGAGAAAGAAGACAAGAAAAGAAAGGAAAACACACATTCGCATATTCCTAAAATAAAAATTATAAGAGGAGAAAGAAAAAAAAAAGTTAATGGAAAACAATTATTTTTTCAGAAGAGGCAAAAATTAAAGATTAATAAAAGTTTTAGAAAAGCAAAAAAAATTTTTTATATATATATAAGGTAACATAAGATGAAAAAAAAAAACAAAACAAAAAAAGAAAAAAGAAAAGAAGAAGAAGAAGAAGAAAAAAAAGTTCTTTGATTTTTTTTTTTTTTGGGAGGGGTGGGAAGAGTCCTGTATCTCCCTTTTGTCTGTAACCAGAGTCTGGTTGGAGTCTCTGGTCAGCTTGAGGTCCTGTGGCTTGATTGGTTTCTTAAGTCAGTTTGTTGGAACAGGCAGAAAAATGCTCTGCTTTACCCAAGATTTTGAGATCCCCCTCCCAGGTTAGTTTACTGGGAGGGTGATCTGCTTTGAGAATCACAAAAGAGGGGGATGCAGTGATGAGGCTAGGTTCTGGGTAGAGTTGAGGCCTTTCTACAAACAGTAGCTTTTCCCTGGGGCTATTTTGTGAAAAAAAACTCACAGCACCCAGCCTGGAGCCATTCTCAGGGTTTCTGTTTTTCAATTGATTGTGGTGGCTGCTAGAGGGAGGGGCAGCCTCTGGCTCTGGTTACCCGGTGAGGAAAGCCACTCCAATGGCTGGCGCCTGAGCTGGGTGACTTTTCCCTGGATGGAACTGAGTCTGTGAGGTCACTTCGCTGTTAAGTTCTTGTGACCTGCTAAATGACTCATTTTATTCCAAGGCCTGAGCTGGAGCTAGCTGCTCCTCCGAGCTTTGTCAGTATCCAAGATGGAGATCACCGGTGCTGGGGGGGTGGGGTGGCCTTCCCTCCTCTGCTCCCAGAGAAGGAGTGAGGAAGTCGGGCTTCTACTCACGCCGAGTCTTGGATCCTGGGTCGTCTCTGGTCTGCAAAGTGCAGGATGAAGTTGTCCGCTCCTTGTCGGTTCTTGCTGGTGTTGAGTAGAATCCGCTCGTCCGCTGGGTCTGGCGCCTTCGTCCCGGACTGTGTCTCAGGTGTGCCCCCGCGGCGGCGGTGGTCGCTGCCACGACCCTGCCGCCGCAGCAGCAGCTGCTGGCAGGCGCTCAGATGTGTCTGCTTGGCTTCCCCTCTCTTTACTAACTCTCTGTCCTGTGATGGCACACTTGGTGTGATTCTCTGGCTTGGGGACTGTTCACTGGAACTCTGAAACTGTTTTCTATGCAAGAGCTTGTTCAGATTCCAGCTTCTCCTCTGCCATCTTCCCGGAACCCTCCAAAATGGGCCTTCTTAATAGCACTCAACAACTTAAATGCAATGAACTGAAAAAAATGAGTAAAGTAAGAGAATTATCAGAAACAAAATAAATCAATTCAGTTACTATTGGTGGGAGACTTCTTTTCGTAAGATATATACACCAATTATGAATGAAGAATATTTGGTTGTGAGCTAAGTAAAATACTATAAATTAGAAACATCCGAGGGTATTTTTGGCAACCTGTGGTGGTGGGATATTCAGACATTGCATTAGATTTTCCCTGGAACATCATGTCCTCAACATGATGCACTCACAGATTATAATTTATTGTAAGAATTGTTTCACTAAAGCTGAAATCTGATTTTCAGCCAGTCACCCAGTCTTGATCATTTCAGCTCCAAGTGTGGATTGAAGCATGAGGAACTGATGGATTTAATTGCTGATTGACCTGTGGTAAACAATTCCAGAAAAGAACTCAGCTTTGAAGACTGGGCGAGGAGAAACAAATGGGAGCCGCCATCGTTTAGGAACCTAGGCACTGGAACTCTCCTAGGAACTGAAAAGCTGGGGTTTGAGGACTTGGACAGATAAGACCTAGTCCCAGCCCCAAAAGATACAGTCCAATAAAGCTGATTCAAGACTAGAATGAGTTTGAAGTTTAAGAGCTGAAGCAGTAGACTAACCAACCCTGGTGTTGTGGAAACAAGGAATCCGCTATTGAAGAGCAGTGCTGGAGAAAGGGAAGATTATGAACTCTGGAGCCCAAGATAACTAGATTTGACTCCACTGCCTGTATTCTTGCTGTTTTTATCCATTGTGTGTTACTATAACAAAATGCCACATTAACAAAAAAAAGAGGCAGGGGAAGGATAGAAAGCTAGATACAGTAGTACAAGCCTATAATCCTAGCCTACTTGAGAGGCAGAGGCAGCTTGAAAGTTAGAAGCCAATCCAGGCCAAGTTTGTGAGACCTTTAAAAAATGAAATAGAAGCAAAAAGGCTTAGGGCAGGGCTCATGTAGCAGAATACTTGACTAGCAAACTCAATGCTTTTTTTTCAGTCTCAGTACTTAAAAATAAAAATAAAAGGTATTCTCGTGACATGCACTAGCAATATGGAGGAAATGTACTTTTGTTGGCACAGTGTGGATGATCTGTGAATACTGTTCTGCGTTTTAGGTAAAATAGTAGCCGTTCTTGGAGTTCACAGTCACATGAGTCATTATTCTGTCTTGAAATGGTCTTATAACCGAAGTGAAGTTGAAATTAAAGTGTCCAATTTGTTTTGAAATGTGATTTTCCTAAAGTTAAACCAGTGATTCTTGCCCATGTGCTTTTACAGTCCCAATGCTCAGCCTCATGCTGCATGAATCAAATCAGGATTTATTTCTGCCACATTGTGGTATTTCTTTAAGGTCCTCGGGGTAGCAGAATGTGTCACCAAGATGAAGAATTCTTTAAGTCACTTTGTATTCTCTTACTTAGACACTAAAGAGACTGGGTATAAAGGGTGCCTTAAAGTCTGGATTCCATTAGTAAGATCAGAACCTGGAATCATTGATCAAGACTTCCTGCTAACTCCATTTGCTAGATTTCCAATTTCTTCTAGTGGTCCAACACAGTCTTCAAAACTATTCCTTGTTGGTGGCTCCCATCTATAATTCTAGCTACCCAGGAGGCTAAGATCCAGAGGATGATGATTCAAACCTAGCGTGGGTAGAAAAGTACAAGAAACTCCATCTCTAATTAATAGGAAAAAAAAATCCGTGCTGGAGGCATGTCTCAAGTGGTAGTGTATCAGTTGAGCAAACATAGTTCTCTGAGTTCCAACTACAATATTCCCAATTTAAAAACAAAAGACTATATTCCTAACATTGTTTCCTCTTACTACTTTGGAGCAATTATCCTCATGACATAATTTTAGAGTAGAAGTCTGTGAACATTAATTAAGGAGGAAGTTAAACGGCATTACTTGAATATTTGCCAAATTGTATTACATGCACAACATTTTAATACCAGCAACAGACATCATGGCCAAAATCATGGCAAATGGAATTCATCATATTTCTGTGCAAGTGTGCCTGTTTCTCTGTGTGTATATGTGTGTGCATGTGTGTCTGGATGAGTATCTGCGTGTGTCTCTTATGACATCTCACACACAGAAACATGCTACTTGTAAGTGCAATAGACGCTGAATAGGAAAGTGCGATAAGGACAAGAGATAAAATTACAGGGCATCAGACTCTAGTAGTTATTCTGTCAAGCATTAAGGAAGAATGCAAATTATTAAAAACCCTGAACAATCAATTAAAATTGATCTTGGTTTGCTCTTCATTGATTCTCTGGCTGAATCTTGGACAAGAGGGAGTGTCTCTGGAGACAAAGCCATAAAGTTGAGTCCTCCCACCCCCACATCCTCCTGGGTACTGTGGTATATTGAACTCTTTTTGAAAGTGGCAGCTTTTTCAAAATGGAAATCATTACATGTTGGGCGGGGGAGGTAGAGGGAGAAACCTCTTACTTGGAAGAAGAGGAGACGTTTCCTGGGAGCCAGTATTCAGCACTAGCCTACTCTATTAGTAATCTATCACTGATACTCATATTTTAAGAGTAAACTACAGATAGCATTACTAGTTGACAAAGTTAGTATTTTGCCAAGCACTGGGGTCACGTGCCTGTAATATTAGTTATTCAAACAGCTGATATCTGAAAATCTGGGTTCAGAGTTGGGGGGGTGGGGAGGAGGGCAGGAGGAGAGGCAAACAAATTTGCGAGACTTTTATCTCAAATTAATCAGCAAAAAAGCCAGAAATAGAGGTATAGCTCAAATGGTAAAGGATCAGCCTTGAGCAGAAAAAGTCAAGCAAGAGTGCATGTCCTAGATAGAGTTCACACACACACACACACACACACACACACACACACACACACACACACACGGATGCTAATTGACTATAGCTTGATGTGTAATTGACATATGGGTTGTAGATTTGTGAAGAGCCTGTTGCTAGTCAGGCACTGTGGCTCATGCCTATAATCCTAGCTACTCAGGAAACTGATTTGGGAGGGGGGAGGGTGTCACATTTTAAAGCCAACCCAAGCAGAAAGGTCCATAAGACTCTTACCCCTAATGAGACTCTTATCCCAAAAAAGCTGGAAGTGGAGTTGTGGCTCAAGTGGTAGAATGCTAAACTTGAGCAAAAGTTGCTCAGGGACAGTGCCCAGGCCTGAGTTCAAGCCCCAGGACACACACACACACACACAAACACACACACACACACATATAAATAAAAAAGAGCCTGATGCTGATGTGAGTTTATAGTTAGGCTTAGTCTGGTGGCCTCCTTGCTTTGGCTTAGCTACATCTAACAGCCAAATGTCCAAGGGTCACCATCACTCACTACTGCCTAGTCTCCACTCTTGGTGGCCTTACATTGACTCTCCCTCGGTTCATTTATGTAGAATACTTCACTGGCACTCTTCTCTGTCTTCAGCTCTCTTTATAGAAGTGGCCAGGTTGCCAGATCACTATTTCATTCACACAACGGGCATGGATGTAATTACAGTAAAGATTCTAGTAAGCTCCAGATTCTCCATGTGTGGCCCGTAGGACCATCTGAAGCCTTGAGAGAAAGGCAAGCTCCTCTGGCTAACCTGCAACCCACAGAATCAGAGATCCAAGGCCCAGTGCCTTGTGTCTTACCAGATGCTAAAATCTGATGGGTAATAAATTTGGCTCTGAGATGTTTGTTTTGGAGTGGGCATCTCTTTTCCTCTTGAGAATGAGGATAATTAGCTCTGTAAAAAATTTTGTTTTTGATGGGAATAGCATTGCTGGGACTTGAACACAGAGTCTGGCAATGGCTATGCTAAGTCATGCCTCCAGTCCTTATTTTGCTTTAGTGATTTTTTTCAGATCAGGTTTCATGTATTTGCCTTGGATCTCAACTCATTTCCTTTTCTTTCTTTCTTTCTTTCTTTCTTTCTTTCTTTCTTTCTTTCTTTCTTTCTTTCTTTCTTTCTTTCTTTCTTTCTTTCTTTCTTTCTTCTTTCTTTCTTTCTCTCTTTCTCTCTTTCAATTTTTTTTGTCAGTTGTGGGGCTTAAACTCTGCTGAGCACTGTCCCTGAGCTCTTCACCTCAAGGTAAGCACTCTACCACTTGAGCCACAGCACCACTTCTGGTTTTCTGGTGGTTTATTGGAGATGAGTCCCATGGACTTCCCTGCCCGGGCTGGCTTTGAACCATGATCCTCAGATCTCAACCTCCTGAGTAGCTAGGATTACAAGCATAAGCCACTGGCACCCAGCTGGATCTCAACTCTTTTACCAATGTTTCCTGTGTAACTTGGCTTTCTTGTTGAGACAGGGAGTCTTGATACATTTTTGCTTAGGTTGCCTTGAACCACATCCTCCTGGTTTCTACCCCCCACATAGCTGGGATTAGCTGCATAAGCTACTTTGTCTCAAAGATAAAATATGGTGGCAGTTTTCCAATGTTATAGCCGAATACATGGGTGGCCTACAATTGCCACTCAGTAAATGTTTGCCTTATGTTGAAGATCAATAGTGGATTTACACTACACTTTTCTACCCGTGCTCCCAGAGACACTGAAATTCCTGGTATGGTTTGTGCACTAATAGCACCAGGATACATATCAGAGGATGCATAACAATGATGCATGAGTGGGCCCTAGTGGAGATCTGACCCACGTTTGAGTCCATGAAGGTTTGAGTCCATGAACCAAAGCTTTCTTCAAGATTGCAATGCATAGATCTGAAAGATCCAGAAGGCAGGAAGGAGCAGAACTAGGTTCTGGAACTTCCTCAAGTACAAACTGTCTACCTAGAACAATTAGGATTAAATGTTAGAACAAGTGGGGTGGGCTTATTTACAAATAAAACAGGACATGGATGGGATGCTGAAAACAGCAATCAAATCAGCTTTATCATCAGGCAATATCCTTTGAGTCTGTGTGGATTACCTTAAACTTGGAAAAATAAATACATAAATAAAACCTAAAGACTTGGAGAGTAGGGTGAATCTTAGTGAATACAGTAAAACTTGAGTTTACAGGCTCAGGTACAGATGGTAGCATTGTGAGGTCCTTTAGGTAGGTGACAGATGAGCAGAGAGGACTGGAATTTTTTTCTTCTCTCCATTGTCTTATCCTATGCCATACCGAGCTATCTGAGACCTGCCAAAGGAACTCTGATTCACTGACATCAGCTCTTCTTGACAAGCAGCCTGTGCCAGGATTGAAATTAAGGTAAAAGCTCTTGCTCCTGTGTTTTCTGATTGCCTTGAGTACCTAGAAAACTAAGAGTAACAGATAAAGGAAACTCTGAGCACAGTGGCCTTTATTATTTCTCTTCTTGGGATGAGGCTTGATGTCATTATCCCCAATGTGAGCCAGGATTGATCACTGTAAAGGACATAACTGAGGAGTGAATCAAGGAAGGGGGAGAAATTACAGTTATAAAATACAATGCATACTCTACAAAATTAAGAAGATTGAGGGAAGGTATAGGGTTGGAAGGGACGGGTGAGAATGATTAAAGGGATGACAGTGATCAAGATATATTGTATTCATATTCTACTTTGTTGAATGGCAAGTCCATTGTACAACTGCTTAAAGATAAAAACAAAAAAATTAAGTGTTTCTTCTTGTATAAAAAAGAACATAATTGTCAGACACCAGATAGTAATTACATAAATGTTGCAGTTTCTGTATGATGGAATATTATGAAATTATTAGTGTTAAATTATAAAGAACTTTTAATGACATGGTTTTCAAATGCTTAAGCATAATGACAAGTAAAGAAAAGCGGGACATAGAAACTATATGTAATGCAGTTCAACCACAGTTTGAATTATATAAATTTCTATTTTATGTTCAACAAAATCTAGGAATGAAATACATCAAAATATTAATAGTGTTTATCATAGTTATTTCAAGAATGATTTTTGTACTTTATATATTTTATTTGACTTCAGATCTGATCTGTATTTTATATGAGTATTCATTACATTTCAGTCCAGAACAAAAATTGGAGGAGGATTGGGCCTGGTGGCTGGCTCATGACTACCCGTGTGCTGAGATCTGAGGATTGAGGTTTGTGGTCATTATGGGCAGAAATGTTTGTAAGACTTTTATCTCCAACTAATCATTCAAAAACCAGAAGTGGGGTTGGGAAGGTGGCTCAGTGGTAGAGTGCTTGCTTTGCATGCCTGAGGCCCTGGGTTCGATTCCCCAGTACCACATAAGCAAAAAGAAAAAAAGCCGGAAGTGGCGCTGTGGCTCAAGTGGTAGAGCGCTAGCCTTGAGCTGAAGAGCTGAGGGACAGTGCCCAGGCCCAGAGTTCAGGCCCCACGACCGGACCCAAAAAAAAAAAAAAACAGAAGTGGAGGTGTGGTTGAAGAGGTAGAACTCCAGTCTTGAGCAGAAAAAGCCATGCAAGAATATGAGAATGCAAAGTCTCAAGTTGAACCCCAGTATACACACACACACACACACACACACACACACATACACACACACACACACACACTCCTGAAGAGAGTAAAATGACTATTCTTTTTTTTTTCTTAAAATCCCTTTACTTTGTGGGATATAAGCAAATCAATTCCTATAATTCTACCACAAAAGCCATTTCTTTTGAAAAAATAAATTTAAATTACTCTCAAGAATATATTTCTTATATGTGCACTAGGAAACATAGTTAAAGTTTAGACTTTTGAGATAAACTCACTTCCAACCTTGAGTGAGCAGGAAATTTTGATCAGAGAGACATACTCTCTACCAATTTCTGATTAACTTCAGGAATGACCCATGTTTAAAGGATGTGTGAGGTGTGTGTGTGTGTGTGTGTGTGTGTGTGTGTGTGTGTGTGTGTGTGTGTGTGTGTGTGTGTGTGTGTACTAGGGCTAGAAATCAGCACCTGGATGCTGTCCCTTATCGTTTTTGTTCATGGCTGGTACTCTCCCACTTCGACACAGCTCAATTTCTGGCTTCTTGCTGGTAAATTAGAGATAAGAATCACATGAACTTTCCTGCTTAGGCTGGCCTTCAAACCACACTCCTGAAATCTCAACCTCCTGATTAGCTAGGATTACAGGTGTGAGCCACCAGTACTTGTTAGAATAGCACCTTTTAATTTAGACATTGCATGCATGGTACTTAAGCAACAATTTCAATATCAAACTATTTCTGGTACAGTTTTCTAGTTGGTGCATCCTTAAGTTAAAATCTTCCTTCAATATTTTAGCCTGTCATCATTAATGATAATAAAATCACAGTTAAATGACTAAAATCACTTATGGAATGAAATGGAATATAAATGTAAGTAAATAATAAAATATAAGGGGGGTTCTGTTGTTGTTTGCAGAACTAGGGGTTAAATTCAGACCCTAGTGTTTGCTGTTCAGATGCTCTATCACTTGAGCAACACTTCAGTCCAAAGCCTATGTCTTTCTACATAGCTCCATATTGTAAGTGAGAAGGAATGAGTTACTGCGAAGAATGATTCTGGAAAAGCAAAGGGAAGTACAGAATAGAAATCTCTGTAGCAGTTCTGTTGTAATAAATGAACACTACCATCTTGAGGGGATAAAGAAAAAGAAAAAACTAGCTCTGTCTCTTGAAATCTGTCACCGACCAGGAATGGAGGGAGGAGAGGATCTGATGGGATGTCTTGAGTGAGCTCTGTGAGACCAGAGAAAAAGTAGTTCCAGAAGTAAGATTCAGAGCAGAAAAAGACAAGATTATTGCAAGGCAATTGAGACCAAGATACAAGATGCAGCTCAAAGAGGGAAAATGGGTCTTACCATCAGAAATTCTTTGGAAAAATCTACTAAAAAGCTGGGCAGGCTAGTATTTACCTGACATCCCAAATGAGGTAGAAAGAATAAATTGGATCATGGTCCAGGCTGGCCTGAGCAAAAAGTGATTATCTTATTTGAAAAGGAAGAAAGGAAGGAAGCAAGGAAGGAAGCAAGGAAGCAAGGAAGGAAGGAAGGAAGGAAGGAATCAAGGAAGGAAGAAAGGAAGGAAGAAAGAAAAAGGAAAGAAAGAGAAGAAAGAAAGAAAGAAAGAAAGAAAGAAAGAAAGAAAGAAAGAAAGAAATAAAGAAAGAAAGAAAGAAAGAAAGAAAGAACAAAAAGGGATGGGATGTGGTTCAAATGGTAGAACACTTGCCTAGCAAGTACAAGATGCTGGGTTCAAACCCCAGTACCACAAAAAAAAAACTATTTAACTTCATTGTTTCAGCTCCTTAAACTATAAAATCGGATACATACATACATACATACATACAAATAGCTGGTGTTTCATATCTGTAATTCTAACTATTCAGGAAGTTGAGACCTGGATGATTCTGGTTCCAAGGCAGCCAGGGCAGAAAAGTCCATGAGACTCCATTTCCAACTAGCCATCAAAATGGTGGACTAGAGATATGGTTCAAGTAGTAGAACACCAGCAAGAAAACAAGAAAACAAAGGCCTTGAGTTCAAGCCCAAGTACAGACAATAAATAAATAAATACACAAAATCTTATCTTCATGTTGGACAGATAATTCCTTTGGCCACATAAAGCATAAAGAATACTGCCTGGCACAAAATAATACTTCCATTTTAATTATGCTTATTATACCTCATAGTGTCCTCTAATACTGAAGCACTCACAGCAGCTCTTGGGCTGACTGAGCTACCCAAGTCATGGATGGATTTGAATGTTGGTTACTGAATTCTCAGATGAAAAGGAAAGCAATTGAGGACTTAGCCAGCCCCCGTCAGCCTCCAGGCCTGGTAAATGTCCTTTTACTCTGACTACTGGAATCTCTTATTTCTTGCATTATCTGCCATGGCTTAGTCTTCAAGGCTCCCACAAAGGTTTATATGTTAAAGTTTCAGTCTTCAACTTGTACTAGGAGGTGGTAGAGACTTTAAGAGGTGTGCCTAGTTGGAGGTCTTTGAATCATCGAGTGAGGGGTAACCCTTGAAAATGATTTTGGTCATGTTTCCTACTTCTTCTTTTCTTTTGTTTCCCGGGTTATGAGGTGAGTGATTTTTCTCCACAACATATTTCTGCATGATATACTTGCCACTGCAGTTCTAAACACAACAGGATTGATTGATCATAGACTGAAATCTCCAAAACTGTGAGCTAAAATAAACCTTTTAAAGTTGATTACCTCAGGTGCTTTGTTACATTAGTGGAAAGCTGACTGACGCATTGTCTAAGTAAATCCTCCTCCTATAAATTTTCTTCAGGGTGCTCTACAATGACCAAAATATTGATAAAAATCCAGAAACACCATGAAGAGGTTAAATGGCTCTTGAATATGAACAAATGGATCCCTTATCTACAAGTTCTTATAAAAAACAGTAAGGGAATTGTGGTATCTATACACAATGGAATATTATGCAGCCATTAGAAATGACAAAATAATGGCATTTGCAGGGAAATGGATGGAGCTAGAAGGAATCATGTTGAGCGAGGTAAGCCAAGAACTAAGAGACAAACGGTACATGGTCTCCCTGATAAGTGGATGCTAAATCCAAAAGGTTAGGTGATACGACAAAACTAACAGGACTTAAGAAACAAAGAACTCCCGCTCATCTGGTTGAACCACTACTAAATATCCCCATGCTGCTGATCACAAATATGGTATATAACATGTGAACACTGTTATATATTACAGACTGTGGTAGACAATTTGCTCCAGGGAAGTTAGAATGAACTTGTGACTTTGAAATTATGTAATCATTTAATCACAATCAAAAAAAAAAGAACCTCGGGGAAGGGAGGGAGGGAGGGGATGGTAGGGGGAAAACAATGGAGGGGGTAACAATGTTCAAGAGGAAGTGTACTCATTACCTCACTCATGTAACTGTAACCCTCTGTATAGTAGCTTTACAATAAAAAAAAAATGTAAAAAAAAAAAAAACAGTAAGGGGAAACAAAGGAGGAGGCAACAATGCTTGATAAGAAATGTACTCATTACCTTACCCATGTAATTGTAACCCCTCTGTATGGTATTTTCACAATAAAAAAAAGTATGATTGAGGGATAAATTCTGGAACCTGCAACATTTTATGAAAGAAAAAGCAGATGAAGTGGGCAGAGAGAATGATTTTTGAAGAGAGACTAGTAGACTCACACAGAACGTTAGTGTATATCTCATTCAATGGGTTGAGAAATAGTAAGCTAAGGAGTCCCAAATCCAGGCCTATTGTTCTTTATTGTTCTATCAAGGCAAAGATTCCATTGTCTTAAATTCTTATCCAGAGTGTGTGTACACAAAATCTAATATTGGATATGGTAGAGGATTAAGATGCTAATGCATCAAGAAGCACAACAATAAGCTAATAATCATGGAAGATTATCTAGGTGTGAATATGGTCGATAAACCACAATATTGAAAGGAAGGAGTGATCCATTGGCTGGGAGCATGGGGACTGTCAAGTACAACTCAGCATGCATGCTTTTTAATCCCCTGGCCTTTACCCTAAGTTTAAGTTTAACCATTGCCAGAAATCTTGCAGGATAGTGGTGTTTCTATATAGAGTTTGTTCTCTAAATCTCCCCCTGTAATGTCAGATACCGGTGGCTCAAGTCTGTAGTCCTAGCTACTCAAGAGGCTGAGATCTGAGAATTGTGGCTCTAAATCAACCTGGTCAGGAAAGACTGGGGAAATCTAATCTCCAATTAACCACCAAAAAGCCTGAAGCAGAGTTGCCACTCAAATGGTAGAGTGCCAGCCTTGCGTGTAAAAGCTAAGGGATTGTGCTCAAGTCCTACTAACGGCATTATTTTTTTTTTTAAGTGCACCCTGTGCTCCATAGGACAATTCCTTCTTACTGATACAGCTACTGAAACTTGCTCTTTTCCTTTTGAATTACCCTCCAGTTCTTCATGACATTTCACACATAAAAATGTGGGGCAGAGAAATTCATTGCACATGTATTTTTCTTCATAAATTAAACTTAATTCTGAGTTTCAAACTGGAGATACTAATCCTCAGTATAAATTATTACCTGATACATATTTTTCCCCATTGGTCATTTGTGGCTGTTCTTCTGGGGTTTGTTTCTTGTACTGCTCTATTTTGTGTTAGGAGCTATCCCCAATCAATAGGGAAGGTGGCCCCAATACTGAATCCTGGCCCCACCTTGAGGGTTCCTGGGCACCATTAGCAGGAAGCAGTGGTTTCGGAGAAGAATAACTAGGAAGAAAGAAAATCAGATTAAATCATTAGTGTCAATTAGCTCCAGCAAGATCATTCTATAAACAATGAGTCTCCAGTGCCCTGCTTAATTACTGGAGACTTCCACTATCCTCCCCAAGCCTGCTTTGATTCCTGTTGACTCTTGAGTTTCCCAGAGGTATAATTAATTATTGTCTTGTAAATAAACCCTTGGCAATTAATGGCAGCAGAAAACAAAGAGTACTTTAAAAAAATATTTAAAAAGATATTCAAGTAGGAGACCTTGACTGTGGAGGTGACCTTTATAGTGTTTTTCAGGGGAAAGTATCTTAAGATAACAGCCTGGGAGCTGAGTCTAAGAAATGACAGAAACCACAGTGGTTCCTGTTTTACATGCCACCAAGAAAGCGTTTTCTTGTCCGGCCTTGCAAATGCTTGCTATTCACCAGACACTATTCTAATTTGGTCCTAGACCTAATTAAAATACATTTTCAAACAGCCAATTTAAATAACCAAACAGTTTACTTTAAAGGTATTGTGGATAGTGTATTTACAACCCCCCCTTTTTAAAGTTAAATTAATTATTAATTAATAAATCAGAATAACATTCAATTATTCAGGTGTGTTTTAAAAGCTAGCACCTGGCCTTACCAGCTCTTATTAATTTTTTACTAATTTAAAAAGGCTAATTCAAAAAGTCATTAGATTCAAAATAAATCACAAAAGTTAACACGTTTGCATTCAGATACCACTAACCTGATAGATGTCACAATTTGTGTGTGTGTGTGTATGTGTGGGCCCATACAGGGTTTCTTGCTAAGCTTTTTGTTGTTGTTGTTCATAGATGGTGCTCTACCACTTGAGCATGAACATGCCTCCAGTTCCAGCATTTTGCTGATTAACTGATGATAAAAGTCTCATGGGCTTTCTTGCCTGGCAGATTTCAAACCATGATCCTCAGATCTCAGCCTCCTGACCAACCACGAATTGTAGACATGAGACATAGCCCAGCCCATGATTTTATAATTTTCATAAATAAAAAATAAATATTTACAGAAGAACATAAAAATATGCTAGCAAGTATAATGATTGAACCTAATTGTAGTCAGTTTAGGAGATGTATCAGTTTAGGGGATTATATATAAGACATTTATGTTAAAAAAAAAAAAGTCCATTATAGTTGGATATCTGTGGCTCATGCCTATAATCCTAACTACTCAGAAAGTGGAGATCAGAGGATTGTGGTTAAGCCTGAGCAGGAAGGTCTATGAGACTCTTATCTCCAGTTAACCAACAAAAAGAGTAGAGCTGTGGCTCAAGTGGTGGACTTGAGTAAAACAGCTCAAAGATAGCACCCAGCCTTTTAGTTCAAACCTCAGGACCAACACACACACACACAAAGTCCATTATAGTATATGATCCATTTCTTCTACTTTTTTACTTTCTTATTTTGGCAGGCTGGGGTTTGAATTCGGGCCCTTGTGCTTGCTAGACAGACCCTCTACTACTTGAGCCACATCCTACCCCTAGCCCTTTATGCTTTAGGATTTTTAGTTTGTTTGTTTTGTTTTTTGTGATACGATCTCAAGCTTTTGCTTTAGTTTGATTTTGAACTGTTATACTCTAACTCAAAGCAGCTGTGATTACAGGTGTGAGACTTGGCAGCCAGAATCTATCTTTTACTATAGGGTATTTTTTCTTCCTCTACTAGAACTTTTGACTAATTTACATAAAGATCTTTGTTTTCTTTTGACTTGAGGTAAAAGTACATAGTTTTAAACTCTCCCTGGGACCACCTAGGAAATAAAGCTATTTAAAATGTTACAAATAGAATTGTAAAGCTAGGGACATAAAATCATTACATGGTTTGGGCTATTTGTCTTCAAAATAATGAAGATCCATCATCTTTTTTAGAAATCAGTGAGGAGGCATATTTCTAAGACAATACAGTTACCACTTGGGTGCTCTGTGCTATGAGTATTTCCATTTTAAATCTCTATTTTAGGGTTTGCTTCTACCTCTTTGATAAAAGTTTAGGGCTATATAGCTCTTCAAAGAAGGAAAATGACCATGAGGGATTTAGAAAGCCCTCTTCTTTAAGTATAGCAAGAATCAACAATTGGCTCAAATTAAGTTAGGCCCTAAATTTCAATATAATATGAATTAGAAAAGGCAGTCCAGTAGAAGTACTGGTGGCTCCTAGCTACTTAGGAGGCTGATATCTAGAAGACAGAGGATTGAAGCTAACCTGGCAGAAAAGCCTGTGAGACTCCATCTCTAATTTACTAGCTAAAGCTAGACTAGAGGCGTGGCTCAAGTAGCAGAATAACAGTAAGCAAGATTGAGGCCCTGAGTTTATGGCCAAGTATGAGCATGAGAGAGAGAGAGAGAGAGAGAGAGAGAGAGAGAGAGAGAGAGAGAGAGAGAGAGAGAAGGCAGGCAGGCAGGCAGGCAGGCAGAGCACTGGTGGTTCACACTTGTAATCCTAGCTACTCAGGAGGCTGAGATCTGAGGATCAAAGCCAGCCCAAGCAGGAAAGTCCATGAGACTCTTATCTCTGATTAATTACCAGAAAACCAGAAGTGGGGCTGTGGCTTAAAGTGGTAGATTACTAGCCTTGAGCAGAAGAGTTGAGGGACAGTGCCCAGGCCTGAGCTTAAGGTCCATGACTGACTAAAAATAGGAGGGGGGAGAAAGAAAGGAAAGAAGGGAAAGAAGGAAGAAAGAGAGAGAGAGAGAGAGAGAGTCCAAAATAAAATCAAGTAAAGAACAAAATTTTGTGGAACACCCCCAGCACGACCCCAATTTCAGGAAGCCACCAGGTTAATTGCTGGGCACAGGCCTGAACTATCTTGAAAGCTTTATTCAGGATGAACTCCTGCATGGACTGTTGTCTTAGGCATCATTCCTCCTCAAATTCCTCCTCCCCAATCAGCATTTCAGCTGTACTTGGGGGAAGAAGAGAGCAGATCTTGAATGATCATAGTAAGTAATAACATTATCAAAGTAATTAACATCACCTGAGTAAAACATGATAGAAATCTGAGATTTCTTACATCAGTTAAAGTTTTTATTCTTTCCATCTGCATACAAAATGGGAAAAGCAACTCAAGGGTAAATAATCAGGCCTAAAGGGAAAAAAAAATGTTTGCCTTAGAAAAAAACATCTGCTTCTAGGTAGCTGAGCCACAACCCATCTACTTGAGGTCTCTTACCACCCCTGGGTTCTTAGGCAGGCACCACTGCTTCCAGCTTCTTGTCTCAGACTTTTTTCCCCCAAACAGGCCTGAATTACAAGTATGAGCAGGCCCTGCCCAGCTGGCATCTACCATTCTTTGGAGGAGGAAGTAGACCCATCCAAGAGCTGGTTCTGCTTTTAGATCTTTACTTTCAGCCACTATGAAGTACTTCTGTTCTTCACCATGCTTTCCCTGTCATGATGGACTGACATCTCTTGAGCAGAAAGTGATAACCTACCTCAAAATTAAGCATCAGTGATAGAGCACCAGCCTAGCAATCTTGAAATCCTAAGTTGAAACCTTAGCAACCACCAAAAGTGAAGAATGGTAGATGGCAATGAGGTTATCACCCCCTGCAAACATTGCTTGGTATGTTATTTGTAAGTGGTGATAATTCCTTTCAAAGGTGCATTTAGTTCCTATAAACTATTTCCCTAGCTTTTATTTTGCACCACAGTATCATATGTGTCCTTACAATATCATAAAAGCATTACAGTATTATTTTATCCATTAACAAAAAACCTTTAAAGTTTTCAATTTAATAAGACAAGAAACATATAAATATAAAAAAAGAAATTGCAAGCTATGCTCATCAGTATATATATATAAATTTTTTTTTGGGGGGGTGGTTGGTCATGGTGCCTGAACTCTGGGCCTGGGCACTGTCCCTCAGCTCTTCAGCTCAAGGCTAGTTCTCTACCATTTGAGCTACAGGGCCACTTCCAGCTTTTCTGGCTTATGTGGTGCTGAGGAATCAAACCCAGGGCCTCATGCATGCAAGGCAAGCATTCTACCACTGAGTTAACTTCCCAGCCCAGTATATAATTTTTATATTGTAAGAAGTTTGGGACTCTGTCCACATTCCTGATTGACTTGTGCATTCACAGGACTCAAAAACAAGCACTACAAGGGACTGGGAAGGTGGCTCAGTGGTAGAACGCTTGCCTTGCATGCCTGAAGCCCTGGATTGATTCCTCAGTACCACATAAGCAAAAAGAAAAAGTGGCTCTGTGGCTCAAGTGGTAGAGTGCTAGCCTTGAGCTGAACAGCTGAGGGACAGTGCCCAGGCCCAGAGTTCAGGCCCCACGACCGGACCCCCCCCCAAAAAAAAGCAAGCACCACACAGAACCTACTCATTACATTCCTGCAGTCAGACTCTAATATTGCATGCAACCTGGTCATATTTCCCTTGTCAAGTCCCTACTTGTGACAACTACTGATGCTGTGGCTGAGATGTTGGCCTCTAGTTCATCATATCCCATAAATCTCCCATGATTGGAAGAGCCTAGCTTTATGGGATAATGATAAAGCATGATGGGATTGAATTCCATGTATTAAATAACAAATAAATAAATAAGGTAGAATGATAAATCACAGCTCTTCCACATGGAGAAATTTTATTTCCTTAATAAGTTGTCAAATTCCATTCAATAATAATAATATTAGCAAATTTAATGAAGTAAAGCAAATCACTTGAAAAAGCACCAGATAAAACTAGAAACCTAAATCATAGTGCTTTTAGATAAAGGTTTGAACATATCCAGAAAAATAAAGATCATTAAAAGATAAATCTCTAAAACACTGAAGCGCAAAGCCTTCTATTATTTATAGAGTCTGGTATCTTTTTCCAAATGACATGTTTTAAATAGTAATTACTTTAAAATAGTATACCAAGCCAGGCATTGATGGCTCATATCTATAATCCTAACTCTGCAGGAGACTGAAATCTGAAGATCAAGGTTCAAAAGGTTCAAAGCCAGCTTGGCCAGAGAAATCCATGAGACTCTTATCTCCACTAACCCTGCCCTCTCCCCCCACCCCTCAAGTAAGCCATAAGTGAAACTGTGGCTCAAGTGGTAGAGTGCAAATCTTGAGCACAAAGCTCAGGGACAGTGCCCAGGCCCGGAGTTCAAGCCCCAGAACCAGCAGAACTAAATAAAATAAAAATAAAAATAGCATTCTAATACATAATGAAAATTACTAACAATCTGCATGAAGCTACAGTTTTGCATTAATATTTTCCTAAACCTGAAAATCTTGAAAACAGATCCCATCCAAGCAGAAGCAAACATGAGGAAGAAAATATGAAGAGAAACCTGAGGAAACATCTCATGGAGATGTGGCTTATGAAATATACGTCCCAAGTACAACACATCAGCTAGTAAGTTTATTAAAGATAAACATAAACTGAGTGCAATGGCTTGGACCCACCCTGACTACTCAGGAGGCTGAGATCTATGGATCACGGTTTGAAGCCAGCCTGGAAAAGAAAGCCTGATGACCCTTATGCCCAATTACTCAGTAAAATGCCAGACTGGAGGTAGAGCACCAGTTGTAAGTGACAAAGTTGAGCAAAAGAGTGAGGCCCTGAGTTCGAGACCCAGTACTAGCACCAACAGATAAACAAAATGATTCTCATGAATTGAGTTAATAATTGCAATAATTTTTGTTCTGTGTTTATCAGGTTTTAAGTCCCTCCCAAAGTTTACAACTTTGACTGGGGGGGGGGGGGGGGAAGGAAGGGCAGGGATGGTAAGGGGAAACAAAGGAGGAGGAAACAATGCTTGATAAGAAATGCACTCATTACCTTGCTCATGTAATTGTAACCCCTCTGTACAGTAGTTTCACAATAAAAAAACTTATTAATATAAAAAAAGACATATACATGATTAAGGAAATTTAAAAGACAGGGTTTTCTTAATGGTTAAGAAAATTCAAAAGAAGGGTGAAGGGAGAGAATTTCCTAGCAAATTTTATCATATAAAGTAGGGAAAGAAATCACACAAAAAAAAGTCAAGATATATTGTTTGCCCCAAAAGCTTAGTGGGTCTAGGAAAAAAAAGTTAGTATTCATCATGAAAAATGCATGGCAAAATAGGAAGAAGCTGTTTCTGCCTAGTATTTGGCATCAGAGATACAACTTTGAAACTTGGGGTGATGCAGTCAAAGCAGACGGCAGGCACCATGACATGTTAAATTACCCACATGATGTATAGCTTAATGAACCCCCTTGTGTTGATCACGCTTGGCATTAATCAAGAGCCATGAACAGATTCCCTTATTTTCTCAATGCGGCTCTGATAAACTGCAATTTCATTTAACCTTGGACAGCAACTTTAATAGCTTCCATGGGACAACTGTCAATACCTTTCTGGGTATACAATGATTACACTGCAACCCAGGATGCATGTCATGAATTTTCTTCATTGGAAATTAGAATTTTTATTTTTAACAATGACTTGCATAAAATATGCTGAAGATGCAGAGATGTGGTAGAAAGATTTGCATTTATCCAAAGCCTATATTTTGCCACGCTATATTCAAAAAGATTAATGGACAGCTCATTCATGAGCATAGTTACAGTTGTGTCTGTGTTCCTTCTTTCAGGTCATCTTTCTGTCCTGAACAGTAGCAACAGAAGAAAGAAATCCAAAGGTAACTTTGAAGCAAATCCCCTTCAGAGACCTGAGACAAACAGATATTTCCACCAGAGCCGAGCAGGGAACAAAGTATCAGATCAGACCTTCATTAAAACAGCAGGACAAAGGATGAACTAATGCAACAGTTATACTCACTTGACACTATGTTGGAAATGACTATACAGCTTGAAGGAGGTGGGGGGAGGGGTGTAAGGAGGTGGAAGCAGGACAAAATGAGGGAGGGGGTAATAGTATTGAAAAATAAACGTACTCATCACCTTACTTAAGTAACTGTAACCCACCCTGTTTATCACCTTTACAATAAAGATACTAAAGTGGGGGGGGGGGCAGGGGGAGGCTGGGAAGGGATGTCAAGGGTAAACAAAGGAGGAGGCTGCAATGCTTGATAAGAAATGTACTGGGGCTGGGGAGGTGGCTCAGTGGTAGAGTGCTTGCCTTGCATGCCTGAGGCCCTGGGTTCGATTCCTCAGCACCACATAAGCAAAAAGAAAAAAGCCGGAAGTGGTGTTGTGGCTCAAGTGGTAGAGAGCTAGCCTTGAGCTGAAAAGCTGAGGGACAGCACCCAGGCCCAGAGTTCAGGCCCCACGACCGGACCCAAAAAAAAAAAGAAAAGAAATGTACTCATCATCTTGCCCATGTAATTGTAACCCCTCTGTACAGTATGTTCACAATAAAAAATAAAAATTAAAAAAATAAAGATACTAAAAACAAAACAAAACAAAACAAACAAAAAAACTGCATATGTAAGCTCATGCCTGTAATCTTAACTACTAAAGAAGTTGAGATCAAGAGGACCGAAGTTTGAAGTCAGCTCAGACAAAAAAAAGTACAAAATTTCATCTTCAAAATAGCCAGCAAAAAGACTGGTTAAAGCCATGGCTCAAGTGGTAGAGCACCAGACTCTGAGTAAGTCCAGTGAACAAAACTCTCAAAATTTTAGCATCGATTTATGACTTTAGACATGTGCCAATGGCTCACACTTGTAATCCTAGCTACTCAAGAGGTTGGGATCTGAGGATTGTGGTTCAAAGACAGCTTGAGCAGAAAAATCTGTGAGATTCTCATCTCCAATTAATCATCAGAAAACTGGAAGTGGTGCTGTGGCTCAAAGTGATAGAGCACTAGCCTTGAGCAAAAGAGCTCAGGGACAGGACCCAGAACATGAGTTCAAGCCCTACAACTGACCAAAAAAAAAAAATTGGTTATTTTGGTTATTTGGGGTAAGTACAGTGGCTCACGCTTGTAAATTCCAACTAAATTCCAACTACTCGGGAGGGAGAAGATTGGGAGGTCGGCCTGAACAAAAGTTTTCAAAAATGTATTTCAACATAATATGTGCCTGTCTAGCTTCTTGGAAGATGTAATAGGAGGATTGTGGTCCAGGCTAGCCAGGCAAAAAATGCAAGACCCAGCAAGGTACTACCAGTGGCTTACATTTACCTACTTAAGAAGTTAAGATCTGAGGATCTCAGCTCAAAGTCAGCCAGAGCAAGAAAGCCCACGAGGCTCTTACCTCCAATTACTCAAATTAACTACCAAACAAACAAACAAAAAGAAAGAAAGCTAGAAGCAGAGCAGTAACTGAAGTGATAGAGAGCTAGCCTTGAGAAAAAAGCTCAGGGAAAGAGTCTAGGCCTTGAGTTCAAGTGCCAGGGCTAGCATGCACACCCCCGCTCCCTCCTCCCCCCCCCCCCATCCTACCTGAAAATAACTTATGCAATCATGTTATTAGAGGTCAAGTGTGGCCGGGGGTCAAATCCCAGTACAGCATAAATAAAGGGGGAGACAGACAGACAGACAATTATTTGGGATCTATCAGGTTTAGTTGAAAGGTACAGAGTTGGAAGTTTGAACAAGTGAGTCTGGAATCAATCCAGACTCAATTGTGGCCTTGGGAAAACCACTGAATTTCTTTCCATGGAAAATCAGTCTGTTACCTCTATGAGAGTACAAAAGTAATAAAATGAGGGGATTCAGTTTTGTCATTGCTGAACTTCTTCTGAAGTTCTCATTCTATAGTATCTCTGGCTAGTCTGGTGAGTTCCTTGGGTTTGGTTTGGGAGTTGTTGTATTGTGACAATGTCAAATGCCCTTCTGTAGAGTTCTAACTTTCTACAAGGGATGAGTACAACTTGCACTGCTCCGTGTTTGGTTCACATACAGGCACAGATTCCATGCCTTTGTTTGAGGCTGGGATCCATTAGTTGGCAATATTTTAGAAGACCGCAAAGATCTGAATTTAATTACCAATTGCCTCAAAAGCTCAGCTGCTGTCCTGAAGAGAGATTATTTTCACCATTCTTTATGCAAAAGGAAGGAAGCCTAGAACTGGATCAATGTGGGCTTTTTATAGGGCTCTCACTTTTCATTCTGTGCCTCAAATTTCTGTCCTACTGAATAGAAAATGTAGCACAGGTGGAGGTTTGCTAAGGAGACAAAGGCACATATGTCTGACAGGCAGAGAGAACAGCACATGCAGTGACCCTTAGGCAGGAGGTAGTTGGCATGTTCAAGGACATGGGTGAGCATCAAGAACACTGGAGTCCTTGGCCCAAACAACTGGTGAATCTGCCTAAGTTTTCTTTTCTTTCTTCTATGGCTAATAAATTCTCAGAAATCAGATCTCTACTCCAATATTATGTCTCCAAAGAGGACGTGCCAACTGACAGTCGCCAACCCTCCCAACACACACACACAGAACCACCAATCAAATATAAAGGAGGTCACAAAGCAAATAAGTTTTATTTTAAAGAAACACACTGGTGGGGCTGGGAAGGTGGCTCAGTGGTAGAGCGCTTGCCTTGCATGCATGAGGTCCTGGGTTTGATTCCTCAACATAAGCAGAAAAAGCCAGGAGTGGTGCTGTGGCTCAAGTGGTAGAGCACTAGCCTTGAGCTGAAGAACTGAGGGACAGAGCCCAGGCCCAGAGTTCAGGCCCCATGACTGACCAAAAAAAAAAAAAAAGAAAGAAAGAAAAAAACATACTGGTCATGTGTCTTTCTGGAACCTATAGAATGACTTGAACACACCATTCAAAGCACAAATTAGAACAAAGACTTTGAGGAGACAGACTCAGAATGCTGGTGTCCATGAAATGAGTATTGTAGAAGGGAGACTGGTGTGTGCATGCATGGGGGAAGCACTAATAGGAGCATGTGTACCATGTTCATGGAAAAGCAAGCTGGGCAACACGGTGGCGCAGAGCAAAAAAAGAGGAGAGTGTAGGAGATTGGACCGTTTGTATAGTGTCTGTCCGGGTTCTACTCCAAACAAAGCAGGAAGCCTCTGGAGGCTTTTGGGACAAAAAAAAAAATCTCATTTACATGGTAACTGAACCATGTTGCTGCTATTTGAAAATAGTTTGAAGAAGCCATGGTGGAAGCAGAAAGAATGGTTTGGAGTGTCTAAGAATTGAGATGCAAAGCAGGGAAGGGCCAGAGTAACAGAGCAGAAAGGTTTAATATGTGGTTAAGTTTGCAATGGGTTTTGAAGGATGTGACTGCATGGTTTCTTGATGGTTTGGATATGGGTGTGAGCCATCAAAGATAACTTCAAAGGTCTTAGCTGACCACTTAAATGATAGATTATTATTCATAAAATCGAGAGTTGAGCCAGGCACTAGTGGCTCACATCTGTAATCCTAGTTCCTCAGGAGGCTGAGATCTGAGGATCATGATTTGAAGCCATCTCAAACAGGAAAGTCCATGACTCTTATCTAGAATTAACCACAAAAATCCAGAAGTGGAACTGTGGCTCAAATAGTAAAAGGATAGCATGGAGCAAAAAATCTCAGGGACAGCAGCCTGTTCCTAAGTTCAAGTCCCAGGACTGGAACAAAACAAAAGAAAGAAAAAAGGTAAGAAGGAAAGAGAAAGAAAATAAGAAACAAACAAACAAACAAACAGTGGGAATTATTCTTGATTTTTGCTTAGTTTATTATTTTAAATAGAACAGTATCTTCTGAGGTATGAAGATACTTCACCCCTAGTATTTAAAAAAATCTCTATAGGATTATTCAAAATGACATATTAGGCAGGGCAATGGTGACTCACACCTGTAATCATAGCTCTCAGGAGGCTGAGATCTGAGGATCACAGTTCAAAGCCAGCCTGGTCAGGAAAGTCTGTGAGACTCTTATCTCCAATAAACCACTAGAAAACCAGGAGTGGCACTATGGCTCAAGCGGTAGAGTGCTAGCCTTGAGCTGAAGAGTGCAGGGACAGCACCCAAGCACAGAGTTTAAGCCCCATGACCGACAAAAAAAAAAAAAAGGCATATCAATTTTTGAATCACTTAGATAAGGAGTGTTTGGTTTTCCTGCAATGTTTAAAATAACTGCTAAAAATTCTAGCCCACTATATTAAATCTCATGTTACTCTTTAGCTGGGGCCTCATTATGATATATAATGTTCTAAAACTCAGATGCTTCCGTAAGAGCTGAATAGACAACTAAAGAACTGATAGAAATCTAAGAGGTTTTCTAATACAAAAGCTTATTATAGTAACACCAGTGCAAAAGTTTTGGGAGATTGTTCACACAAAGATGAAACCCCAGGAATCTGCACTAAATAAAATGAGTTTGTAGAAATGTTGCAATGAAATCCCATCCTCTACATAACTAATATAAGCTAATAAAAAAAAAACTAGGCCCTAAAGAACTAGGGGTATGCCTCAACTGGTAAAACCTCTATCTAGAAAGCATGGGTTTCCAAGTTCAAACACCAATACTGAAACAACAATAACAACAACCTGAAAGAAACTGGGAGAATCAGATAGACAGACACAGAGAAAGCACACAGGGGGATTTATTATTATTATCACCATATTATTATTAAGTAATTGTACAAAGGGGTTTCAATTCCACAGACCAGGTTAGGCGTGCAATGCATCTTGAGCAATGTCATTTTTCCCTGTTCCATCCTTACCCTCAAATTATGTAGTTCATTTTGTACGTAATATAATGAATATTTTTATCATAGTCTGAAAAAGCTTAGTTCTCTACCTTGGCACATAGTTTTCTTTTCACCCAATAGGAAACATGATCAGTATTTCCCTGCTACCTTCCATTTTTCTGAAGAAAGATAGTATAAAGTACTATATATTTTATCTTCATCAACTAAAGTGAGTAGCAACAAAAGTTCCTCTTGATTAGACTTGTCATTGTATGCTAAATTAAGAACTGAAAAGCAAGGGATAAAATTTTTAACATCAGTTTGAAGTGTTCAATAATAGGTGAGGAAAACTGAAATAGTAACCACAGCCATTAGATCTGGAGGTAAACTCGCTTGAAAGGCTAGTACAGTTAAATATCTTCAAGATACAGTTTTTCCTGCCTTGATGTTTATTAGATGTCCTAACATTTTATTTTTGTCCTTTCTGACTATTGGCTCTCTATATATTGAGATTTTAACATTATAACTTTAACATAATGGAAAAGAGTTCACACAAAACAATATTTGTATCTTTATATGCTTAATGATCAGAATCCGTATGTCAGATCATGCCTTATTTTTAAAAATAACAAAAATTAAACATCTTGTTTTTTATTTCAAATCTTCTCATATAGAGTGCTTAAGGACTGGACATACTGTACCTCTGTAGTAGAGCATTTATCTAGAATGTACAAGGCTCTGGGTTCAATCACTTGCATGAGGGGGGAAAGTTAGTAAGTTGTGAACTCTAAAATCTGGACCTAGAAAAGTGTTACGCTTCTTGTTCAGAGAACTTGTCTGTTTTTTTCACTTCTATGCTTATCTTATTAGTTCATCATATTTTGATTTAGTAAAAAGTAAAAAATTAAAGGTCTGGACCCAAGCCACTTTCAAACAAAGAAGGGAAGAAACTGGATTTCCCCAATTCTTTATATTAGATCTTTAGTTTAAAACTAAATAACTCAATGCAAATAAAGAGAAGCTACTATCCATCAAATTACATGCATCATTCACCTTTCAAGGTGTAATCATTTGGCCTGGTCTCAAGGGATCCACTTAGTGTCCTGGAAGAAGTAATTAAATAAATGGGCCCTCATGGCCCAAAGAAGCTAATATAGCTGCCTTTTCAATAATAAAACATACCATTTTATCCTGACAACATAGCAGTTCATTTCTAATCTGAAAAATAGGAGCTGCCAGCATTGGCTGTGTTGTTCCTTTCAAATGTGCTGCTGATGACTTACAATTACAGTTTTTTAGCCAACTTACCTATATTCAATTTTAAACTCTTCGCTGAGTTTAGATGAAATGGAAAATGTGAAGATGTAAGAGATCTGTTTTTCCAAGCCCTCAACTCCTTTCTATTATGCACTTAGGATTCTGAATTTTTAGTCTACAGCATCTTAAGGAATACAATAGCAGCCATTTTGGGCTCTGGCCTGGGCAAGTACAGCTCTTGCCAAGGAGATATATTATCATATGTGTCATATTAAATCCTAAAGCAGTTTTTAGAACAGTCCATGCCTTTTTATATAATTTGTTCCTTCTCGTTCTTTCGGTCTATATCATGGTCACCAAGAGAAGACTTCTTTGACCACCCACACATACAAATAGTCTTTCACTCCACACACAGACACAGACACATGACATGAGCTAGGACATACACACACACACACACACACACACCTGCAATTCTAAGACCAATTATGTTAGGCACTTTCCTTTATGGTATTTATCAAAATATGTCATCTTCTTGATCAGTTCACTTTGTCTTTCTTTTCTACAAAAAATGTAAGCTCCTTAGGGGCTGAGAATCTACCTTCCTTATCCTAAAACAAATTGCTAGAATGTGGTACAGTGCATGATCCACAAAAGGCTCTCAAGTGATTATTGAATGTGTGAAACAAATGCAAAACCATACTTTACACATTCAAATTGCATGTGTCATAAAACAATGTTGACATTTGTATCTGAAGAATCCATGTCAATAACATACATGTATGATATATGTATATAAGTAAACAGTGTAATGAACATTTATTAAACACCTTCTGCTGGGGAGGATCTGAATGAAGAAATAAATAACTTAATCCTAGAATTTTGGTTCACTTCCATAATCAGGTGAACCCAACAGAATTCTGAGACCATGGTGTAATAAAATAAAGTCATCTGAATATAGACTTAAATTTCTGAAAATGGCACTATCAAAAATTACCTTTTTATAATGTACATTATGGAATTAATGTATACAAAAATTCACAAGGTTTATGTTCACAAATAAAATAAAATTAAATTTAAAAAAAATTCACAAGGTAGATATTTTATATTGGCCCAGGAGAAATATCATTCTTTGGGACATTGTGTGTGTGTGTGTGTGTGTGTGTGTGTGTGTGTGTGTGTGTGTGTGTGTGTGTGTGTGTGTGTGTGCGCATCATTCTGAGAGCTTGAACTCAAGGCCTCCCTTGTCTTTTCTGCTCAAGTCTGGCACTCTATTACTTAAGCCACACCTCCACTTTTGGCTTTTTACTGGTTAATGGAGATAAGAGTCTTGTGGATTTTTTTGGTCCAGACTGGCTTTGAGCCTTGATTCTTAGATGTGTCTCCTGATTAGGCAGGATTATAGGCATGAAACATCAGTGTCCAGACAATCATATGTTTTTAAGTCTGAAAATCTATAGCTGTAGTATTTTCAAAATTTCAAAAAAAATTTAAAGATATGTATTCATAGGCGAAAGAATAAACAAAAAGACATAAAGCCACAAAAACTCTTTTTAAAATATGGAAACAACCATTATCAAGTCACCTTATTACTTAGTTTTATATTCTGGAGCAACTCTCATATAGAGACAAACTAAGGAAATTTTTTTTTAACTGTATTTTTTTGTCTTTTCTTTTTTGGTACTGGGGATCGAACCCAGGATGTTGCCCTTGCTAGGCAAGCGCTTTGCCACTGAGCTACATCCCAGCCCAAACTAAGGAAATTTAACAATGGAATAGAGAAGAAAGCAGGGAAACCGATTAAGTCACTGACTCCTCTGCCCATCAAGAGCTGATCAATAGCTGAAGACACAGATTCACTGTAATCATTGAAAACATTATTGGGAATATTTCCCTTCCTATATATATCAGCACCATTTTGTAAAGCAACGAGATGACACCTGGTTCTCACACTTTTCCCATCATCCTGCACCGAAACAAATTTCTTTCTATACTATTTTTGGTTCCAATGAGAACGCAGCTGTCTTTCATTAGATATGTTTAACTTACTGGTTCTCTTTATATAGAGCTTTACATGCTAAACAGAAGATTTTAATACAGTTTTAGCTCTTGCTTGAGATAAATCAAACTCAAAGTGACAAATAAGCAAGTGTCTGCAAGAAGTGGGGGGTTGTCTGATTTAAAACTGAGAAGCTTAGAAAGCCTTCAATCTCAGGTTGCACAAAATCACATTTTATTCAGCAGGACATGATAGATTCTTTATTGCAGGGGGATCTTTTTGAAATTTGCTAGATGCAACTGAGCATCATCTAAAGCTATCGTGTATTAATAAAATTAACCAGGAAAAGAGAAAGAAAAACTAGTTTTATAAGTACTATAATTCATCAATTGCTTTAGAAATTTCCCATGAACATTTTCTGATCTTAAGTGCTGTACTTGGCTCTCTTACTTCAATTTTTATCATCTATTATATATAGTACCAAGCTCTTTTTGGTACAGTCTAAACATTTTTCTGATTATTACAGTGTATCATTATATATAAATGTAAAGCAGTTTAAGATTATGCAGGGAAAGGTATTGAATGCACACATTTTCCTTCATAGACATCACTTATTACTGACCTACTGCTTGATGAAAAATTCATACTATTGGCATATACCCCTTGTTCTTCAAGGGGTTTATTCTTTCCTTTTATCTCTACAGATTAATTATCTCTAATAACACCTTGCCCTACCGGTTATTTACAAATGTATAATCTCCCCATGTTAACCTGTTTTATGCTTTTAAAAATAATCACAAAGGCTGGGTTGTCTGTGGCTCATGTCTCTAATCCTAACTATTCAGGAAGGTAAGATCTGAGGACTGAGATTCTAAGCCATCCTAGGCAGGGAAGTCTGTGAGAGTCTTATCTCCAATTAACCACCAAAAAGCCAAAACTGGAGTTGTGGCTCGTGCTAGCCCTGAGCAAAAATGCTAAGGGACCATACCCAGGCACCAGTGTCAGCAAAAAGTAATATGTAAAAATAAAAATATCAATAAATATGTAACAAAAGTTACTTTGGAACAGGATCTCACATATTCCATATTAATCAGGGAATGGTATATTTAAAGAGGAGACAATGACGGTACTTCTATTCAAAAAGTGGTAAAATTAATATTACCAACAGCAAGGTAAGCAGTTATCACTCCCTACTGCAAGCAATACACTAGAAAGGACACATCTGGGCAAAGACAGACTCCTAACAAAAATGGAAAACCTGAATCTAATCATGAGGAAATAATCAAGCAAAGATTAAATGATGTTTTACAAAACAACTGGCCTGTTTTCAGAATGTCATGGAAAGATAGGTAAGATAGATAGATAGATAGATAGACAGACAGACAGACAGACAGACAGATAGATAGATAGATAGATAGATACATACATACATGCATATATACATATATACATACATAGATAAATGATAAATACATAGATACATAGATGATAGATACATAGATAAATAAAAATGTGTTCATGTACTGAGAAATAGAAACAACCATGAAAAATACATTGACAATTAGTGAGCCTAGGTGATCTGTGCACAGGGTATACCCCTATAAAGTTTTTTTCTCTTATCTTTTATTGTAAGTTTGAAACTTTACAAATTAAAATGTAAAACAAAGAAAAATGACATTTTTTCAAATCATATCACAGAGACACATATTCTTAAAAAGTCGAGGTTAAAAATTGTTATTAAGTAGATTTGTAACCCTTTCCCTCTACACTGAGTTATAATGTCAGTAGTAAGTTTTGTTGTTGTAGTTGCCATTTTCTACTCTTTTGAAATAGGGTTTTGCTATGCAGCCCAGGCTTGCATTTAAGTTGAGATTCTCTTCCCAACTTTCCAAGTGCTAGGATTACATGTATGCATGTACATTATACAAAAACACCTAGCTGAATATCTATGTCTAAATTAACATTCCTCCTCCTCCTCCTCCTCTTCCTCCTCCTCCTCCTCCTCCTCCCCCCCTCCCCCCTCCCCCTCCCCCTCCCTCCTCCCCCTCCCCCTCCCCCTCCCCCTCCCCCTCCTCCATCTATTCCTTCTTCCAAGTCATGAGGCCAGAACTCTGGGCCTGGACACTGGCCCTCAGTTCTTCAGCTCAAGAACTCTACCACTAGAGCCACAGTGCCACTTCCGGTTTTCTAAGTGATTTATTAGAGATAAGAGTCTCACTTTTCCTGTCTGGGCTGGCTTTGAACCGCAATCCTCAGATCTCAGCCTCCTGAGTAGCTAGGATTACAGGCATGAGCCACCGGCGCCCAGCTTTAACATACCTTCTTAACTGCTAGTTTTTTTTTTTTTCCTTTTGCTGGCATAGCATCTCTTGCTCTCACTCAGCTGACTCAGAGGGCACTCTAAACTTTTGTTCCATGCCCCTAGCCTGGTACCCTTCAAACAGTGCATGAGAGTTTAAGAAGGAGTGCTTCATTGGAAGTCACAGGCTTTGATGGGTGTCTTCAGATATGGAGGCAGGTCAATTCTGGAAAACTAGATTGTATATCATTAGCTTTTGCATGCTTGGTTCTGTGTCAGCAATCCCCCTCACATGAATGGAGTTTTTAGAACTCAAGCCTCAATTCAAGTCCCAGTGTCAGGTCTGGCCAATAACAAGACATGGTAAAAGGCAGAGAAATAAAATTTATTACACAGCATAGGTAGCCATGGTAAGGAAGCAAAGCAGCCTACTTTCAGCCATCTTCAGAGTAGTGACAGATTTAAAAGGACAGAGAACTTGAGGCGGAAGGAGAAAGAGGTATGCATAATGATTCAAACGTCTCTATCACAGTCGGCACCTGGTTGACCATTATCTCAGTCCTCATTCCCGAAGTTCCAAGAAGTTGTTAGAAGTTGTTACTGCTGTCATCATTTAAGGGAAGAAAACAAGTCATTGTTGCCTGGTGGGTGGTCTACCCCAAGTTTTGGGCTATTCTCTTTGGGGGCAGTTTCCTTCATTCTTCCATATAAACATGTTATTGGTAATAAGTCCTATCCTTTCTGAAACCCATGTTGACAACTATGTAACTGCAGGAGAGAATGGCTGAGATCAAAGAACACAGATGCAAAGTGGAGCCTGGGGTGCCCAGCTTTTATTCTTCCTTTAGTAAATTCACAGGCCCCAGTTAGGACTTAGTGCTTTTCAGGAAAAAGCAGTTAAAGTACCTGTTACAGGAAATGCTTGGTCATGAATGTTGAGGCTAAGTCTGTTATTTTCTCTAGGTTCCAGGCCTGTGGGTCACAAGCCATTCTGTTAGCAGTCCAGGATGAGTCCTTATCAACATCCAACCCAAGGTTCTCAGCCATGGTTCTCAGTTAGGTTTCCTAACTCCCTGCCTAACCTCTAGATCATCTGTCCTCATCTCAAATTTCCTAAGCCTGGCCTTCAAGAGTCTGCATTCCTATGGGCAATCTGGTTTTCTCAGCTTCCACCACATTCCCCCATTAAGCTCTGCTTAAGCCATTCTAGGATTTCCCTAACCTGCTTCTTCAAACTTGCCCAAATTGTTCCAGTAAACCAGTTCCAAAGTCTTAAGAGCCACATAGTCAAGTTTACTCACAGGAAAGGCCTTTTTCTGATACCAATTTTCTATGTTAGTTAATTTTGTTATTGCCATAATCAAAATATCTAAGAGAGCCAGGTGCTGGTGGCTCATATCTGTAATCTAGCTACTCAGGAGACTGAGATCTGAGGATGGTGATTCAAAGTTAGCCTGGGCAAAGAAGCCCATGAGACTCCTAGTTCCAATTAACTAGCAAAAAGCCTCAAGAAGAACTGTGGCTCAAAGGGTAGACTGACAGCCTTAAGCAAAACAGCCAAGCAAGAACATGTGGTCCTATGAGCCCAAGCCCTAGTACCAGGATAGATGGATAGGTAGATAGAGATATGTGCATACACATGTGCATACACACACACACACACACAAACACACACACACACAATATTGAAGAAAATAACTTAAATGAAGAAAGACTTGCCCCGAGTTATGGTTTCAGAGGTTTCAGTCCATTGTGGAGGAAGAAGTGGTAGAGCAGAGCAACTCAACATTAGGCCAACAGAAGCAAAAGAGAAAAGGGATACAGGAAGAGGCCAGAGAAAGAAATACAACCCCCCCCCCCCCACCAAGGGCATGCACCTTCTTCCTCCAAAGGCCCATGTCTTAGATTTTACCACCTCTCAAGAGAGCCTTATTATGAATTCATCAAGAGATCTGATTAAGTCAAAGCCTTCATTATTTATTGTCAGTAGAAACACCAGCACAGACATATACAGAGATCTGCTTTACTAACCTCTTAGACATTTCTTAATCCAGTTAAGCTGACAATCAAAATTTACCTTCATAAGGTCTTTACAAAATCTTTTTCACCCTTACCCATTCAATTCCCGGCCTCAACTCAGTAGGTGTATTTTTAGAGTTCTACCACTATTGTTTTCTGTCCATTCAAGGGGAAACCTGGGTCAGATTCATTCAGTCATCCCTACTTTTCACTAGAACTTTACCAAGTGTAATATAGACTAAGGGAATCATTTGTTCTCTTTTCCCAAACACCATTATTATTCTAGGATGCTTTTCTTATTAATCAAAGGAGTACTTAGTTTGAGCTGAGTTCACTATGTGATGGGAGGCAGACACTAACCTAATGTAGCTAGGAAATTGGGCAAATGACTAGTAGTGATTCCAAAATAGCTCCCAATTCTAATAAGCCTCAATTGCTGAGCAGTAATGCTTGATAAGAGATTTTTTAATCCTTAGCCAACTATAAAAGCTTTCACATAATACTAAGCAAACCATACTGTCTAGATCTAAAGATATAAACAAGCAAACAGTTGCTGGGTGTTTTTTTTTTCTGTACCCTTAGGAGCTTAAGCATGAGGATTTTCACTTTCCTTCTGCTTTGTGTTTTTCCACTGGCGCTCTACTACTTGATCCATGCCTATGGTACTGGCTTTTTTTGTTTCCTGGGCTTGCTTCAAACCTTCATTCTCAGATCTCAGTCTCCTAAGTAGCTTGGATTAGAGGTGTGAACCTCTGGCTCCCAGATATTTTTAATTCATTTTTTAATACCAATTTTTCAATTTTTAATGAAGACAATGGCAGAATACATGAGTATCTATTAGTTACTCATTATAAAATACTGTACCTTAAATACACATATACAAACCCCCATAAAGGTAAGATACTACTTTTCACTGAGTTTGCTTACTGCCAAATATTGTCTTTTCATTTTTTTGCATTTTTGGTAGTTTAGCTTCCAAAAACATGTAGAACTCTTTTGGGCTCTGATATTATTTCAGTTTCATTTACCAGATTTCAAGTCACAAGTTGAGTTTCCCATGTTTGTGTCAACTAGCTGCATAACCAATCACTCTAAACTTGAAAATCTGAGCAAACTCAGTGCTTTCTTCTTGGCAAGCTGGCAGCTCTTCTGTTGGCCCAATTCAGGAAACTTGGCAGGCTTTCTATGTGTCACATCATCGTCTCCTCTGTGTAACAGAAGCCCAGTAGATTGTGGCATTAATAACCCTAGTTTTGTTCACACCTCGTCAAACCTATAACTTCTCTCAATAGAAGCCCATAGATAATTCCCTCCCACCCTCACGCTTGCTTGGCTTTGACCATGTGGCTTCCTTTGGCCAATGTAACAATAGTAAATGCTACACAAACAGAGTCTTGAAAAGTATTTACATATGGAGGCCTTCCTTCTCTGGCTGATCTTGGAAGCCCTGGCATTACCCCTGTGGGTACAAGCCCAGGCTAGCTAGATTGATAATTAAAGACATGTGACCCCTTTTCTGTGATTGTATTCTTTCAATAGCCACCCAAGACCTAAAACCCTCTACTTGTTTTAACTGTTACAGGCCACAGATTCATGAGCAACCCAGCCAAGTACAAGAAAATACCATCTGTGCAGCCCACCCCAATATAGTAATACATGAACACAAATGACTGTTTTAAGTTTCTGAGCATAGTAGCAGGCAGATAATAAAAGTAGTAATAGATCAATAATAAAGGAAATTGGGGCAGAGCCACCAGTGGCTCACACCTATAATCCTAGCCACTCAGGAGGTTGAGATCTGATGTCAGAGGTTTAAAGTCAATCCAGGCAGACAAATCCTCAAGATTCTTAGCTCCAACTAAGTACTTAGTACAAAGCTGAAAATGGAAGTGTGGTCCAAGTAGCACAGTAAATCATCAACCTCGAGCAAAATCAGCTAAGAAAGAACATGAGTGCCTGAGTTCAAGCCCAATATTAGTATGATAAAAAGGAAGGAAATCCGGAAAGCAGGCAGGAGGTAGGGAGGGAAGAAGGGGGGAAGAGAGGGAGGGAGGAAAGGAGGGGAAGGAAGGAAGGAAGGAAGGAAAGAAGAAAGGAAGGAAGGAAATAAAGGAAAGAAGAAAGAGAAATTGGTGCCTAGAAGTAAAATGTTTCTGTCATAAAAATATAAAAGTGTGGTGTTTTTGGCTTTGGAATCAGATGAGTTGTTAAGGCTGGAAATGCCGCAAAACAACTCTAAAGAATAAAAAAGAATATGAATATATAGTTAACAGAGACTACAAAAGAGCCAGCGAGCTGGGCTGTAGTGGAGCATGCTGGAAGTGAAGCTCTGTCTCAAATGAGAGAGCTCTGACCTTGAACCAAAAGGCTCAGGGATAGAGCCCAGATGCTGAATTCAAGTCCCAGGACCAGCACATAAAAGAACAATACCACCAACAAAGAGCCAATGAAACCGCTATGGAAGGCTGGGAAACTGACCAAGTTAGGTAGCTGGGAACAATTTGGTAAAACTTGCCTGTTGTGACTAATGAGCTTCTGTATTTGGTTAATAAAGATGGGCTCGCTGAAAGTTAAATGTGTTTATTGGCATCTATTAGCTGTCTACAATGAGGTAGGAGAAAGGAGGAATGAGCTAAAGAAAATTCTGTTTACAAGAAGAATTTAGAAGTATAGAGAGCCAGAACATATTGAAAATAACAGCCTTATCTCCAATCTCTGCAGTCAGTAAAAAAAAAAATGCCAACAGAAGAAAGGCTTCAGGGTAAAGATCAAATCAAAGTGTGACTGCAAGTTCCTTTGTGAAGAACTCTGAAATTTCTAAGGTTATGCTTAGTAGACCCTCTTAGACAAAAGTGCCTTTTAAGACTAGTAGTCTGACAGACTAAAGTAAAAGCAGCCTGTTCAAGAAGAATTATGGATGTGGCTTCTGATACAGGCAGTGAACCCCAGTCAGCTTCACAGGAGATTCTTAAAATGTTGAAGTCGATTGCACAAACAAAAGCATCACCATCTTGGACAGAAATAGTCAGCTCAAAAACAAAAGAGACACCTGCATCCTTCCCCAGACTGCTACAGGAAGGGCTGAAGAAGAATTTGGCTTATACAGTGTTTTGCTATAGGAAGGAAGGACGGAAGGAAGGAAGGAAGGAAGGAAGGAAGGAAGGAAGGAAGGAAGGAAGGAAGGAAGGAAGGAAGGAAGGGAGAGAGGGAGGGAGGGAGGGAGGGAGGAAGGGAGGAAGGGAGGGAGGGAGAGGAGTGTAATAATAATTCAAGGGGCAGAGTTAAGAATTATCAGAGAGTAGTAGGAAGCAAGAGAATGTGATATGTAAAATGCATTGAATTGAAATTTCAGTGTCTATAAAAGTAACTTAATTTGAACATAGCCACTATATATTTTCGTAAAATCTATGGCTGATTTTACCATTCAAGAGTAAAGTTGAATAATTGCCTACAAAGTCTAAAATATTTACTCTCTGGTTCTTCACAGAGTTTGATGATCTGTGTTTCAGTTATGTTTCACATGCATTTACATGTGGTCAAAAATAACTCAGCCCAAATTCAACACGAAGAAGGGAAATATATCATATCTTGGCTGCGCAAGCCCAAGCTTCTAGCCACACCCACATCCAGCTGAGACAACATATGTAGGAACTCATTGCAATCTTACCAGAAGAGCAAAAATGCACCGGCAAGGACTAAACACTGGTGAAATGAGTGAAAAAGCAAAGAGAAGGAATCTTGACCCAAGCCACTCAAAAATCTATGTAAGAGACTGGGTACCTGTGGCTCATGCCTGTAATTCTAGCTGCTCAGGAGGCTGAGATCTGAGGATCTCGGTTCAAAGCCAGCCCAAGCAAGTACATCTGTGAGACTTATCTCCAATTAACCACTAGAAAACTGCAAGTGGCACTGTGGGTAGGGTGGGGTGCTAGCCTTGAGTTAAAGAGCTGAGGAACAGTGCCCAGGCCCAGAATTCAGGCCCCATGACCAACAAAAAAAAAAAAAGAAAAAAATCCATGTAAGATGCTGAGCACTGGTGGTTCATGCTTGAAATCCTAGCTACTCAGAAAGCTGAGAACAGAGGATCAAGGCTGAAAGCCAGCCCAGGCAGAAATTAATGAGCAAAAAGAGCTAGAAGTGGAATGGTGGCTGAAGTGGTAAAACACTGGCCTTGAGCAAAAAAGCCAAGTGAGAGTATAAAGGTCTTGAGTTCAAGTCTTAGTGCTGACACCAAAACAAAACAGAAAACAATCCCTGTAAAAAGTTTGTGTGGAGTTGTTAACGTTTTCCCCTACCTTATTATACTGTAGCCACACTGGATTTAGCAGAACTCTACTTTTAGTTATTCAATAGTTAGCTACTGCAGTGAGGAAATCAAAGTCTCCATCAACAGAGCAGACACTTAAGATTTTGAATTTCATTGTAAATATTCCACAAGCACAGACATGGGGCTAGGTTGAAAACAAACCATGATTGTAACCTCTATGGGCTTACTTTCATTATTTCTATGGCAGTGTCTTTGCTTATCCCTTTTCTAATGTGTTCTCTTCTTTCCTGACTCGTCTTTTTGATTACTCTAAAAGAACCAGAACTGGTGATTGAAACTCACGAAGCTTGAATCTGACCAGCAATGAAGAAAGGAACACAGATATTTACCTCCCAGTACTCTAAGTCCCATTACACCATCCTACTTTGTGCTCTGACAATTCATTCTTTTTTTTTTTTTATTGTGAAAATACTGTACAGAGGGGTTACAATTACATGGGCAAGATAGTGAGTACATTTCTTATCAAGCATTGTAGCCTCCTCCTTTGTTTCCCCTTCCCATCCTTTCCCATCCTCCCTCCCCCCCACCCAATCCTCCCCCACCTCCAAGTTGTAAAGTTCATTTTTGACATGACAACTTGTACTTCTCATTGCCGCAACAGGTCCACCTGTATCCTTATTTAAACGACTTGTTTTTCCCCTTCCCCTCCACAAATTATACCGACATCAAATACAGTGAAAGCAGGGGTTATACTGTGGGGGAAGGACATACAAAGCAACAAAGAAATAATCTTATAATTGCATTAGAAACAAATGCATGAAAGAAAAAAAAATTTAAAATACATGTCTTAGGGTTCATTTTCCTAACATCACCTTATCTGACCTTTTCTGCTTGACTCAGACATATACTAGATATTGCAAATAAGGGAAATCATGGGGGTTTAGGTAAGAAATTGCAGCCAGCAAGAATAGACAAGTAGTCGGTCATAGAGAAAGGAAGGTAAGTTAGAAGAGGAAGAGCAGAAATATGGAAACTAAAAGCCACAATCCTATTCTGACCTTTTTTTGGTGGCTGTTGTTTTGTTTTTATTTTTGTTTCTTTGCCAGTCCTGAGGATGAAGTAAGGGCCTGGGCAATGACCCTGGGCTTTTTTTGCTCAAGGCTAGTACTCTACGGCTTTGAGCCCAACTCCACTTCTGGCCTTTTTTGTAATGTTTTTTGTAATTCTGAATTTCAGAAGACTGTAGAAGGGTGTTACAAGTTAACATGTCCATCTAATTATCTCATACTTCCTGATCAGAGTCATCCCTCCCAGCATTCTCCACCCTCCTCCCCACCCCAGTCCCATCTGCTCTCTCTTACCAGGCTCATTTGACAGTTCCCATTCCTTTATCGCATAGGTAGGTCAAGAATTCTTGCTGTCTTTGTCTTCTCTTCCCTTTTTCATTTATCCATCCCTTATTCCATTCCCCTCCTCTAACAATACGGAGGAATTTCAGCCGTGGGAGGGCAGTAGAAATGGCCTTCTCTGTACTTCCAATTTTAGGAACCACCTCGATTTTTGAGTACAAACACAACGACTGCAAATTAAGTCATAGTCACTAGGGATGCCAAAGTACACTGGCCACTTAGGTAACTATGCCTTCTCATCTGGAGAAAGAGCAATACGCTTCTGAGTAAAGCTACATCATGTGTCTTTTCTTGCTATTTATTTTATTGTTTGATCAATTGCAGGTAAGGCAAGCATTGTACTACTGGACTATTCCCACCTAACTTTCCAGGAAAGGTCTTTGCTCATTTCCTATGGGAGATCAAGGTGGGAGGAGGGCAGAAGCAGTTTGCTTGCCTGATACCTGCTATCAGGAGCCCATGAGGAATAAAGTTAATATTTTATTAAAATTGGTCTGCAGTGTTAGGGCTATAGATAACAGGTAGAATCTTGTCTAGCATCGTGTCATCCCTGAATGGAAAGAATTCATTTGCTTTTCACTATCACCATGAACAAAAATTTCTAAATGATATCCATAGCCAAATCATCCTTCCTGCCAGGACAAATGGCCTAACCCATCACGTTCTGCCTCTTCATAACTCACTGCTTAATTTAGCCAAAACTCTAAAAGGTTTCTACTCTTTTATTCTCCCTAGAACCACATGATGGGTTCAGGTAGCATGCCTGTCATCCTAGCTACTCAGGAGGCTGAGATCTGAGGGTCACAGTTGAAAGTCAGCCCTGGCAAGAAAGTCCATGAAACTCTCATCTTCAAAAGTGGGAAAAGTGGACAAAAGTGGAAATTGAGGCTCAAGTGGTAGAACACCAGCCTTGAGTGAAGAAGGCTAAAGGACAGTGCCCAGTAGTGGCAGGAGGAGGAGGAGGAGGAGGAGGAGGAGGAGGAGGAGGAGGAGGAGGAGGAGGAGGAGGAGGAGGAGGAGGAGGAGGAGGAGGAGGAGGAGGAGGAGGAGGAAAAGAGGAGGAGGAGGAGGAGGAGAAGGAGGAGGAGGAGGAGGAGGAGGAGAGAGGAAAGGGAAGGGGAAAGATGACAAACACTCTAAACGCACTGAGCTAAAATTCACTTTACCTTGTGGTCCTGTCAGAAAGCCCCAAGCAGTTATATAAGAGAGAACACACAAAACCTTTTGCAATGTTTTCCCTCCCCACCACCAGAACCTTCTTTTTGTTCCTTAAACTCTGGTCCTCGCTCCATCCTTTCTTTGGAGAAATTTCTCTAATTTGTACTCCACAAACTAAAGTAATAAAAATGTCCCTAGGGTTATCTGGCCTCTTTAGAGAATCCAGAAAAATGCCAGAGGTGGGGGAAGGTGTAAAGGATAATAATTTAACACAGCCAGTCGACCAAATACTAATAACACAGGCAAACAACTCTAAAAAATATGTACAGGGTGAACCATAATACCTATTTGAATATACTGTAGAAAAAAACGAAAGTACTAAGGCATGAATAGGAAGTATTGTCTAAAGCTATTTCTTTGTATTTACCTCACACCTTCTGCTATCAAGATAGCATTTCACCTATGTTAGTTTAGCAATTATGGTTTCTAATTTTATTGTACCTCTCATATCAAGGGAAATTTTCTGATAAATTAAAAGGAAAAAGCTAGCATCTCAAAACTATATAAGCTACCTAAAGTGCTTTCCACAGAGTGTGATTTTTTTCTACAGTATTTCTCTTTAGAAGAAGTTGCTTATAGTGAAATTCTCCAATAGTGAAGTGGGATAAAAGGCCTAAATTGCTTTGGCACAATTCAGCAAGCTTTCACTCCACTTACTGAAGTGTACTTTTACCTACAAGCATGTGCCACTGTTAATGAGCACTTACCACACAGCGTTTGGGTGAAAAGTGTCTCTACGGAAACTCTCCTTTCCCAGAGCACAAGAATGAGAGAGCAAAGTGGACCCCCTTTGCCGAAGGCTAAAATGACCAGGAATCTCTGCTGGATAAAATGTAGCTTCTTCTTGATAATGTTTCCAAAATGAGGGGGGTGGGTTTAAAAAATAAGATTTGTTAGATTTTTCCCCATTATTCCATGCTCTATTTTGAAGAGTTAAATATCAATTCTAGACCATAGAAAGTGAACTATTCAGAAATGAGATTGTCTATTCAGTACAAGCTACTCAGAGTGCTTACAAAGCATTGTACAGGTATGTTAGGCTAGGAAGTTTCTGCTTGTGGTTATTTATTACAAGAAAGGTCACCAAACTTGAAATCTCCTATTTTGCAAAAGAAACAGGTAGCAACACTTGTCTTTAAACGTGACAATTCCTCCAATTGTTTCCTCTCAAAATACCAACTGAATTTTTCTTTTCTTTTCTGCTGGTGCTGGCGCTTGAACTCAGGGTCTAGGCACTGTCTCTTGGCTATTGCACTCAAGGCTGCCCTGTACCACTTGAGTTACAGCTCCAGTTCTGTTGTTTTGGTGGTTCATTGGACATAATGGTCTTAAGGACTTTCCTGTTCTGGACTCTTCTAACAGGTATCCTCTGGTCACGGGATCCTGAGGAGCTAGGATTACAGGCATGAGCCACTGGTGCCTGGCTCCAATAAACTTTTTAAGGATTTAAGCTTTTAAAGGATTAATATTAAAATATTTTAATGGTCTCATCTCCTACTTTGTTAGTGAACATTGGGAAGCATCAATCATGTAAGCAAACATATTACTTATCCAGAGATTCACTTAGAATGGTCACGTGTAAATTAGGATGTTCTGAAAGAAATCAGAGAAGAGAATGTCAAGATTGATGTCTTAGAAGGCCTCCTCAATTCCAAGAGTAGTGCATCCTGTAAATCATATAAATACCTAATATGTGAAATATTGATAATAATCAAGCTTAATGCTCAGCATTTCTAATATTTTTGAATATGATTTTATTATTTTTGGCCCTTTATTTTTTATTTTTTTATTGTGAAAATACTGTACAGAGGGGTTACAATTACATGAGCAAGGTAATGAGTATATTTCTTTTCTTTTCTTTTTTTTCTTTTTTTTTGGTCCAGTCATGGGGCTTGAACTCTGGGCCTGGGCACTGACCCTCAGCTCTTCAGCTCAAGGCTAGCACACTACCACTTGAGCCATAGCACCACTTCTGGCTCTTTTTTTTTCTTCTGCTTATGTGGTGCTGAGGAATTGAACCCAGGGCCTCATGCATGCAAGGTAAGCGCTCTACCACTGAGCCACCTTCCCAGCCCCAATGAGTACGTTTCTTATCAAGAATTGTTGCCTCCTCCTTTGTTTCCCCTTCCCATCCCTTCTCATCTCCCCTCCCCCTTTCCCCTCCCCCTCCGCGCACCAAAGTTGTAAAGTTCGTTTTTCCACATAACATCTTGTACATCTCATTGTTGCAATGGGTCCACCTGCATCCCTCTTTAAACGATTTGTTTTTTCCCTTCCCCTCCACAAAGTATACCAACATCAAATACAGTGGAAACAGGGGTTATACCGTGGGGGAGGGACATACAAAGCAACAAAGAAATATCTTATAAATATGTTAGAAACAATAGCAAGAAAGAAAAAAAGTTGAGTCTTTGTCTTGGGGTTCATTTCGCCTAACATCAACTTATCTGACTGTTTCTGTCTGTTTCAGTCTGAGACTGTTGACTCAGACATATACTAGATATTGCAAATAAGGGAAACCATGGGACCTATGTTTCTTTGGGCCTGGCTTATTTCACTTAATATAATTTTTTCCAAGTCTTTCCATTTCCTAACAAATGGGGCAATGTCATTCTTTCTGATGGAAGCATAGAATTCCATTGTGTATATATACATTTTCTTGATCCATTCATTTACTGAGGGGCATCTGAGTTGGTTCCATATCTTAGCTATGGTAAATAATGCTGCGATAAACATAGTTGTGCTGGTAGCTTTAGTATGGTCTTGTTTGTGATCATTTGGGTAAATGCCCGAAAGTGGAATTGCTGGGTTATAGGGGAACTCTTGATTATGTGGTACTGAAGAATTGAACCTGGGCCTTCATGCATGCTAGGCAAGTATTCTACACTAAGCCACATTCTTAGCCCACATTTCTAATATTTTAAGAGTAACTTTCTTGAGTACTCATTGAGTGAGCTTCAGAATACTGGTGCTGGGCAGCAGCTCTGAAATAGTTATTTGGCACTTGACTTACTCCAGCACCTTTGTTAGACTAGCAGATCTTATACCTCATCCAATCATGTTGTGTTGGAATCTCAGTGGGCATGGTTAAGATGTCAACATAGTAATAATGTAATGAATTCCTATTCCTGTACGGCAACCATAGCACTGAGGCTGATTGCAGGGCACCACCTGCAGAAAGTTCATAGAATTTCCAATTTTCAAGAGTCCTCACTCTTCTCTATTGCTTGTTCCAGAATGCTTCTCTTGCTTATATTATCTATACAACTTTTAGAAGTAATGTTTTCTTTGTGTGTTGTTGCTGTTATTGTTGTTTTTGTTGTTGTTGCTGCTGTTGTTTTGCCAGTCCTGGGGCTTGAGCTCAGTCTGGGCACTGTCCCTGAGCCTCTTTTGCTCAAGGCTCTAACACTTGGGCCTCAGCACCATTTCCAGCTTTTTCTGTTTATGTGGTACTGAAGAACAGATCATTGATGTTAACATACAGAAACATTCAATTCTAACATGAGCTTTGAAAGGCAGAGTCTGGGTGGAGATGAGGGCACATCTTGACTAGAGAAACCAACTTCAGCATTAGCAGCTTTGCCCTGACATCACAGTTGTTTGGTTACATGTGAGTTTTACACATCTGTCAACTGAATCAGACTCCAAATGAAAAATATAGCACACAGAAACATTATGAGGATTTGTGACTCTCCATGGAGAAATGGGGGTCCATAAACCAATAGCTACATTACTAAACCATAGAGGCAGAATACTCGCATCGGTGACAGACATAATCTTGCTTTAGAACCACTTGTGTCATGTTGCATAAAACTATATTCACTGTCCTCAGCCAAAATGGTTTTAGAAGATGAGTGACAATATTAAATATGGAGCTGGGCCTCAGTGGCTCATGCCTATAAACCTAGTTGCTCCAGAGGTTGAGATCTGAGGATTGTGATTCAAAGACAGCCTAGGCAGAAAAGTTCCTGAGACTCATCTTCAAATACCATAGAAGTCAGAAGTGAGCCAGGCACTGATGGCTCAAGTTTGTAATCCTAGCTAGTCAAGAAACTGAGATCTCAGGATCAAGACAGGAAAGTCTGTGCGATGATTATCTCCAATTAACCACCAGAAAATAAGAAGTGGCACTGTGGGTCAAAGTGATAGAGTGCTAACCTTGAGCAGAAGAGTTCAGGGATAGCTCCCAGGCCCTGAGTTCAAGCTCCACAACTGACAAAAAAGATGTCAGAAGTGGCGCTGTAGTTCAAGTGGTAGAACATCAGCCTTGAATAAGAGAGCACCCTAGCCCCAAAATATCCATACTAGGGCTTGAAAATATAAATAAATCTATAAATATAAACATAGGGAAAAATATTCTAAAGGAAAAATAACTGAACCACATTGGAGAACACCTAAATTCAATTTCTATCAATACATCTTGCTGTGATCTCCACTTAGCTCACTAATTCTATTCCCAATGAAAGCTCTTAAAATCACAAACCACTTCACCAATCAAGATCTCATTCATATCTCAACATAGTAGGATTTGATAGTAAGGAAACTGAGACTTACTCAGTTTGTAACTTTCCTAAAGTCATAGAGATGCTCCAAGTAGCCCTGGAACCAAATCCAAATATTCTTTCCACAGTGCCATATACTGTCTTCAATCTGTGAAATGGCCACATTAATTCTGTATTTTAGTTACTCATTCAGAAATTGTTTGTAACTTAGATTGGTCAAAACCATGAGTACAAAAATAGAGGAATTGACTTATGGGTTTCTAGATGGTCAAAAGAGTGTAAAGGAAGCCAGACATCTGTGGCTCATACCTGCAATCCTAGCTACTCTGAAGGCTGAAATTTGAGGGTCCCAGTTCAAATCTAGCCCTGGCAGAAAAGACCATAAAACTCATATCTCCAATTAACCACAAAAAGCCAAAAGTAGAGCTGTGGCTCAAGTGGAAGAATGCTAGCCTTAAACAAGAAAACTCAGGGACAGCGCCCAGGTCCTGATATTAAGCACTACCAAAAAAAAAAAAAAAAAAAAAGTAAAAGAATTGTTTATGCCAGCAGCATATACGTATATTAGAAATACTGTCACAATTTTTATTTGTATTCTGAAATAAATCTACAAAAAAAAATACTACACTGGCTTTTTGAGAAGTACTAGATATAATTGTAAGACTTAATGCAATCAGATGGATACCTTGCTTTTATTTGGGCCAATGAAGATGCTTGGCATAATTCACTTTCTACATTGTTGTCAAACGTAAGCCAATGATCTGATTTGAAAGCCATATTTGCTGCTTGTGGATGGAAGAGACCAATGTCACAGTAGCTCTAACTCTTGCAAATTTCACATTGCTCAGACAATGCATCTACCCCACAGCTCTTAGGTTCTCTGGATAGAGTGTTTGTAGGAATTGAAATGTATGATCATCACAGGAAAACACAAGAACAGACAAGCACAGCAGACATGGCCTGAGAAGTCCCAGCCAGAGGGCAGATCATCCATTTCTTAGTATCTAGAGAAGATGTCTCATAACATAGCACTGTTACCTGAACAGTAACCTATCTGCACATGTGCTCAACATGCCTTAAATATCAGAACAGTCAAGCCAGTTGCCCGTGGCTCATAACTGTAACATCATACCTTAACGTCTCAGGAGGCTGAGATCTGAGAGTTAAGGCTCAAAGCCAGCCCAGGCAAGAAAGTCTGTGAGACTCTTATCTCTAATAAGCCTCTAAAAAGCTGAAAGTAGAGGTGTGACTCAAGTGGTAGTGTGCTAGCCTTGAGCAAAAATACCTAGGGACAACTCCCAGGCCCTAGTACCAGCCCAAAAAATAAAAGTAAAATAACACAATTTTAAGAATAGACTCTCTCATAAGTTTGAGGACTTGACAGAAACGGACCTTTTCCAAGCAAATATTGACATGCCAAAACTAAACCAAGATGAGTTAAACTATCTTAACAGGCCCATAACAAGCACTGAAATAGAAACAGCAATAAGAGACCTCCCAGCTAAAAAAAGTCCAGGACCAGATGGTTTTACAGTGGAATTTTACAAGGCCTTCAAAGCAGAGCTCACATCAATTCTCCTCCAACTCTTCAATGAAATTGAAAGAGAAAGCTCACTACCGAATACATTCTATGAAGCCATCATAACCCTCATCCCAAAACCAGGCAGGGACTCATCAAAGAAAGAGAACTATAGACCCATTTCTTTGATGAATATTGATGCAAAACTTCTCAACAAAATTTTGGCCAATCGACTTCAACAATTCATCCAAAAAATCATAAACCACGATCAAACAGGATTCATTTCAGGGATGCAAAGCTGGTTCAATGTACGCAAATCAATTAATATTATTCATCACATCAACAGGAGCAAGAATAAGAACCACATGGTTATCTCAATAGATGCAGAAAAAGCATTCGACAAGATCCAACACCCCTTCATGATGAAGGTTTTGGAAAAATTAGGAATCCATGGAACATTCCTCAATACAATAAAGGCTGTATATGACAAACCTACAGCCAGCATTATACTCAATGGTGAAAAACTAGAGCCATTTCCTCTTAACTCAGGAACAAGACAAGGATGCCCACTCTCTCCACTTCTCTTCAATCTAGTATTAGAATGCCTAGCTACAGCAATAAGACAAGATACAGACATAAAGGGGATCCAAATAGGGAAAGAAGAAATAAAACTCTCCCTCTTTGCAGATGACATGATCTTGTATTTAAAGAATCCCATAGACTCCACTCCCAAATTACTCAAGCTGATTCAAAACTTTGGCAAAGTAGTAGGTTATAAAATTAACCCCCCAAAATCAATGGCTTTTCTGTATGCCAACAATGAGAAAAGTGTGGCTGAAATTAGGAAAGCAACTCCATTTGTAATAGCCCCACAAAAAATAAAATACCTAGGAATTAACTTAACTAAAGAAGTGAAGGACCTCTATGATGAAAACTTTAAAATCTTGAAAAAGGAAATCAACACAGAACTAAAAAAAATGGCAAAGCCTCCCATGCTCCTGGATTGGAAAGGTTAACATCGTGAAAATGGCAATACTTCCCAAGGCTATCTACAAATTCAATGCAATACCTATCAAAATTCCACCCTCATTCTTCAAGGAAATAGAAGAGGCAATCCAAAAATTCATATGGAACAATAAAAGACCCCGAATAGCAAAAACGCTCCTCAACGGAAAGAACACTGCTGGAGGAATATCAATACCAAATTTCAAACTCTACTATAAAGCCATAGTAATCAAAACAGCTTGGTATTGGCATAAGAACAGACCTCAGGACCAATGGAATAGAATTGAAAACCCAGAAATGAACCTACAGACTTATAGCCATCTAATCTTCGATAAGGGAGCTAAAACAATAGAATGGAAGACAGACAGCCTCTTTAGTAAATGGTGCTGGCAAAACTGGTTAACTACATGTAGAAAACTAAAGCTAGATCCTTATATTTCACCCTGCACCAGAATCAACTCCAAATGGATCAAAGACCTTGAACTCAAAGCAGACACTCTGAAAACATTACAGGATGGAATAGGAGAAACCCTAGGTCTCCTTGGCTCAGGCCGAAATTTTCTGAATAGAGACCCGGAAACACAACAAATCAAAGAAAGGTTGGACAAATGGGATTGCATAAGGTTGCAGAGATTCTGCAGGGCAAATGACATAGCTAGCAAGATCAATAGAAAGCCCACGGATTGGGAGAAGATCTTTACTAGCCATACAACGGACAAGGGTCTCATATCTAAAATATACTTGGAACTCAAAAAATTAAACCACCCAACAACAAATCCTCAAAGAAACAACTGCCCAATAAGTAAGTGGGCCAAAGACTTAAAGAGAAACTTCTCTGAAGAAGAAAGAAGGATGGTCAATAGACACATGAAGAAATGCTCAACCTCCCTAGCCCTAAAAGAAATGCAAATCAAAACAACATTGAGATATCACCTCACTCCAGTTAGAACAGCAAAAATCAAGAACTCTAACAACAACAGATGCTGGAGGGGATGTGGACAGAAAGGAACCTTACTTCATTGTTGGTGGGAATGTAAACTTGTTCAACCACTTTGGAAAGCAGTATGGAGGTTCCTCAAAAGACTTCACATAGAACTCCCCTATGACCCAGCAATCCCACTTTTGGGCATTTACCCTAATGTTTACAAACAAGACCACACTAAAGCTACCAGCACAACTATGTTTATTACAGCATTATTTACCATAGCTAAGATATGGAACCAACCCAGATGCCCCTCAGTAGATGAATGAATCAAGAAAATGTGGTATATATACACAATGGAATTCTATGCCTCCATCAGAAAGAATGACATTTCCCCATTTGTTAGGAAATGGAAAGGCTTGGAAAAAATTATATTAAGTGAAGTAAGCCAGGCCCAAAGAAACATAGGTCCCATGGTTTCCCTTATTTGCAATATCTAGTATATGTATGAGTCAAGCGGAAAAAGTCAGATAATGTGATGTTAGGAAAACGAACCCTCAAATATGTATTTTAATGTTTTTGTTTCTTTCATGCATGTGTTTCTAACGCATTTATAAGATTAATTTTTTGTTGCTTTGTATGTCCCTCCCCCACAGTGTAACCCCCGCTTTCACTATATTTGATGTCAGTATAACATGTGGAGGAGATAGGGACAAACAAGTCGTTTAAGGATTCAGGTGGACCTGTTGCAACAATGAGAAGTACAAAATGTCATGTCAAAACCAGCTTTACAATGTCGGTGTGGAGGGGGGAAGGGGGGTATGATTGGGTGGGGGGGAGGGGGGATGCTGGGAAGGGTGAAGGGTAAACAAAGGAGGAGGCTGCAATGCTTGGTAAGAAATGTATGCATTATCCTGCTCATGTAATTGTAACCCCTCTGTACAGTATGTTCTCAAATAAAATAAAATAAAATTTAAAAAAATATTCCCATGTTGCTTTGGAACATGTCACCTTTGGAATATGTCACCTTCACAAGTAATTTTGTTCATGTTCCCCATGAACATGTCTGTGAGCATGGAGTTACCACACACTCCCTTCACAGCCTGTAGTGGGTGGAGGACTGGTGCCTGCTCCAGGCTTGAGAAGTAATCCCGGCAGAGGAATCATTCAGGATCCTGGCATGAGGTTGCCATAACACATCACTTCAATTGTGTGAAAGGTCCTTATAGAGGAAACGCTGGCTAGCTGTCTTCTAACCTTACAGAAGACAAGGCAGCAAGTGGTCTGCATGGAAGATCACATTTTTTGGCTACAACAAGGGAATATTTGACAGCCTGGACCTTTTTTCCCTAAGGAAGATAAAGTCATGGAGCAAAAGGTACACCAGCAAAGTGGAAAGATTTTCATTCACCTGAGGAATTACAAAATTGAAATGCTGCTTCCTGCTTGTCATAAATTATGAGTCATATACTTGTGTGACTCTATTTCCTCATCGCTAAAATAAGTTGGTGAGTTTAAGATTTTTCCATTTTTATTTATGTGGAACAGATAAGGCTCTATTCTGATAAGAAATTTACCCCAAAAGCTATATGGCAGGATATATCTCAGAATAACAAAATACTGTTAAAGGCCATCAGTATTGTAGCCAACTTGTACCTTATCCTAAAAAGGCCTACTTCTTCAATGACACACTGATACATTTTTTTCTTTCTTTTATTTTTCTCCTCTCCCAAATAGAATTTTAAAATTTGACTTGTTGCTTATCCACACGTGTCCTGGAAATGGAAGTTTCTGTCCAGTTCTCACTGCTGGTTTTGCAGCACATATTTAAGGAACAAGAACATAGCTGGACTAATAGGCCACTTGATAATGGAAAATGTGGAGATTGACAAGGAACTATCTTCTTGTGCAGCTCTTCTCAGTAGCATTCAAGTCTGGGGGAGCATGACTAGGCACATTTTATGAATATTTAAAATCTTAATAAATTCCTCAAATCCTAAAGTTCATTTTGCAAGATCAGACTGCAGGATGGTGTTGCTGTATTGTTTTGTTTTGTCTTTTGAATTTGTGTACTGTGTCCAAAGTTATGCTTTAAATAATTGTTAATGCATTTGTGAAGTGATTTGTTTTCAGCACATTAAAGGTGATTTGAGTATTTTAAAAAAAAGACTTGTAGTATGTTAGAATGTCAAAGAGTATGTGTGGTTAATGCTTCTAATCTTAGCTACTCAGGAGGGTGAAATTTGGAGGATCATGGTTCAAAGCAAGCTTGGGCAGAAAAGTCCATAAAACTTTTTAATCTCCTAAATAACCAGCAAAATGTTGGGCTGGAGGCATGGCTCAATAGGTAGATAGAATGCCAGCTGGGCATGCAAGCTGAGCAAGTACAAGGCCTTGAGTTTGGATTCCAGTACTGCCAAAAGAAAACAGCACGGAGACTTTCTATCTGCTTTTTATCTTCAGCCTCCTCATTCAGTTATGTCTCATAACTCATAATCAGTTATACCTCTGCCCCTCTTCATAGTCCAGTGGTTTTATGACACAAAGATTGAATTTATCTTGGTTCAAATTTCCTGTTTAATTAGCTTCATGAAGCTTGAAACAAGTCTCTTTTCATAAATCATTTTTGGAACCAAATCAGCATTCTTCCAGGGGGTAAAAAATGTGGCCTGTCCTTTCATCTTTCACTTTCCAAAATTAATTTGATAACCAGGTTTTCCTGCCTTGGAGGGTGGCTGTGAGCCTCTCCTGTCATTTCTGATGATTACTGGAGTCTTCAGTTGGTGATTTACCTCACAGCTGGTGTCAACACCCTTGCTTTCCAAACAACCAAACTTTGCCTTAGGAAAGTATGGTTTAGGAATCATCCTGCAGACTAAAGAAACTGCTCTTAAGAAAACACCTCTCGGAGGTTCTAGTCTGTTGGGCCTTGTGGCAGCCACCCCGTCTCTGCGCTTGCTCCTGCCAAGGCTGCACCTGGGCCTGGGACGAGGCCTTCGGGTCCACAGCCAGCATTGCAGCCGCCGCCGCCGCCGCCCTCTGCCTCCCGAACATATCCCCGCAAAGTCAGGGAGCTTCGCGCTTTCGTGAAGATGTGTAAGCAGGACCCAAGAGTCCTGCACACCGAGGAGATGCGTTTCCTGCGGGAGTGGGTGGAGAGCATGGGGGGTAAAGTACCACCAGCTACTCATAAAGCTAAATCAGAAGACAGTATCAGGGAAGAAAAAGCAGATAGTCAGAAGACAGAAGAAAACATACCGACAGAGGAGCCACCCAGTGAGGAAAGCGACCTATAAATTGATAATGAAGGTGTAATTGAACCAGACACTGATGCCCCCCAAGAAATGGGAGATGAAAATGTAGAAGTAACTGAGGAGATGATGGATCAAGCAAATGAAAAGAAAGGTGCTGCCATTGAAGCACTAAATGATGGTCAGCTACAGAGAGCTATCGACTTGTTCACAGATGCCATCAAGCTAAACCCATTCTATATGCCAAGAGGGCCAGTGTCTTCATCAAATTACAGAAGCCAAATGCTGCCATTCGAGACTGTGACAGAGCCATTGAAATAAATCCTGATTCTGCTCAGCCATATAAGTGGCGAGGAAAAGCACACAGACTTCTGGGCCATTGGGAAGAAGCAGCACATGATGTTGCCCTTGCCTGTAAACTGGATTATGATGATGATGCTAGTGCAATGCTGAAAGAAGTTAAACGGAGGGCCCAGAAAATTGCTGAGCACCGGAGAAAGTATGACCGAAAACGTGAAGAGCGAGAGATTAAAGAAAGAATAGAGAGGGTTAAGAAGGCTCCAGAAGAACATGAGCGAGCCCAGAAGGAAGAAGAGGCCAGACGACAAGCAGGGTCACAGTATGGCTCTTTTCCAGGTGGCTTTCCAGGGGGAATGCCTGGTAATTTTCCAGGGGTAATGCCTGGTAATTTTCCTGGAGGAATGCCTGGAATGGGAGGTGGCATGCCTGGAATGGCAGGAATGCCTGGGCTCAATGAGATTCTTAGTGATCCAGAGGTTCTCCCAGCCATGCAGGATCCAGAGGTGATGGTGGCCTTCCAGGATGTGGCCCAGAACCCTGCAAATATGTCAAAGTATCAGAGTAATCCAAAGGTTATGAGCCTCATCAGTAAATTGTCTGCCAAATTTGGAGGTCAAGCATAATGCTTCTCTGAGATAGCCCTTGGTGAAGGAAAAGCAACCTAGACCGCTATGTGGATGTCGCAATAATACAAACCAGTGTACCTCTGTCCTCGGCTGGAGTCTGGGGTGCTTTGAAGATTATCCCTACCCCTCTGCACCCAGTGCAGCTGTAGTAATGTACAGTGGTTTGCCATTAGGGTATTCATTCAGATAATGTTCTCCTAGGAATTAGAAACTTTAACACTTTTAAACCTCCAATATATTTGAAACAAGTTAAAAAAAAAAAAAAGAAAACACCTCTCCCAAGAGAGCAGATCCTTCTGCACCAGCTCATTGTGTCTCAGAGAGTGTCACTGGCTCATCAGAGGAGAATAAAACTATAATAAAGTGGTGTCATTCATGGGATGTCCTGCGGACTGTCTAAGAAGTGGACGGATTACTGAACCTCAACGTTTCTCCAAGCTGTGGTCCATCTGAGTCTCCTTTCTCAGTGTTTTGGGAGCTGTGTTTCTTTTCTTCCCGGGCCAGCATTACTCATAACTGCCATGCAGAATATGTTTAATGAATTTCCATCTATAAAAGCAAAGGAAAACCCAAGTGCTTTGCTGTGCCTACTGCCTCAACGTGACAGAATACAGCATCTGTCAAATTCTTTCAAAGCACAAGAGAAAAGCTTTTTGTTAATAGTCTAGGACCTAAATCTTTCAAACCTGTGGTTACAATGGAAATGGTGCAAGAGATGTGGATGGGAGAAAGGACAGCTGAGAGAATGGGGGTGAGACTGTCCTGGTCTGAGCTGGTCCCAAGGCCAGCTGCCTGCCTGAGCCCCAGGAACAATCAGAGACTAGATAAAAAGGGAGAGAAGCTAAAAATCTGAGAACAGATGTGTTCTTAATCTATGTTTATTAGCTACTTGTCTGTGTAATGACAGAGTATCTTGGAGGCTGCTCTGCCTATAAGTTGCTAGAATCTAGTTATCAAACAGAAGAAATTGACTTTAGGAATAAAGGCATGATGAATGAAGGACAAAAGGTAGCATTTAAAGGCCAGTCACTTGAAGGAAGAAGGAGGAAATAGACACTTCTTCATTTTTTTCCCTTTCCATTGGCAGCACTGAGGTTTGAACTCAGTACCTCCTGCTTGCTAGGCAAGCCCCACCCCAACCATTTCTTTCATTGGCTGTTTGTTTGACGTTTCATTTTGACATGTCCTTAATGCACACCGTGCTCCTGGGTCAGCCTCATCCCTTCTATCGCTCCCCTTCATCCTCTCTCCTCCTTCCTAAATCAGTCTCACCATGCTTTATTGCTTATTTTCATACACATCGACATAAAACATGGTGAACCCCTTGGCTACCCTTCACCCTCTCCATTCTCCCACCCCTTTGCACTAGTTCTTACCACAGACAGGACATGTTTCACCTTCCTAATGTTTTGTGTGTGTGTGTGTGTGTGTGCGCGCGCGCGCACAGTATTTATTTATTTATTTATTTTTATTGTAAAGATGCTATACAGAGGGTTACAGTTACATGAGTGAGGTAATGAGTACACTTCCTCTTGAACATTGGTACCCCCTCCATTGTTTTCCCCTACCATCTCTTCCCTCTCTACCTTCCCCGAGGTTTTTTGTTTTTTTTTTGATTGTGATTAAGTGATTAGATAATTTCCCGAATTTCACAGTATTGTGGAATAATGATGTTCATTTAAAGTCACAAGTTCATTCTAACTTTCCTGGAGCCAATTGTCTATCACAGTCTATAACATATAATGGTGTTCACATGTTATATACCATATATGTGATGAGCAGCATGGGGATATTTAGTAGTGGTTCGACCAGATGAGTGGGAGTTCTTTGTTTCTTAAGTCCTGTTAGTTTTGTCCTATCACCTAACATTTTGGATTTAGCATCCACTTATCATGGAGACCATGTACCGTTTGTCTCTTTGCTCTTGGCTTACCTCGCTCAACATGATTCCTTCTAGCTCCATCCATTTCCCTGCAAATGCCATTATTTTGTCATTTCTAATGGCTGCATAATATTCCATTGTGTATAGATACCACAATTTTTGGATCCATTCATCTGTGGTGGGGCATCTGGGTTGTTTCCATATCCTAGCTATTGTGAACAGTGCTGCAATAAACATGGAGGTGCACGTGTCCTTGTATATTGGTTCCTGTTGTTCAGGGTAGATGCCTAGAAGTGGTATGACTGGGTCGTAAGGGAGGTCAATCTTTAGCTTTCTAAGGACCCTCCAGACTGCTTTCCAAAGTGGTTGTATAAGTGTACATTCCCACCAGCAGTGTAATAGGGTTCCTCTTTCTCCACATCCCCTCCAGCATTTGTCGTTGGCTGATTTGTGGATGTGGGACATTCTGACTGGGGTAAGGTGGTATCTCAGGGTTGTCTTTATTTGCATTTCCTTCACCACCAGGGATGATGAACATTTCCTCATGTGTTTCTTTGCCATTTTTATTTCTTCATTTGAGAAGTCCCTCTTTAGTTCCATTGCCCATTTAGTAATTGGTTAGTTAGGTTTGGGAGGGATTAGTTTCTTGAGTTCCCAGTATATACAGGATGTTAACCCCTTGTCTGATATATTGCTGGTAAATATTTTTTCCCAATTAGTTGGTTATCTTTCTAGCTTGGTTGCGATAGATTTAGCTGTGCAGAAGCTTTTTATTTTAAGGCAGTCCCATTTGTCGAGTCTCTCTCCAACTTGTTGTGACCTTGCTTCCTAATGTTTTTGTTAAAGTTCATGGCACTTGTTCTCAGGAACTTTATTATGGCCCTTCACGCATGCATCTATGGTACTTTAATCAGATTGATCACATATTTAGGTACAGGATTTGGTATGTGTTTACTTATATGTTTACTTTCTAGGTCTAGCAACCAAGTATGAGAGTGAATTTGTGTGTGCTGGTTACTTCTGAGCTAGGGTCTCACTTCGTGCCCAGGCATGTGCATGGACTGTCATCTGCCTGTTTTCTTTAAGTTTCCACTTGTTGCTTACACATGTGTACCACTTTATCCAAATCTCAGTGGCAAAGGTAAGCTGAAAACTTTCCTGCCTAGATCGGTCCTGCCCAATGTTAGCCCCCCCAACTAGTTAGAATTATGGTCATGGACAACCTTCATTGGCCATTCATTTCCTTATCCCCAACATTTTTTAAGGGACCAGTGAAGTGTCCAGACAGAGAATGTAAGAAGTAAGTGGTCTCTTCGGAGGTGCCATTATATAACATCTTACTATATATCAGGTTTTTTCTAAGAAGCTTACATCATTTTTGACCCTGTTTTGTTTGTGGCATTGTTTTTACCTTAGGGACAGAAGAGAAAACAGGAGTATTGAGAAGGGAAGTAATAGGTCTAATGTTACAAAGTGAGTGACTTAAAAGCTGTGGTTCAATCTCAGGAAACTTTTCACAATTTTTTATTTTGGCAGTTTGGAGTTCGAGCCTAGGACTTGATGCTTGCTAGGCAGGTGCTTTCCCACCAAGCTACATCTTGAGCCCTTTTTGTTTTGTTGTTATTATTGATTTATTATTGTTATTATTATAATACTGTAACAATATTATATTATTTATAACATAATATTAAATATTATATTTATAAATGTTATAACTCATGTAGTACCATAATAAAATACTGGGTCTTAAACTCAGAGCCTAGAACTTTTGCTTGACTTTTCACTCAAAGTTGGTGCACTACCATTTGAGCCACAGCTGCACTTGTGGCTTTTTGCTAATTAATTGGAGATACAAGTGTTTTAGATTTGTCTGCCTGGGCCAGCTCTGAGCCATGATCCTTAGATCTCAGCCTCCTGAGTAACTTGGATTATAGGTATGAGTCACCACTGCCCCTCATGCTTAGGCTAGATGAGCCCAGAGCCTATTTTTCTAAAGTCAGTCAAAAGAAAAGTAAGTGTCCTGTCACCTTAAATGGCTTTGTGGTATCTGTTTGCTTCCCTAGAGCATTCCATCTGTGTGGTTAGACACACTGGCAAGTCCTAACCCAGACTTTCTTCCTGGGTCTGGGACACTGGGCAGTGGGGAGATCCATGGGTGGTTGTCACTGCAGAGAATTGAGCCTGCAATGAGCAGTTGCTAACAGGTGTGTGGTCTTGGTAGACCAGTGAGCTGCTGCCAGCTTCAGCACACAGGAGTCAAGTTAGAAATGTGTGGGCAGGAATGGCCTGGAGAGCCCTGAGGTGCGTCTGGGGGCTGGGTGAAGCCCTGGATGTGGTGTCAAGGGCAACAGGCAGGAACAGGTGGTTCAGCTGCCAGGAGCAGCCAGGCCTGTCATGTGAGATGAGGTGTGTGTGTGTGTGTGTGTGTGTGTGTGTGTGTGTGTGTGTGTGTGTGGTGGGTGGGGAGGGGTTGTGATGAAGGACAGCAGCTGGACAAGTCTTCTGGGAAGGAGCCTCCTGCCAGGCTGGCCTGGCCACCTCCTCCATAAAAAGCCAGAGGATCCCCAGGGATCTCTCTGTGCCTGAGTGGAGAGTGGTCATGATGTTTAAGAGACAGAAGGTAGACAAAAGAGAACATGGCGTATAGCAAGGAAGAAACACAGAGGTTAGAAGTGGCTTAGCTGGGCGCTGGTAGTTCACACTGTAATCTCAGGAGGCTGAGATCTGAGGATCGTGATTCAAAGCCAGCTGGTTAGGAAAGTCTTTGAGACTCTATTAACCCCCAGAAAATGGGAAGTGGAGCTGTGGCTCAAAGTGGTAGAGTGCTAGCCTTGAGCAAAAAAGAGCTTAGAGACAGCTACCAGGCCCCAAGTTCAAGCCCCATAACTGACCCCAAAATAATAATGATATGAAAAGAAGGCAACTGGATGTGCATGGGATCAGAATTTGTGATGTCAACTCTCAAATTTAGGACAATTTTTATGAAAGTTGAGAGAGGGAGAGAGAAGCAGAAGGAGGAAGAAGAGGAAGAAGAAGGAAGAGGTGTAGGAGAAGACTAACATTCACTTCTAGGGAAGAGGGAGTCATGCCAGCAAATGGCTTATAAACTAAAGATGTAGTTTAGAAACAAACTGGCAAAAAGAAAAAACCCCAAATATGGCCATTTTCAGAAACCTCTTTATTTTATGAAAAGTAAGCAACAATCTTTTTGTTTAGGAAATGTGGTGTCTGGACTTACTGTCTTCTGTGAGTTAAATCAAGAACCGTTGGAGAATAGAGCTGAGAAAGAAAGTAAGTTCTTTAAACAAAAGCTAAATCCTTGAAAATGATGGTTCTTACATGGTGCACTGCTGATAGATTCACATAAAAATGTTTGCTTTAACAAAGAAAGTTTTCTAGGCAGGAACTGATATCTTGTGCCTATTATCTTAGCTATTGAGGAGGCTGAGATCTGCAGATTGAAGTTGGAAGCCAGCCTGGGCAGGAAAGTCCATGAGACTCTTTATTTCCAGTTAATCAGCCAAAAGCTGTCAGTGGAGGTGTGGTTCAAGTGTTAGTCAGGCTTGAGTGAAAAAACCAAGTGAGAGTACAATGCCCTGATTTTCAACCCCAGTACACACAGACACACACAGACACAGACACACACACACACACACACACACACACACACACACAAAGACACACACACACACAAATTCCTAGAATAACTGAAATGAAGAACAACGACTTGTCTGCTGTTAGGTGATCTTCCTGTGGATGACAAGAACAGTGAGTGTTCTTGGGAACTACTGCTTAGATAGAAGACTGGCCACTAAAGTACTAGTCCTGCAAAACAAGCTCTTTTGAGGCTGCAAATGCGGCTTTGGAAATAAAAGGCTTAAGGATTAGCTATGGATTGTGTAAGTTATGAAAACTTACTGAAGCAGTTAAGTAATTGTGATCTGATAGTCTAAATCCAAATATTTTCCAACTGAGTGTAGGAATTCACTTTTTAGATTTGTGGAATACAGGGAATAGAACCAGTTTGCTCATCTTAGACCAAAATTTCTTTGAGTCCTTTTCTTTCTGTCAGGTGAATGGCAAATTTCTCAGTGAGTGTACAGAAAGCTAGCCATGTATTATGCAGGATGTCCCAGTCTTTGAAATTGGGTTGGCAAAGTAGGCAGGAATGTTTTTGTGTAAAAAAGGCAAACGTTCATAAATACAACCACTGGGAAAGACTTCTAACTGAATTTACTAGTCAGACAAGTTGCTCATATCATCCTGAGGGCTTTATGCAGGCAGAGATAAAGCAGTAGGAGTACATGAGTGTGGTCTGTGCAGAAGGTTTGCTCAGGGTTGCCTCCTGGAGAGAGGGCAAGAGTGCTCACCTGGTTGGTACAACAGCCATGGAGATGGCTGTGGTACTGGTGTCTAGTTTACCATCTGCTGGCTACACAGTGTTCTTCCAAGTTGAGCCTCCCGTGATTCCCAGGGACTGATTGTGGTCAGAGTGAAGTGACAGTTTTTGTGTGTCTGCCAGCTTGTGGCAGGAGCTGCTTAGAGCCACCAAGTCATAGTACATGTGGTCGGAAATAGGGAACATGCTGATGGATTGAAGCTTTCTGTAAAAATATTTTGCTTTATGTCAGGTGCTGGTTGTTCATGCCTATAACAGTCACTACTCAGGAGGCTGAGAGTGGAGGATCATGGTTCCAAGCCAGCCAAGCCTATAGAGTCCATGAGACTCTCAACCCCAATTAACCACCAGAAAATTAGAAGTGGAGCTATGGCTCCATGTGGTATAGAGCGCTAGCCTTAAGTACAAAAGCTCAGGGATGGGGCTTATTGATTGAAATGGGGTCTTTTTTTCTTTTTTTTTGGTTGGTCATAGGGCTTGAACTCTGGGCCTGAGTGCTGTTCCTGAGCTCTTCAACTCAAGGATAGTGGTTTACCATTTGAGCCATAGGGCAACTTCTGGGCTTTCTGCTTATGAGGTGGTGAGGAATTGAACCCAGGGCCTCATGCAGGCAAGGCAAGCACTCTACCACTGAACCACTTTTCCCGCCTGGGGTCTTAATTTCTGCTGGGACTGGCAGCCAACTGGGATGTTCTCAATGTACATCTCAGGCCTCTCTTCTTAAAGGCCTCAGTCCTTCCTAACATTGGCACACTGCCAGGGTTGAGGTGTAGGGAGGTGGGGGGTGAAGTTTGAGAGGCTTGGGGGACACATTGAAGCTATCTCCAAACCAAGAAGCAATTCTACGAAAGATTTAAAGTATATTAGCCAGGGGTGTTTTTTTGGGGGGGGGGGTGGGGGAGGTGGAGGGGGTGGTAACTGAATGTTAGATCTCTAGTAGACCTCAGTATAAAAATAATAAGCTAAAAAAGTGTCTCACACCAACCCCTCCTTTGTAGTTGGGATTGCCATTGGAGTGTTTCATCTGTGCCAGTCTCTTCCTCTTTGTTCTGTGTCTGGTACCAAGGTGGTACCTGGTAAGGCAAGTTGGCCAGTGAGGGTTTAAAGTTAGGACTGTGCAAATCCTTCCAAAATGCAGTGCCCTCTCTGTGTCTGTCCTCATTAGCAAAGAGCTCCCTGCCTCAAGTCCAGAAGTTGGGGAAAATCTGAGCCCAACTTATATCTTTATGAAGTGCTCCTCAGCCAGATGTTATGGCTCAAGCCTGTAATCCTAGCTATTTGGGAGGTGCAGATTGAGTTCTTGAGACCCATTCAATCAGTCACTGGGCTTGGTGGCACATGCCTGTCATCCGTGACGGGAAGCACCAATAGGAGGATCACAGTCTACATTGATTGGGACATAATTGAGACCTCACCTTGAAAATAAACTGCAGCCCAGTGCTGGTGGCTCATGCCTGTAATCCTCTTTACACAGGAGGCTGAGATCTGAGGATCATGGTTGAAAGCCAGCCCAGGCAGGAAAGTCCATGGGACTCTTATTTCCAATTAACCACCAGAAAACTGGAAGTGGCACTGTGGCTCAAGTGGTAGAGTGCTCACCTTGAGCTAAAGAACTCAGGGACAGCAACAAGGCCCAGAGTTCAGCCCCATGACCAACAAAACAAACAGACAAACAAAAATAATACTGCATCAAGCAAGTGTTGGAGTGACTCAATTGGCTGAGCACTTGTTTAGCAAATGGGAGGCCCTGAGTTCAAACCCCTGCACCACCAAAGAAAACTTTTTTTCTCCTCTCTCAGTGAATACAGCTCATCACAGAGATTTCCTATTATTCTATCAACTGAACTGTAAAAACGTTGACCATGACTTCATTTGATTCCACCGAAGTACATAGGTTAATATTCTTGACAGGAGCAGTCTGGGTGTCAATCTGACTTAGGAAAGCCATAGGGTCGGCTCCACGCCTGTGTTATCAGTTTTTGTCATTGTGACAAAAACACCCAGACCAGCCAAACCCTAAGGAAGAAAGGTTTATTTGGGTTGTAGAGATTTGGGTCTTGGTGTCTTGGCCCCTTGCCTTTGGGCCTTGTGGCAAAGCAAGTCCTCATGGTGGAAGCACAGGATGGAGCAAAGCTGCCTACTTTATGGTGGCCGGGAGGCAAAAATTGAGGAACAGGAAGGGGTGGGGTCCCACCATCCCTTAGACAAGTCTCCAGTGACCTGACTTCCTTCCACTAAGCCCTTCTTGCTAATGTTCTAGAACCTTCCAGGCTGCCATCAGACCTAACATGTAGGCCTGGGGGTGGGGAGCTGTCAGAGTTCAAACCGTAGACAGTCAGTGGCTTGAAGGTCATTTCCAAAGACATCCCTGGAGTTCTGAACTCTCTCCACTGCCTTAGGAGGCTCAGGGGAGGCTTTACAAAGATTGTGTTGAGATTTTTCCCAAAGGAAGCTACAGATTTTTCAGGGATAGGATTCTGGATGAGGAACCTGAGTGAACAGTTCCCAGAATGTGGAAGAAATGTGTGAGACCTTCCTGCTGGCTTAAAAGGAATACTTAAATGTTTGTTTGTTTGTTTCTGTTAACCCATATTTGATGAAGCAGAGTGAGCACAGCAGACCTGTGATGGAGCTGATATTCTTGCTTCAGATAAGACTAAGCTGCAATGACTTTAAGAGATGTAGAAGTATAATTGGGTCTAGAAAAGGCCTGGGCAGCACTGATGCACAGGAGAGTATTGGGGCTTGAATTCAGACCCTGGATGCTGTCCCTTAGCGTTCTTGTTCAAAGTATGAGGCTGTGATCATAGAATGGGAGCTGATTTTGTTTTTGTTTTTGTTTTTTAATGGAAGAAGAAACATGCTGTAAGGGCTGGAAAGTACCAGGTAGTAAACACATAAAGGAGCAAAGGCATTCAGGGCACAGCAGGGTGGTGTGCTTATAGAGTGGAGAGAGTGCTGGCTTTCCATGGTACCTGCAGGCACCTGGCCTCTCACATGTCATCACAGACACTGAGGCCTGCCTTGCTGTTTGACCCTGGGACATCACTGGGTGGTAGGAATTTCCCAGCTCTGTTACCATCTTAACATATTCTTCTTTACCTCATAACTGAGGTGTTGCCAGGCAGCTGATAAGGTGTCAGGACCTGAATTCCCAGGCAGGGCCTCACAGTGGAGGAAGACTCAAGCTCCCTCCTCAGTAGTCACACAGCTGCAGCCATGCACGGACTTTGTTCCCCTACCATGCTGAGAAGTGCAGACTGTGGAGGTGCTTGTTGAGTGCCTTTGATAAAGCACAGCAAATTACTACAGACCAGGCAAGGAAAAAACTATGCTCACTGATCATATGAATCTTTCTCTCAACAGTCCTAAACTCAGGGTCTCAGGAGTTCTCACTTGGCTTTTTTCATTCAAGGCTGGTGGAGTTCTATTACTTGACCACACACACCTCCACCTCTGGCTTTTGGATGGTTAATTGAGGATAAGAGTCTCACGGACTTTTCTGCCTGGGCTGGCTAGGAATCATGATCCTCAGACCTCAGCCTCCTGAGTAGCTAGGATTACAGATGTACTAGTACCCAATATTTTGGTAGACTGTGTTTATGAAAACATACCTTTCAACACAATAGAGGAATTAGACAAGAGAATGCATTACCTCTCTCTTATTTCTTCATTTTCACAGCATGCTATTTAGTAAATGTTTTATAAATCCACATACATACATACATATCTTATTAAGTAGTTGTACAAAGAGTTTTCAGTTCAGCATTTCAATTGAGGTCAGTTTATGACCTCCCTCTAAGACTCTTAAGGGTCAAGACTCAGCAAAATTAATTTTTGCTGAAGGAACTCTAGAAGGCAAAGCAAAAAATAGAAAAATTTCTCCACGATCGCTCCACAGTTACAATTCATTGTGCCACTCATTCTGGGAAGCGAAAATGTGTGTACCTTCCTGCAGTGATTTCTTTTCAAACCAAGAAAGTGTGGTAGATGGGAAAAACCTGGGATAAACCAGGTTTAGATTGGCATGGTAAGTAGAAGCCAGAGGGTTTTATTTATTTACAGAGATGTGTGGTAAAGGAGAATGAACCTCTGAGTTACTCCATTAACAGTTCAGGATAACTGTGGGATTTCCAATGTAGAATCTTGGTGAACTGGAATTGGTTGCTGCATCTCAGCTACTTCTTGTCCCTACTTCCAGTTGCAGCTGCCTTCTCCCAGCCCCATTTCATTTCATTATGAAACTGTCTAGGAGTAAACACCCAAGCTTCTACTCAGCAGACAGCATGGAGTAGAGGAGGCATCAGGGAACACTGACTGCTTCCTCCTCCTCTTCTCCTTGTGTCTTCTGCACTTAACCACAGGATCCCAGTAAGGAGAGTGTTAGAAAATGTCAGAGAAGATGAACAGGCTTAAAGATTGCAGCTTTATATCTGGCTGTCAGTGTTTCACCTCTATAATGCTATGAAGATCACGGTTCAAAGACAGCCAGGTCAAGAAAGTACATGATACATTTATTTTCAATTAACCACCAAAATGCTAGAAATGGGGATGTGGGTCACATAGTAAAGCACCAGTCTTGAGTGAATAAGCTAAGAGACAGTGTACAGATCCTGTGTTCAAGTCCCAGTACCAGCATAAAATGAAAACATCAAAGCTTACATCCTTTCTCTCTTTCAGCTAAAAACTCTTTGCACTGCCATCCTCTGTGTGATGCATCTTTATCTGCTTCTTTCCAACATGAGGCCCACTGGGTTTAATTTTCCACCAAAACATCAGGTTGCCTTGTCTTAGGCTTGGAGGTCCCAATGAGAAGGCATTGTCTATCTCTTATGCTAGATTTTGCTAGTTTGGATCAAGAAAGCGATGATAAACCTGGAACACTACCCCACTTAGACCCATCTGTCATTCATTCATGCATGCATGCATTCCTTAATTCATTCAAGGAATATAACATGAGGGGCTATATGTGAGTTGAGGGTTGAGGACCTGGAGCAGGAGCTTAGAACCAAGCCTCCAGCCCCTCTCCCTGTGCCTTTCATTCACAGTGTGGTGGAGAGTCAGAGACACAGGCTGGAAATAAATAGGTGCATCTCTAATAGGAGTTCATTGAACTCCTGTTGTGCCCATGGAACCGGATCAAATTTCAAGTGGATACAAGGTATTACTGAGCTGCTTCCTGTCCTCCAAGCAGTTCAGACTTTAGTTGAGGAGAAAGGACAGGTATCTCATTTAGCAAAATCTCCCATAAGGGGAAGTTTAGCTTCATCTTCCTGTTAGTGACATGACATAGACCCTTCCCAGAAAAGGAAAGGAGAGGTGATCCAGGCCAGATTAATTACTGGAGAAATGTTAGAAGAACTAGAAAGCTGGAGAGTTGCTGGCAAGGACTCTGCCTTGTGAGCTGTGTGCCTAGAAAACTGTGTCTGAGTCTGTGTAGGACACAGTTTCTCCATTTTCCAAATGGAGATGATACCAAGGACTCTGTAGCATATTGAATTTTCCAAAGATAGCCATACAAGGATCTCTGGACACACATTTCCCACACTGCTCCCTTTTTACTCCTCTCACCTTGTGGTAGGGTTGATGTGTCTTCTCTTTGGTCTCCAGGATTATGTTGTGACAGCCTTGACTGACAGACAGACTGTAGTGAAATTGATTATTATATTCCTAGCACAGCTCTATGATCAAAATGCTAAGCACCTAGACATGTATTGCTGTTGGAATCCAGCCGCCATGCTGTGAGGAAGCCCACACCTGTGTAGGAATCATTGAGCCCTGTGGCCCTCAGGCCTGGCTGAGCTCTTGGTAAATGCCTGGGACCAATCCTGACCATGTGAATGACAGTCTTGCAAGTGGATCATCCAGTAAGCCTGGGTTTAGTTGACTCTGCTTGAACACACACCAACCCTGGCCCTTTTATAAGAGGACTTAAACTATTGTTATTGTTTGAAACTACTGGGTTTTAGGATTGTTTTCATGAAGTAATATATAACTGAGATGCTTGTCATAGAAAGTCACTAAGAAGAGTCCATGAAATAATGCCTGTAAATCAGCATGAAAAGTAGCTTTCCAGTAATGATAGCTTTTAAAATAATTTGTGTTACTAATAAGTAAGTTTTAATAGAAATCATCAATAGTATACAGTAGGTTTTAGGGAACTTTATTTGTTATTTGTAAAACCCTATTGTGTGTGAGCATCCTGGAAGTGTTTTCTGCCGAGATTCTGCTGAACTCTATGTCCTTTACTGGGTCAGAAAATTATTTGGTTGTTTTTTTTTTGGGTCCGGTTGTGGGGCCTGAACTCTGGGCCTGGATGCTGTCCCTCAGCTCTTCAGCTCAAGGCTAGCGCTGTACCACTTGAGCCACAGCGCCATTTCTGGCTTTTTTGTTTTTGTTTATGTGGTGCTGAGGAATTGAACCCAGGGCCTCAGGCATACAAGGCAAGCACTGTACCAATGAGTCACCTTCCCAGCCCAATTACTTGGTTTTTAAAGTCTTCCCCCCCCCCCTTTTTTTTTCTTTTCTCTTCTTTGCTTTCTTTTCTGATTCTCAGGAATGATCTACATATTGATCAACTTCTTATTTTATCTGTTCTTTGCAAAAACATAACGAGGAGCTATACAAGTACTATGTATCCCTTTAACTGCTGTGAATTGGATACTAGAGTTTGTATCTGGAATGTCGTATAAGGCTCATGTGTGAAAGGCCAAGTGACAAGTCAGAGGCACTAGGAAAGAGAAGTGGAAACTTCAGGAGGAAGAGCCTGATGGAAGGGAAGGTAGGTCAATGGTGGGACGTGGGGAGCAGCTTGCTCTTGAAGTGGATCCTGGGATCTTGGGCCCTTGTCTTTTTCTCTCCTTGGCTATTTTGTGTATATTCCCACTATGGTGGTATTCCTTGCCACAGACCTGAAAGCAAAGGGCCAAATGACCCTGAACTGGAACCTCTAAAACTAAACTGAAATAATACCTTACTTCTGTATAAGCTGATTCACCTCAAGCATTTGTTTCAGCAACTCAAAGAAGACTAAGCTGTTAGACCACCCAAGTGCATTTTACTTCCCTTATTCACTGCTAGACATGGAAATTGTTTTTTTTTTTTTTTTTTTAGGTCCGGTCGTGGGGCCTGAACTGTGGGCCTGGGCGCTGTCCCTCAGCTCTTCAGCTCAAGGCTAGCGCTCTACCACTTGAGCCACAGCGCCACTTCCGGCTTTTTTCTTTTTGCTTATGGGATGCTGAGAAATCGAACCCAGGGCCTAATGCATGCAAGGCAAGCGCTCTACCACTGAGCCACCTTCCCAGTCCCGGAAATTGTTTTCAATTCCCCTGAAAGAAGCATTCGGTAATTCATATTTTTATGTATTTAACCCAAACGGGTTATCCTGGACTCTGAATAAAGGCCCTGTTGAATTTGTTCAACTTTATTCTAGTAAGTGAATTGTTCTCCACACAGGTTATGCTAATTTACACTTCATTTAGCATTGTGTATGTGATCTTGGTCATTCCATGTGTTTTTGTGCGCGTGTGTATTCTGATACTGGGCCTTGAACTTGGGACCTTAAACTCTCTCTTGGCTTTTACACTCAAGGTTTGTGTTCTGTCACTTAAGCCATACCTCCACTTCTGGCTTTTGGATGGTTAATTAGTCATCAAAGACTCATGAACTATCCTGCTTAGGCTCACTGGGAAACCCTGCTACCTCAGATCAGCCTCCTGAGTAGCTGGGATTACAGGCACAAGCCACCAGTATCTGGCTTATGCCATATTTTTGTTGATGCATGGTATTATTGTATTCTTTGTGCTTTTCTCATTGGAAGGGTGAACCTGGCATTTTATTGTATTCTACCTTCCTTTTTGCTGATGACTAGTGAGTCATGTTATCATATTGGGAGGATCTTTGAGACTATCCACTCAACATTACCTCTTAGAGATGCCAAAACTAAGAGTGAGACTGTTTCCTTATTTCCTTACTACTTTTTCTTTTCTTTCCTAAGGAGGTTACATTTAACTTCCTCTGCCCCTTGTTGTTCTAGCCTACTGAGTTCAGCATCTCATGCAGTAGTAGAAGTGTTGGGTACAGGCAGCAAAGGTGGAAAATTACAAGGAGAGAAAATGATGAAACTTCAACAGCACAGATTTCCCCCTGGCCATCGGTGTTTTTCACCCCAAGAACAAGATTGTTTACCATATTTGTGAGCTTCCTTGTGTTTGACACAGGATCTAGATCTCAGGGAGGGAGGTCAAATGTTTGCAAAATGATGGAACCGACTCTAATGCACTACGTGGCTTACAGGGTCCTCATCGCAGGCTGCAAATACGTCTGAGGCCAAGAGGTATCTCATCTCTGCAGCTGGCACTGCCTTTCCTGCTTCTGCCTGTGGCTGCAGTCAACTGGGAATGACTGATAAGGAGCAGTAAGTATTGGCTTTGTCCTTATAGGGATGGGTTCCCTAGCACATTTTGCCTGATGCTCTGGAGGTTAGCCCTCTTGAGTGCAGCCTCCCAGAGGCCAGCTGTTGGGACCAGCTAGGTCATGATGTCGTAGTATGGAGTAACATTTGTACTGGCCCTGGAGGCCGCTGGACACTTGCTCGTCCTTTGTAAAGCTTCTTGTATTGCAAGACATTATAGGGCTGTGATTCAACCAGTCTTGTGTTTTCACTACCAACACGCCAATAACTATCTTACTGACTCCCTAATTCCAGTGAAGGAGCCTGACATTGAGTCCCAGGGGGCCTGTCCCATATGATTCCCGTTTCCCCAACACACAGGCAAGTGTGAAATAAAAGAACACATTGTGAACAGATTGCAATCCTTTTTTCTTTTTGTGCCATTCCTGTGGCTTGAACTCAGGGGGAAGGCACTATCTCTGAGCTTCTTTTCTCAAGGCTAGCACTCTACCACTGGAGCCACAGCTCTACTTCTGACTATTTTTAGTAGTTAATTGGACAGAACTATACTACCTGGGCTTTACTATCTGGGCTGACTTTGAACCTTGATCTTCAGATCTCAGCTTCCTGAGTAGCTAGAATTATAGTTGTGAGTCTTTGATGCCTGCCTGTGTGTTCTATTTTATTCTAGATAATTTGTGTAACTCAAACAACCTGTGAGCCTGTTTGTTTTACATACAGGGAAACATCACACCTGATATGAATATTCCAACACACATCAAAAACTGTTAACATCTTACTTGTACAACTGAAGATTTGAATTATAAATGTTTCTTAGTGATCCTGAAGACACGATCATTTGATAAATCATGGTTCCTTCAGTTTCAATAGAGTCACACATTCTCTCCCTTCCTCTAGTGTGTCTAACTTCTTCCTGTTCAGGTCATAGATGTGCTGTGTGTTTGTGTGTGTGTGTGTGTGTGTGTGTGTGTGTGAGTGTGTGTGTGTGTGTGTGTGTATGTAACTGAATCCTTTCCAGAACCCAGTTTAACCCTTTGTGGGCTCTCAAACACTTCTGAAGTTTCATGGTGTCTTTGGAGACAGGTGGCTACCGTCGTGCTTTTTTAGAGTTTTATTTGTTTTGAGCTTCCACCTGGAGTCTCCTTTAGCTGGCATGTGGGAGGAGGTGTGGGGAGAGCCTAGACACCTGGCCAGGATATTACTTGTTTCTGTGCTGGTCCAAGGATCGCAGCCTACAGAGTAGCTTGGATTACAGTAGTGAGACACTGGGACCTTGCTAAGAGAAATAGTTGTAAGGGACACATGTCCTGTCCTGTCCTGAGGCTGACACAGCCTCTCAAGATGTGCACCTGTACCCAGTACTCCAAACTGGCTTGTGTACCCGATTTTTGTCATGACAGGAAAAGTCATACAGGAAGAACACAGAGAACTCTTGATGGAGGAATTTGTAATCCTGCAAAGAGAAGTGCTGGGGAAAGCACTGCTCAAAGGGTGCCCTCTCTTCACAGGTCAGTTTTAGTCTGCAGACTCATTGAACACTCAGCTCCTTTCCTTGTCCGGGAAGTTAGAGGAACATTGGCTGGGTGCACAGTGTTTCATGTATTGTACATCGGATCATTTATTGTATGGTGGTCATGCTTTGAGCAAGAACAGTAGAAAAGGACCCTGTTAGAGATACCTGCTCCTGTGGTTGGATGGATGCTCATATGGGTATCAGGACCATCTGAGTGGCTTTTATTAGAGAAGGAGATCTTTAGGATCCTTGACTTTAATGGGTGATAAGATAGTTTATCTCCTCATGAGTTTCAAAACAATGGAATATCATTGTCCAGATGTTTGAAAATGATGTAGGAGACTTATGACAAGAAGGAAAACAATATGTGTCAGAAACTCACATAATAGCCATGTAAACTTGGTAATTCTTACCTCAGAACAGGTAAAGCAATAGAAGGTCACAGGCATTGAGCTCACACACCAGTCATGTGACAGAACCAGGTTAGATTCAGTTTGTGGCAGGAGGTGGTAGGAGCTGTTGTGTAAGGTGTTCAGAGGAGATGGACTTCAGGAGATGGTGAGCAGCCTGGAGGAAGCTGATTTTGCTTCTAAGTTTGATGCTTCATTTAGGTCCTAGTGCCTCCATGAATTTTTATGTGTGCTTCCTTAGAATTTTTCTGTGTGTCAAGGCTGGGGCTTGAGCTCAGGGTCTGTGTGCTCTCCCTTAGCTTTTCCTCACAGGGCTAGCACTCCACCATGTGCCACAGCTCCATTTCTGGCTTTCTGTGGTTCATGAACATGAGCGTCACAGGCTTTCCTGACCCAATGGACTTCACACCATGATTCCAGATTGCAGTCTCCCAAGTAGCTGATTCTAGACATGAGCTGCCAGCACCCAGCTACAACTGGGTATATGTCATTCTCTAGAACACGCTCATTGTTTTAAGGGTTAATGTCAGAATCATAAGAAATGATTGACAAATTTAATATAACGTATATGAAGTCTTAAGTTTAGGTTTTGTTTAAGATTTAGGCTAAGGACGAAGATGAGCAGTCAGCTTCATAATCAGGCAGAAATTCTAGTGCATACACTCTCCAGAGTGTGGTTTTGTGAAGAGAGAAGGGAATATTTAGCACTCCATCAACTTGATGCTCTTGAACTAGCTGACCAGTGTTGCTGTTTTCTCTATTTCCATTTTCATGATGTGCGCCATTTCACATGGAGTTGATAAGAATCTGGGTTTCAGGAGCTTAGCAGACCATGGTTGTTCTCCTCTTGCCAGAAGACGTTAACATTATTGGCGGCAGTGGCAAATAACTCAGGACTTTCTACCTGCTACACATGAGCTATGCCTCAGCACCTTTTGCCTTAGTTTGTTTGTCAGAGGGTCCTGAACATTTACCTGGTGCCAGATTCAGTCAGTGACCTTCCTAGTGCTGCCTGTGAGTACTGGGACCACAAGCCCTTATACTTTGATATAGACTTTGATATAGAACTTCAGTAACTTTTGTCCAGACTGCTGGTCTTGAACCACACTCCTCCAGTGTCCATGTTCCAAGTAGCTTGTATTACGGTTTGCTCTACTGTGCCTGGATGGTGGGTGACTTTAAATCATTTACTGTAGAGGCATTTTTTTTTTGAGGGGGAGGGTGGCTGTCTACCTAAGTACATGTAAACTTCCTATATTTAAAGCCTAGATCTTTTCATCATACTGTTTATCTGAATTGTGTGCTATTGCCAGAAGCATGTTTCATTTTACTAGCAAAATTGAAGTTCAAACCTACAAGAGGCTTTCTTATTTGAGGCTACATTTGGCTGCCTGGTAAGGCAAGGTCCCTGTGTCCATGCGCTCTCCCATGTACCTGGGTCCTGCCCTTTGTCAGGCATTCTCTTCTTCCTAGTCCTCACAGCATTTGTGATTGCCCACAGCTGGCTAATGGAAGAAGAGCAGTTTGGCTTTCCTGCATTTAGTGGCATCTCTCGCCTGACCTCGCTGGTATCCTTCTTGGGTAAGCATTTCCTGGTGTCTGCTACTTTGGCAGAGCAAGAAGAGGAGCAGTATATGCAAATGACTGTGCACCTAGAGACCAAGGACAGATGTAAGTCATGAGAAACCTATGAGAAGGAGACTTCAGGCTGTATCAATTGTATACAAGGGTGACAACCGAGAAAACCCCAAGGGACACAGCCAGTTGTCCCAGTGCAGCAGAGCTGACAGCTTGCAAAGACTAGAAAGTAGTCCCACTTGTGTTGCCTCCATTGTCCAGTAAGTGAATAGTTGCTTATAGAATTGAAGCATGTTGCGGAGGTCAAGTACTAGAATCTTTACTGTATACTTCTTTATTTGCATACTCAATTTAGAGATTGGCCTCTCTCTGCATTTCCCAGGAGGATCCTGATGTAGTTGACTCAAGTGATCCTCATAACCTCGGCCTTCCCAGTAACTGGGACTCTAGGCCTGCACCCCTGCTCCCAGCTCCCTTCACGTAGCTTTACTGATGAAGAAATGGAGGTGTGAGAAACATGTTGCCATTCTTCACTGCCTCATATCTGAAGACATGATAAACATTCTGAGATAGATCAGACTGTTTATATTACCTAAAGTTTATTTACATCCAATGTCTTTTAGCTGTCATAGCCAATGACTACACTCCTGGCTTCTGATCGTGCCTTCGAGGAATGGTTTCACATGTTTCCAGTTATTTTCTCTCTTCCTCCAGCTTATCCCATTCTGCTAGAAGGAGATATTTGAGCTCAAACATGGCATCTGTCTGGACCTTATCATCACACCTTAAGAGCTACTGATAACTGTTGTCTTGGGACAGAATTCCTTAAGTTACTTTCAGATAGTATAGTTGAGTGAATGAGGACACAGGCTGATTATGATAGTAGCCCATAAAATGCCTAGAAAAAGCCGGGCATCGGTGGCTAACACCTGTAATCCTAGCTACCCAGGAGGCTGAGATCTGAGGATCGAGGTTCAAAGCCAATCCTGGGCAGGACACCCCTTGAGTCTCAGAAAACCGGAATTGGCATGTGACTCAAGTGGTAGAGTGCTCGCCTTGAGCTGAATTGCTGAGGGATAGTGCCCACTCCCAGAGTTCAAGCCCCATGACACACACACACTCTCTCACACACACACACACACACGCACACACACACACACACACACACACACACACACACACACACACACACACGAATTGCCTGGAAAAGCAGGGGTCATCCCTCCAATCCCTGCTATACAAATGCAGTAGGAGGCAATGTCTCATGAGTAGCATGGCCTGGCCTTTTCAATTCTTTTTTATATTATATTTTATTTTATTATAAAGATGCTGTACAGAGGGGTTACAGTTATATGAGTAAGGCAATGAGTACATTTCTTGTCGAGCATTGTTACCCCTGCCCTTCTTCTCTCACTATCCCTTGCCATCCCCACCTCCCTCAGTCCTCCCCAGAAGGAAAGTTGTAAATTTCATTTCCAATATACTGTCCTATGAGTATCATTGTTCCAATGGGTCATCCTGTGTCCTTGTTTCAGCGTTTTGTTATTTCCCTTCCCCTCCCCAAATTATACAAAGGTATATAGAAGATTCAGGGTACAAGTGAAAAAAAAAAGATTCAGGGTACCAAAATCAAGTAGAGTGACAAACAGAGGATATACCATAGGGGGAAGAACATACAAAGGAAACCAAATAATCACATAGTGCATTAAAAACTACAATAAAGGAAGACCTCTTGGGTCCATATCTTGGGGTTCATTTCACCTAGCATCATCTTCTCTGGTCATATGTATATAGCTGTTGAGCTTTTCTGCTCATCTGACAAAATAATGCTAGATGTATATTAAGAATTGCATATGAGGGAAACGATGGGGCCTATATTTCTTTGGGTCTGGCTTGCTTCAGTGAATATGATTTTTCCAAGTCTTTCCATTTCCTAATTAATGGTTAGTGTCATTCTTTCTGATGGAAGCATAGAATTCCATTTTAAATATGTGTATATGTATATACATATATATATATATATGTATATATATATATCACATTTTCTAGATCAATTCATCTACTGAGGGACATCTGGGTTAGTTCCATATCTCAGCTATGGTGAATAATGTTGCGATAAACATATTTGTGCTGGTAGCCTTCGTATGGTTTTGTTTGTGATCATTTGGGTGAATGCTCAGAAGTGGAATCCTTATATATTAACCTGCTCCGGAATGGTCTGGCCTTTTACAAGTGTTTTCTGACTCAGTCTGTATACTGACTCCTTGAAGGGGCAACTGAGGCACAGAAGTCAAGAAACTTCGCAAGGATGTTGTTAGACTTTCCTTGTCTACAACAAGTGACGGAGAGAAACTGTTTCAAGGAGGAAAGGAGTGTTTTGGCTTGCTTCCGGCCTCTTCAGTCCAGGCTTGGTGGTAAGTCAGACATCATCTCATCAGCAGTGAGCAATGGCAGAGGCTGCTTCTCTCATGCAGCCAAAGCAGGCTGCACAGTACAGGAAGGGGCAGGACAGACTTAACCAGTGATCTATTGCACTAGGTCCCAACTGCTAAGTTCCCAGCACCTCCCCAGCTAAGTCCACAAGCAAAGGACCAAGGCAACATTTCCTATTCAACTAGTAACTGATCCAGGGATTTTCAGTCCTCACTCCAGTTGCCTTTCTGCGGTCCTCACACTGTGTGCATTCTCCCCAGCCATGCGGGAAGCACACAGAAACAAGTATAGACCACACATGGTACTGTCTGCATCTTCTCACAGTCCTCACATACCATAGTCCTTACTAATTTATTGGCTGTGTTTAAATTTTGTCAAAGTATGTATTCAGTTTGTTCAAGACCCACTCATGCAGATATCCAATTTAGAAGTAGTGACAAAAACACCTGTATTCAGGTCCTCGGGATGCTGTGGAAGGAGGCACGGGCCCTGTCTGGTTCTTCAGGACTTGCTCCAGAATCGCCAACTTGGCCATGCCTACAAAGCATGTGCTGACATGCTGACACAGGTGTGGATGTGGCTTCCTGCAAAGAGAAGAATGAATTGCCAGTGTCCTGGTTGGTGAGTAGTTGCATTTGTAAATATTCATGAGTGATGTCAAAGAGGAACCCCCTCAGTGAGCCCAGGCCTGGCTCCAGTGGACTGGGTAGCATCAGTTGCCATACATACTCAGGTTATGAATGAACCAGACCCTTCCTTTAGGACAGAATTTACCCAGGAAAATGTCCTCACTGTTGCACAGGCAGACATCGTAGCTCTTCCCTGCTATCGGAAGAAAAACAACCCAGAGAAAGGGGTCACAATTTGGAGAAGTGGCGTTTTACATACTTTGTAGGTTTTCAGGAGCTCTGATGGGAGCTTCAGTGGGAAACAGAAGGGAAACAGAGGACCCTGTCTGCTTTGGGCCCAATTGTTGGTATTTTCTGGCATGTTTAGGTTGAGAGAGTCATGAGAATGTGATGAGAAGAGCACTAAGAATTCTGATGGCCTGTGGTGTGATGGACATCTGGCTGTCACTGAGCTGCCACACTGAGCCACAGCTACAAGGAAGCTGAGTGCACAGTGAGGCCATGTCTGAAGAAGGTGGGCAAGCCTCCCCACCTGCTCCCCACCATGCGCTGTCTAAAGTGAGGCTTCTCCTGTCTTTTTACAATCTGCTAACCTGGCTTGAGGAGAAAGGGCCTGTCTTCAAAGAAACAGACGTTGAAGGTTCCATTTCAAATCTGGATCCCTGGAGAATGTACCAAGTGGAGGTGTCAGCAAGAACAGGTTCCAGAAAGAGTCAAATCTGTTTGTGCAGAAGCTCTGGGGCCAGGTCTTTAGAAGGAACTGGCTGCAGAAAGGAAGCTCATCCTGCACTGCCTGGTGCTGGCAGAGGTGGTGCAGAGGTGCTGCTGCTTGGAGCAGTAGGAGAAGAAGCAGTGGGTACCACCAGCACCACATCGCAGTTGGATGTTCTTGGCTGTTTGCTTCCATTCTTACCATTAAACATGTTGGAGAAAGAGGATGAGTATGCCGCTACCAATCGTGGGAGTGAGATTTGGAGTTGTGTACAAAGAAAGTCCATACCATGGTGGAGCTGAATTGCTTGTGCCATACTTCTGGTTCCATTAGTTCTTCCCCACCATCCTAAGAGGTGGACAATTGTCACTGGTATATTAGCCTTTGGAAATTAAAAATGGTTAAGTCTATAATGGTATAAAATAATAAGCACAGATATATCAAATCAATGTCATAGGCCTGGATTCTACCTGCAGCCCTCACACAGTGGTCACTTCCTCAGAGCAGGCAGGAGGAGTCAGGGACTGTGTCGTCAGGATAGATGGCAGGATCAGCGCCATGGTCGGCAGGACCAGTAACATGGTCCTGGTGATGGAGATGGAAACCACATTGGAGGGTTACCTCAAGGGCTTCTGTTGGGTGGCTTTAGAGCAGGAAACCCTGGCCTCTGTTTCCCATGAAAAAGCCCCCACCATGGCTCCCAGTCAGGCTGAATGCATAGACCTCCTTGGCCCTGCATGCACGAACCATGCCAGTGAGCATAAGTTGCCATCATCAGAGTCTTGGGCACTGACTGTGACATTTTTGTTTTCAGTCATGGGGCCTGAACTTGGCCTCTGTGCTGTACCTCAGCTCTTCAGCTAAAGGCTAGTGCTCTACAAATTGAGCCATAGTGCCACTTCTGGCTTTTTCTGCTTATGTGGTCCTGAGGATTCGAACCCAGGGACTCAGGCATGCAAGGCAAGCACTGTACCACTGAGCTACCTTCTCAGCCCTGACTGTGACATCTTGAGCAAGGGAGATGGTGGACCTAGGGAAGGAGCAGACAGGGAAGGGCACACCTAGGAATCTAGAGGCAAAGGATGCCAAGGTTCTCCCTCCCCTGCCAGGATCCCTGTGGCGGAGGCGCCTGTCCACTTCCCTGTTGCTTGAAAAGTGAAGGCCTCCCATCTCCACTTTTCTCCACATCAACCAACTCCACGTCCAGGCTGCTCTCACTCTAACTCCTCTTCCCATGCGCAGTGGCAGCCGAATATTCTCAGCCCTAGGAGCTGAGTGGTGCCCAATCCACTCTGGTAGCCCGATCCCTTTGTGCCCTTTCCACCTCTACCTCAGTGAACATGGTGCAGAAATCACTGGCTCTCCATGCCCACACTGGTCACTCCATCAGCCCACCAAATGAGCCCAGAGATTGGCCTCAAATTCTCTTGGATCCCAGGCTGCCACACTCTCTGACTCTCCAGAAGAGTAGAGAGCTGAGGATACAGGACACTGAACCAACTCCCCATTCTTTTCAGCTTCCCATCTCACCCACCCTCTCATTTGCACACAGACCTTGTGGCAGGTAGAGCTCCAGCATGCGCATGTGAGGACCCATATGAATGAACACAGACGTGTGCCATCGTGCCTGTGTGGATGAATCTGTGTCTATGTGTCCATGTGAGGTCATGTGTACCTCTCTCAATAGGTGTGTTGAACAAGGGAGTCTCTCATGGGTAGGATTCCAAATAGAGAAGACCTCATCTGTGTGTGCACTTGTGAAATGCTCACCCCCACATAGAGCTCAGATGTTGCCTTTCCTTTTTCTTTGTTGTTCATTGTTGGCTTGCATGGATTTGAGATAGAATCTCTTGCCTAGTTATCCTCCTTGAACTTGGTATCCTCCTCCTGGAGGCTCCTACTACAGGAAAGAGAGGCCTAGGCAAGGACAAGTGGTTTGCAGTTTATTCTCTGTCTAGACACCATGTGCAGGGACTGAATCTCTACAAGAGTGCAGTGAAAATGACTGACACCAGCTGTAGGGTTCCCAAGCATTGGATAGATACTGGGTCTTATTCAGTGTATGATTTGCTCAAGCAGGTGCTGGGTGGAAGCACTAGGAATGAATGGGTGACTGGGGGAGGCAGGCAAGCACAGGCACTTGTACATGAGGAGACATTTAAACTGGTAGGAGGGATCTGGTGGGAACTCATTAAGTGTGTCCTCATAACCATGACATTAACTAGACAGAGGACAGTTGGTTGTGTATGTGGAGTGTGTCTAGTTTGGCTCCTGCCCTGCCATGGGGCCCAGCTAGCACCCAGGGGACATTTGCAGAAGTCTGGTCTGAGGCTGAGTTCAGAAGAGGGGACTTCCCTTCATTGATGATGATATCTCCAGAGATGATGTCACAAAGGGCCAGCAGGAGTTGGTGCTGGTTATCAGCTGAACCAGCTGAGCTGTATGGAAAGCGGAGGGACAGCAGGATGTTCTCCTGCTGTTGCCCGCTATTCCACAGAACAGCGCCACAAAGCGAGTTCGATATTGTTCGAAGACGCTGGGTCATCCCTTGTCCCAGTCGCCTGAGAAGATCTACACCATGTATCCCACGGGTGAATCAAGGAAGAAGGAGGGTGTGGAGGGAGGGCGAGTCCCCTAACCTACTACCTTCTGGCACCCTTTACATTCTTGAGTGGGGTGTAAATACATGAGTGTGTGTGTGTGTGTGTGTGTGTGTGTGTGTGTGTGTGTGTGTGTGTGCGTGTGTGTGTCCCCAGGTTATTTTCATTGTATGGCCCTGAGCCTTTTCCCAGTGTGCTGCTGTTTCTATGTTTGAACTGTGTCTCATTTCTCCACAGCAGTTAGAGTGGGTGTTAGCCCCCACCCTTCCTGATCCCTGCAAAGCAGGATACCTGCAGGGAGGCAAAGTGGAGAAGCTAGTAGACCACTTAGTGCCTGCCCTGCTCTTCGGAGATGCTGTGTTTGTCCCAGTGTTTCTGGGGACATACCGCACTTTCACGACTGCCCATCACGTGTTGAACCTGCTGTTCAACAGGTAAGTGCCACCTCTGATCCTGGGGATGGGTCCATTGGCTAGGCCTTGGCATGTGCTGCACCAGTAAGGATCTGCTTGGATCCTGACTACTGGCATGCTAGGAGCAACATCCTCACTGCCTGAGGCTGGAGGGGTGGGATGGGTCCTGAACAGGCCTGTCCACATCATGACCTTACACACTAGGGAGCGCAGGGATGTGGGCGGAGCTGGGAGAAGCCCCTCTCTCATGAAGAACTCCTCTCTACATCGAGGCCTCCTATGAATAAGACCTCAAGAAAAGCATTTTCCAAATTGACAGTGGTGGTTGATGTTCCATCTGGGCATCTTGACCTACCTGAACCTCACTCGGAAGCCCAGGGGAAACACTGAGAGACCCCATGCCCATTGAGGTGTGTGTGGGGGAGGAAGCTAATGGGCTCATCATCTTGTGTGGGGATGCATTTCCAGACGCTTGACACCACTCAGTGAAAGAACAGGGAAATCCTTGTCATCCTGAGCTCCATCCTGTGCTCAGAGAGACCATTGGGACTGTAGACATCATGTGCAGACACAGTATGTTTGACATTCTCATGGTGTCCCCTAGATACAGTCATTTCCTTGAATATGAGGAGGAGAAGGCAGGCGCGCAGGAGCACCTGCAGCGGTGAGTGTGCCTGGGGGAGGAGGGAGGGCATGTGTCTTAGGGGTGGTTGCAAAGAGCTGGCTTTGGGAGGCCTGGGCAAAGGGAAATTGAGATTCCTGAGGGGAAGGCTCAAGTCCAGGTAGAAATGTGTCCCTGCAGAGATTGTGTGTGCTTGTTGTGTGCCTATGGAGGGTGGGAGAAGCCTCTGGCATGTGACCAACCCAGTCCCATTTGCCTGCCCTGGGAATCCTCAGGACCACACAGAACAGGGAGGGCGACACTGCGCCATCATGGACAATCCCCTGAGATTCCAGGGGCCTCAGTGAGTGCTCAAGGGCCAGGATGTGCTGTTTGGGTTGAGAGTCAGGACAAGACTGTTGACACCTGGCTCTATGTGAACAGGAGGCCACTAGAGGCCACTAGAGGCTGCCCAAGTGAGGAGATTCTGGGTTCTGGAGATAACAAGCAACAGGACAAAGCACCCCAGAGATGACAGTTCGGGGAGCATGCCCAGGGACACCAGGCGGTGGGTGTGGGTGGGATGGTTTCATCTGTGATGTAGGTCTTGTCGCATCGCTCGTGTAGACAATGTGTGTAGTGCAGCCAGGTGACCAGGCCCGTTATGGGCTATGGGCATGGGCAGGCCCAGGAGCCCAATTCATACACCTGTGTTTGAGGGGGTCTGAAAGGAGGGTAGGCCCAGCCTCTGACTCTGCTGCTTCTCCCTCTGCACCTAGAGCCTTCTCCTTCATACTGGGCTCCTGGATGAGGGAGTACCCAGAAGACTTCACTGGAGCACCGGACACGTCCTGCCTGCAACACCTGGTAACATATCTACACCTCAATATGCCTGGCTCTGTTGAGGAACAGCAGGCCCGCCTTCTGCTCAGTCAGCTGGAGCACATGCTTCTCAAGAAGCCAGAGCTGGAGGGTGAGTAGCATGGGTTGGCAAAGGAGAGAACAGGTGTGGGATTCCAAGCTTTGTCCACCTGAAGGCAGCTCCCATGCTACCATGGGGCCATCAACAGGACAGCCAGGGAACCTGGATGCCTTGGCATGAAACCTGTCCTGGCAGGGCTTCCTGGGGTGGAGTCCAGGGACTAGGGCTTCTCAGCAGGCAGGGGTCTCGTGGCCGTAGGAATGACTGAGGGGAAGGCAGTGCTGTAGGGGATCTTTTCTTGTAGCTGTTCCACCAACTGCCAGGCTTTATGAGAAAACCACTGTACACCCACTGGATCCATCACCCTGCGTAGAAGCAGTACTACCATGTCAGTCAGAGCTGGAACTAGCTGTAGCCTCAGAGGCCCCCTCAGCTCCAGGAGCTGCAGTGGAGCTCCAACAAGAACCCCATGCAGACGGATGTTCTGACTCACCTCCGTCAACTGTGACCGAAGAGATCAATCCACCTGCAGGTCAGCCAATGGCCCACAGCCTTGCACCATCTCCAGCACCAAGTCTGGATCTTGACCTGCAATACTCAAATGAAGAAAGAGTGGCTGATCCCTCAGTGCCAGGGGCACTTAGCCCAGTGATAGCAATGGCTCTAGAGCCAGCCATTGATGCACCAATACATGCCAGTGATGAGGGTATGCCAGTGCCCACTCCAGAAGCCCAGCTGCCTGAAGGCCAGTGTGACCCAATTCTGCAACCCGCTCAAGAAGGAGACGCATCTGCAGTTCAACCAGAGCCCTCCAAACCTATTGTAGTGAGCAGCTCAGGGCCAGAGCTAGAGGCTCCAGGAGATGAAAGCCTGGAGTGTGTTCTCGGTCCATCTGGGGAGCAAGTGGAGTCTCTGGGTCCATCTGGGGAGCAAGTGGAGTCTCTCGGTCCATCTGGGGAGCAAGTGGAGTCTCTGGGTCCGTCTGGGGAGCAAGGGGAGTCTCTCGGTCCCTCTGGGGAGCAAGTGGAGGCTCTCGGTCCATCTGGGAAGCAAGTGCAGTGTTGCCCGCTTGCTGGAGAGGCTGACTGCCTTGAGTCTGTTGCTGAGCAGCCAGAGCCACCCATACAGGAGCCTCTGCCGCCCAGCCGGGATGTAGCACCCGTCCCATCTGTGCAGCTGGAAGCTGACACAGGCTTAGGAGGGGACATTCCTCCAGTTACTTATTTTGACAAATACTATGAGCCGCCAGTCCCTGAAGACGCCGATGGTGCTCTGACCTGTGCTGCCGAGCAAGAGCCTGCTGGCCCACCAGCTAGCGAGGCAGACAGGCCTGCGGAAATAGACCCGGCTCCCTGGGAGTGCGTGGAGATGGAGGATGTGCAGATTTCCTCCAGGGGGCCATCCCGGATGTCCATGCTAGAGTTAGACAGTGATGAGGAGACAGCTCGAGTGCTAGATTGGCTGCCCGAAGAGAAGGCAGATCAGTTCTCCATCATGGCCGTCGTAAGTAGCTTGGCAGGGCTGGGCGTGCGGGCTTTCCTTTGCACCTCCACTGCCACACCTGCCTCAGGGCAGAGTCATGCTGACCATTCATTTCATCTTTTCAGAAACTGTTCAAAAGACTCATCCCTTACCACCTTTTGAGTTACGTGTATGTACAAGCTGACCAGGAGGAGTGTCTGGAGCGCCTGGCACCCACTCTGCTTCCCATACTGGAGCACTGTGAGCAGGTCTCCAGTTGTGTGATCACCACGTGCCTCGGGGACCACAGCATGGAGGCAGCAGAGAGAGCCCAAGTGGTGCAGCACTGGATAGAGGTGGCTCTGGTATGAGCAGGAGGGGCCCAGGGACCCTTCTTCCCTTTCCCACTCCCACCAAGTGGCTGCCTGCTCACTCACAGCCACTGCCTAGCCTTAAAGCCCTCCTCCTACTCTGCCCTCACTTGGGCTGTGTGCATTCCTGCCCTGCTTCCACTGTCATTCCCCTCCCCCAAGCTGTCCCAGTTCAGCCTAGTAACAAAGGCCCAGCCCCAGGCCAAGCAGGAGCCCAGGAGTTTCCTCCACAGCTCTCCTCACCCATTCTTCACTCCTAGGAGTGCCACCTACGAAAAAATATCTCCACCTTATTTGCAATCGTGTGTGCTCTGCAGAGCAGCCAGCTCCAAGGCCTGAAGAAGACGTGGAGATTGGTTTGCAGGTGGGTGCACCTTTCTTCTGGGCAACCCTTGCTTCCTCAGCTTAGCGTCCATCTTCTGGGAGCCCAACGGCAGTGCCCTATGGCAGAGACCACAGCTCTATGGCCTTGCCTAGGATTTGCCTGCTAGGTTGGGATTCCTCTTCTGCCATACATTGCACAAGGCCCTTGGGGACGTTTTCCTTCAGAGACATCACAGCTACACCAGTCTGTGCAGTGCTCTTCCAAGCAAAACCACTCTGGGAATTGGGGTGGAGCTGGAGGTTTCCCCTCAAGACTTTGTTCCTAACCATGTGACCTAAGGGTCACAGTGGCTCTCCCTGCACAGCCCTGTGCCCATTAGCATAAAGTCCTGCCTCCAAATGGGAAATCCATTCACACTCCTCCTCTCCCTTCCTCTCCCATCTGTCACCTTGTCTCTGCCCATCGTCCAGGGAGAGAGTAGCTGTCTATCAGGAGCTGAGGAGGATACACTGCCAGGAGCAAGTGTACAAGGTTGTATGAGCCCCGGAATAAGATTTGACCCTCGGACGGAGGCGAGGGAAATTTTCTCTCTGATGGAATTCAAGGAGCATATCCAACATAGCTAGGAGAAGCATCCGTCGTGGGCTTGGGTGGGGGACAGATCGTATGGGGAAGAGGAGGTCCCTGGGGACCCCGTGGAGTGAGTGGAGGAGGCCACCTGGGTGTCTGAGGAGGGTGGAGAAAGTGACAGGGTTGGGTTGTCAAGGTTGCTGCTGAGATTTCCTGTCAAGCTTCCTCCTGAGTGTGGCCTGTGTTGAGGCTGCCTCTCTACACCCCGCCAGCCTGGCACGGCCAAGCCATGCCCTGGCTCTATTTCTGGGTGGCCTTCCCGTCCCAGGAGGGAAGCCTAGCCAGTCATGTGAGGTCAAGATGTCCCTTCAGATCAAGCAGCCCCAGAAACATCTTTTAGGGGATGCAAATGGCCACATCCACCATGGAGACAGGCCTTGGCATATGCTCTGGCCTGCCCAGGGATACAGTGCTGATGGTCACAGGGAGCCTGAGATCCTAGGGCCCAAGCCATGGCTGTCACACCACATTTGCGGCAAGAGGGGACTTTGGAGGGTTGAATGGTTAGAGAAGGAGTATGTTCTACATCCATGCTAACTGCTGCCAGGGGCGAGAGTCCAGATACAAGAGCTTCTGGAAGAAACTCAAGAGAGGCTGCAAGAAGCCTCAACAATTGGTGAGTGTGCATGCCTGAGGCCAGGGGCTTTCTAGAAGGAGTAGTTGAGGGGGGTCCCCCAACCCAACCGACCTGTTGGCCCACTCCCTTAATGCCCCATCACACCTGGCCTCTGCTCAGATGGCATGTTGCAGCAATGAGTTGCAGCCACAGCACTAAGGCCTGCACAAGAGTAGAGGAGCAGGTGAAGGGCAGGGCCACAGACCTTGCCCGTGTGTCAAGTGCCAGCCCTGGAGGGGCCCAGACCTAGATAGATTTCCCCATGCAGGGCTGTGTCTTTGGTATGGGGTAGAGGGTGGATCATTGAGGAATGAGCCTGTCTTGCCCCAAGTTCTGCTAGATAGATGGCTCCATGGGACTGGGGTAAGTCGGGTTCTTGGGAGGAGCTTAACAGGACTCTTCTGATCTTTCTGCACCCAATGCCACAGGACTATCCCGAGGGCACAGTCCCTTACCTGGGCACCGTCCTCACACACCTGGCCTCACTGCACAAAGACCAAGATTCCAAGGATGTGAGTGAACAGGGCCCCAGCCCTGGCAAAGCAGATTGGGGACAAAGAGCCTCTCCCTGCCCCTTGACCTCCAGCAAGAGCCCTCATCCTCCCCAGCCCCAGAGTGCCAAGCACCACAGCAATCCTACTTGTGATGCCCTATGCCCTCAGACCTCAGTGCTGCTGATGACATGGGGCCATGTCTCAGAGGGTGGTGAGCAAGGGTGGCAGTGTGACAGCAGGTGCTCAAGCTGACATAGCATGTGTGAATAGCATGGCCTTGTCACTGGAAGCCTCAAGTCTCTGCCACGTGCACAGAGAGTTGAGCAGTGAGCTCCCTGTCCTCAGGACCTAGGCCTCCCTGCCCTAGACTGAGAGCAATCCTAGTCCAGCTGTGCACCCAGCCTGCCCTCTGCTGGAAGGACTTGGTAGGGCGCCAAGTGGAAACAGCATTTTCTTAGCACATATTCTTTGCTTTGCAGGGCTCTTGGCTGAATGTAAAAAGAAGACGAGAGGTGAGAAAATGACACCTTCCTCTGCAGGCAGCCAGCTGTGCGGGTCCCTTAGGTTCTTCCTTCCCTCTGATGTGGATGGTCACATCACTTGTCCTCCAGAGGTCAGGAGATGGGGCCTTGAGCTGGGGATCTAGGACAGCGTGCTGGGGTTGGGCACTGGATCTCAGTAGAGAAAGGCGAGTGTGTTGGGGAGAGACAAGAGTGAAGCCAAGTGAAGACCCGAAGTCAGCTGCCTGGCCTACCTTGCCCTGGTCCAGGTCCATCAGCACTGTGTCCTTTCTCTCAACCAGGAATTCAAGGTGATGGCACTAATGAAGGAACTAAAGGGCTCATGTCAGGAGCTCCAGGTGGTTCCTGACATGAACTTCGTATCTTGGTTTAACAACATGAACCGCCTAAATGAGTTGGAAAGGTGAGCTGGGGTAGGCAGTGGGGGCAACAAACATGGGAATCCCCAGCACCAGTCCATGAGAGCCTGTTGTCTGAGTCAGCCTCCCACCAGACCTGTTGAAGGAAGGGTGTATGAGCTCCTGAGTCCCCAGGGCCCCTGGGAGGGAACCCCCAGGGTGGAGCCTGCTGTCCAACCAGCTACTTCTTGTCTTAGCTCCAAGCTATCCAGGGAGCTGGAGCCTCCCCGCCGGGTACTTGTCCTGAGCAGGAACAACAAGAGGAGCCCTCCCCTGAGGAAGCGCTCAGGAAAGTAAGTACATAGGCTTGCAGGGCCAGGGACTCCCCAGGGTCTGGGTGGTGGGACAGGCAGCCTGATGAGCTGGGGCTGCCATCCCACCACCTGCCACACAAGCCTTTGTCTGGGTGGTGTGGCCTGAGCTCTGCCCACCTCACTTCCTTCATTGGGGTCCCACGGTGGTCCTCAGAGGATTGGGCATATGGCTCCTTGAAAATGAACAGTAAGGAAGGCTGCCTCAAGCCCAGGGGGCAGTGGGTGTGGGACAGCCCTGTGGTTCAGGGAAGCCCTGGAATTAAGGCAGTCCCTCCATTCAGTTGCCAGGCTTTGACAAGAGAGCTCAGCAACAATGGCAGTTCCCAGTTGGAGACAAATGAGCAGCTCAGCGGTGGGAATGGCAGCCATGCACCCAGCATGCACTTGGGCTGCTCACCCAAGCCTTCTTCACACTGCAACCGATTATTTCAGTCGGCCCCAAACATCTGCATGGCAAAGATGACAGAATATGAGGGAATCTTGCCGTTCCTGAGCCCCCAGCCCTCCCGGAGAGCTGGGCATGGGGCTGTATCCTAGGCTGTCCTTTCTTCAGCCAAGATGCGTGCACTCCAACCAGAGAAAATCATATTCTCCAATGAGTTATGGGAAATGCGTTGCACAATGCACAAAGACTCAAATGTCAGGTCATTTAGATTAAAAACCTATGTGGAAACACTAATAGCGTGTTAAAACCATTTCTTTACAAGAGCAAGGTTTTGGTGGGTGCTTTTCTTTGCCTTCCTTAATGGCAGAGACTTCTGCATATTCTGTTCTAAGAAGAAATCCTTTCAGGCTTTGAGCTCATTTTTTTCCTGCAGAATGAGCAAGAGCAGGTCCCTCTAGGGGCTAGGCTTTCAGTCAGGTGTTCTCATGAACTGTTCCACACGCCTGGAAATCTGAGTGTTGAAATGTCTCCTTTGCAACAGCCATCATCTGTGTGGGAAGCTGCTGGCTCCTGTGCAGGCAGGGAATCCACCTCAACCTGCTGGGAGGGACTGGAGTCACCATGCAGGACCCTGGGGGGAAATCAAATGAGGCCACACCAGACCCAGGGCAGTGCTTCAGGGAGGGAGACACTGCAGAGCTGCAAGAAGAGCTAAACGTAGTCAGACCAAAATCACAGTTCTTCCAAAGCAAGTACCTGCCTAAAACTATAAGCACACTGATAAAGGGAAACCCAGGGAAACATGTAAAGGAGAAGATACAGATCACAGAAAGCACATCAGTCAAATGCCAGAGCCACTCACAGTTTCCTAAGGGAATATAAACCCTCTTGACTCATCATTTCTTTGAGTTCAAGTAATTCTTCAATAGTTGCCCTCCTGAGCTCTCATGCCAGTTACAGGAAGAAGATATATTATCTTTTCTCCATTACACAGTTGAAGAAAGCCATGGCAAGAGCACTTCCCCTTTGTGTTTACAATACCAGAGTTGCAGTGAACAAAATTCCATCTGGCCAAGCAGACACACATGACCAGGAAGGAAAGTGGGGACTATGCTTCTAGACTCCTCCACAGAGCAGTAGCAAAGGAGCCCAGCAAGAGATCAATAGAGGTTAATGCACTTAATGTTGTTTCAATCCTCTACTGTAAATTACCTGCCAGGTGCTGTGACTCACATCTGCAATTTCAGTGTCTCAGGAGCCTGAGATCTTCAACCTTCTACAACTGAGATACACACTGTCATTCCAGATATCCTTGCAGACTGTTGAAACCTAAGACGGTCAAAATATAAGCTTTCATATCCATGACCATACAGTGGAGTTCAGATTTTGCATGAAAGCTACATTTCATGAAATGGTAAATTCTATCAGATGCAAGAATAGAATAGTCAACCCAACTTCCTAATGGAATCACTGCCCAAATGAATGACCTAACAGCATCAGTGCTGGATGTGATGAGAGGGGAAACAAAGCTGAAGATACAATGTTTCGTTGTAAAGAGAAATGTTTCCTTTCTCCTGTGAGGAGCTTTCAGATAGCTTTCCTTATTTTGTCTTCAAAGATCATTGAGAAAGAAGTATCCTTTTAAGTGGATATTTTGGTTCAGCCATTTATCTGGAATTTCCAGTTTTATTGGATTATAAGCAGCAAATATGTACCACAATTTACAATCTTTTCGTAGAGCTTTTATAAGAAAAAATTTAGCGCTTTTTCTAGCTCTTTTCTAGCTCTTTCCCAGGTCTTGCTCCTCCCCTCCCACCCCCCACCGAGGGTCAAGATGGCCAGGTGTCAGCCAGAAGGATGAATAAATCTATGCCTTACCTGAAAAGAAAAAAGAAAAAATGTATTTGAGATCAATAAAATTGTGTATTGCCATTGCATCTACTACAGATGACTTGTTATCCACTGTCTATAGCATACAAATTCTTATTTTAATTTACTAATACATTTGTCATTGAGATAAAATATTTTTCCTATTTTTTTGGGGGGGTCCGGTCATGGGGCCTCAACTCTGGGCCTGGGTGCTGTCCCTCAGCTCTTCAGCTCAAGGCTAGCGCTCTACCACTGGAGCCACAGTACCAGTTCCGGCTTTTTTCTTTTTGCTTATGTGGTGCTGAGGAATCGAACCCAGGGCCTCAGGCATGCAAGGCAAGTGCTCTACCACTGAGCCAACTTCCCAGCCCCTTTTCCTAATTCTTATATACTGAGATGTGAGGTTAGTTGTGTCACAATTGTGTGTGTGTGTGTGTGTGTGTGTGTGTGTGTGTGTGTGTGTGTGTGTTGATCCCGGGGTTTGAACCCAGGGCATAGGCACTGCCCCTAAACTTTATGCTCAAGGCTATTACTTCTGGCTTTTTCGTGGTTCATTTTAGATAAGAGTCTCTCGGACTTTCCCACCCAGATTGACTTTGAACTGCACTCATCAGATCTCAGCTTCCTGAGGAGCTAGGATTATAGGCATGAGCCACCAGTGCCCTATATGATGTTAGTTTTTATCATTGTTGGTGACATACCACACTGGTAATTTACTCCCTACTCTTCTCTCAGGCAAATCTATCATATCCCTTCCTAGTTTTTCCTAGTTCAGGTTGGACCAGGATCCTTTGAACCTGCAGTCATCCATGGAGCTACACGCACAGGTGCATGCCGCCACACCACACCCAGCTTACTGTTTGAGGTAGGGTAATGCTAACAGTTTTATTCAGCCTGGCCCTGAAGTGTGTTCCTCCCGATTGCTGCCTCCCCACTAGCTGGGACTGCATGCATGAGTCATGTGTCCAATCTCATGTAATGTTTATCAGGCATGAGGAAGGTGGAAGGGGGAAGGTCGGAGATCTGTAAGACTCTTCAGGGAATGTTAGCATACAACCTTCTGAGCTCCATCCAATATCTATGAATACCTGGAACTGAAATTGCTTCAGAGCCCATGTGCTCAAGGCTGGCCACTAGCCTCTGGTGTTACTTAAGAAGCAAAAGGAAGTGAAGTCATGGGGTCCCCATGGGAAGGGTTGTTGGGACCTTGGCTTTGCCATTATGTCGTTTCTGCTTCCTGACCATCACCAGCTCAACAGCTTTGTCATGATTTCTGCCTCCCCACAGGCTCAAAGAGAGGGGGCCAAGTGACCATGGATGGAAATCCATAAAACCTTGGACCAAAAGGATCCTTTTGTCCTTTTACAGGCTTTGGTCAGGTGTTTGGTCACAGCCACAGAAGATGACAAAAGTGGTCGTTTCTGGCTCAAGTCTTTGAGCTGGTTTTTCTCAAGACATCACAGCTGGTGCTGTGGGATTGGTCTAACTTTTTGTGTGCTACATGTGGAAACGAGGCAGAAAACATAGCTTGAGTAGCCTAGCCAGATGAATCTGCACATAGCTGGCCAGTAGGACTTTCTGCCATTAAAAACCTTCTGTGATGCTCTGCAACCCCACAACCACAGTTGGGTACTCAACACTGGAGCCATGGAGAGTGGGAATATTTACCATTATTGGACTTGAGCAGATTTCGTGTTCATAACCCTATCTGAGAGAAAGGACTTGGATAAAGAATGGGTGGAAGCATTCTTGGGACATTGACCAGAGAGCCTTTAGTCCAGGGTACAAGAGCGTAGGAAATGACTGCCTCCTCACTTGCAGAGGACAAGAAGTCTTCCACAAAGCACAGAGCCACACATTCAGTTTTGTCAGGGTGTCCTTATTTCTAATGGAGATCTCCCCAGAAATGCCATCTGCTCAACACCAGAACGTGAACAGGTTCAGAAACACCTGAGGCTCACTTCTTTGATCATAGTGCTTTGCTTTTCTGTCCTCAAGATTGAAGGCTCCTAAGAATCCCTGGGTGTTTTTGAATACACAACAGCTCATTTCAAAGCCCTCTCACCTCCTCTGCCATTTGACTGAAGAAATCCTTTCCCAGCGAGCATCTTTTTCTCTTCGGCTTCTTGACAAAGCCTGTATTGGTAATCTTCATTGACAGAGTCAAGACAGAGATAGATGTGATGTGAGATCACATGGAACACAAGTAAAGGCTGGTTATGTACAGGCACGATTAAAGCACCCAGATTTACATGCATATCATGTAAAGACCTCATCAAATCTCTGGGGAAAGTAAGCATACTGAGACTTACCTGTAATCCAGGCTACTTGGGAGGCAGAGGTAAGAACAGTGTGTGTGTTTATGTTCATCATTCTTCGAATCGTTCTTTTGAATGGAATTTCCTCCAATTGACATCATGACAAACAGTTGCTGTGAAATTGTTAACATTTTTTTTCTTTTTTCCTTTTTTTTTTTTTTGGGGGGGGGTCCGGTCGTGGGGCCTGAACTCTGGGCCTGGGCGCTGTCCCTCAGCTCTTCAGCGCTCTACCACTTGAGCCACAGCACCACTTCTGGCTTTTTTTCTTTTTGCTTATGTGGTGCTGAGGAATCGAACCCAGGGCCTCATGCATGCAAGGCAAACAATCTACCACTGAGCCACCTTCCCAGCCCCTCCTTTTTTTCCTTGTTTGTCATGGGGCTTGAAATTTGGGCTTGGTACTGTACCTGCGCTCTTCAGGTCAAGGCTAGTGCTGTACCACTGGAGCCACACTGCCACTTTTGGGTGTCTGGTGGTTAATTGGAGATAAGAATCTCATGGACTTTCCTGCCTGGGCTGGCTTTGAACTATGATTCTCAGATCTCAGTCACCTGAGTAGCTAGGAATACAGGCATGGGCCACCATTTCCTGGCAACATTTTAAGAGCCATGTTGTCTTGTTATTTCCTAACAATGCATATGCGCACACGTGTGAGTGTATTTTCTTTTTTTTATTGTGAAAATACTGTACAGAGGGGTTACAATTACATGGGCAAGATAATGAGTGCATTTCTTTCAAGCATTGTAGCCTCCTCCTTTGTTTCCCCTTCTCATCCCATCCTCCCCCCACCGTCCCTCACCTAACCCTCCTCCCCTCCCCCCACCAAAGTTGTAAAGTTCGTTTTCGACATAACGACTTGTCTCATTGTTGCAATGGGTCCACCTGTATCCCTATTTAAATGATTTTTTTCCCCTTCCCCTCCACAAATTATAACAACATCAAATACAGTGAAAGCAGGGGTTATACCGTGGGGGAGGGTTATACGAAGCAACAAAGAAATAATCTTTTTTTGGGGGGGGGATTCCAGTCATGGGGCCTGAACGCTGGGCCTGGGCGCTGTCCCTCAGCTCTTCAGCTCACAGCTAGCGCTCTACCACTTGAGCCACAGCGCCACTTCCAGCTTTTTTTGTTTTTTGCTTATGTGGTGCTGAGGAATCGAACCCAGGGCCTCAGGCATGCAAGGCAAGCGCTCTACCACTGAGCCACCTTCCCAACCCCCAAGGAAATAATCTTATAAATGTGTTAGAAACAATCACATGAAAGAGAAAAACATTTGAATACATATCTTAGGGTTCATTTCCCTAACATCAACTTATCTGACCTTTTCTGCTTGTCTCAGACATATACTAGTTATTGCAAATAAGGGAAACCATGGGACCTATGTTTCTTTGGGCCTGGTTTACTTCACTTAATACAATTTTTTCCAAGTCTTTCCATTTCCTAACAAATGGGGCAATGTCATTCTTTCTGATGGAGGCATAGAATTCCACTGTGTATATATACTACATTTTCTTGATGCATTCATCTACTGAGGGGCATCTGGGTTGGTTCCATATCTTAGCTATGGTAAATAAGGCTGCAATAGACATAGTCGTGCTGGTAGCTTTAGTGTGGTCTTGTTTGTGAACATTTGGGTAAATGCCCAAAAGTAGCATTGCTGGGTCATAGGGGAGCTCTATGTGGAGTCTTTTGAGGAACCTCCATATTACTTTCCAAAGTGGTTGAACAAGGTTACACGTGTGAGTGTATTTTCATATTGCCATTTGCACAGCTGGGGACAAGTCTTTGGCTAAAAGTCTTCAACTCCTATCTGCTGTATTATTTTTGTTGAAGAATTTGCCAAAGTTTGGAGGAATAACTAGGTTGTGGTAAGGTGGCTGGCAGTTTCTCTAGACAAGACAGAGGTTGTAGATCAAAACAACCAACATGCTCAAGGCACTGGGCCTATATCCAGCCCCGAGAAAGAGGAAAATGAACTTGAGTGGCAGTTCCACAACTGATGGATAATGCAGCCAAGGAAATAATAACAGCAGATCCCCAGTAAAAGCAATATTACCACGATTTCAAGAAGAGTAGGTGAGAAAAGGAGCTGGGATAATAGTCCATGATCTAAAAAGATATTAAGAATTGGAATGAAATGTTTTTGGAAAAAATAACGCTTGAGAATAAAACTAGGCAAAGGAGAAAAACAGAAGAAGGGGCAGGAATAAAGCCACATCAATGCAATTTAAATAAAAAATACAGGCTATATTACATGACCTGAGGGTGAGCCGTTTTATCATTCATCCGTTTCTCTCTTCACTGATCTTTCTATTCAGAAGCAGTGCATTTGTACCCAGCTCTTTTGCAATGATTTTACTATTGTGCAGGAGAGAGGAAAATAGGAAAGCATTTGGTTTTCAGAATATACCAATAATTAACACTGATCTGGACTATTCCCCTCCCTGCTCCTTATTTCACACATCCTCTTTGGTTACTGTAATCTCAATATTAAAGTAAGATAATAATAGTGTGAAAGTTTATAAACCCAACTCTTGGTTTCCACACTTCCAATATTTCTGTCTGCCTTCAACGGAAGGTGTGGTGGCATCCCCTAGTACCTCAAAGAGAGTCCTCACCCTACAGGAACAGTCACGTGACTCACCTTAGTCACCCCTGCTTTAAATCTGAGGGCACAGTCACCACTGAACTGTATTCCGGCAGCACAAAATAATAACCAACTAAAAGATGGCCATTTAGTTTATCCTAGAGCAGCTAACTACCCATATTATTGATGTCAGTTTGTGGGGAATAAGCAGACAAAAATCAGATTGCATGAGGGGTTATGGGATGGAAAGAATTAGAAAACAAACACAAACTCCTGGAGCCAATTTATCGGTGAGGTGGTATAGAATGGGTGGCACATGTACACAAACATATTATCATGATACTGAAAAGCAATGGTAGTTCTAGAAACTGAAAAGATTCAATTATTTCCAAATGTCAAAGGGAAAACTCCAATTAAGAACTACTTAAATGGAACTGAAAATTCTAATTTCTATTTCTCAGTGAAGGAATCTTTCATAAATTAAGGGGGGAAATGTTATTTAAAAAACACCTCTTCCTACTGAAATCTGCTAGAATGAACTTTTTGTCTCCTAAGAACCATAACCAATCATGAGAAGCCACTGTATGGGGTATTAAACAATAAGCTAGCTGAAGACCAGGAAGATGAGAAATGTGATATTGGGGGAGTGAGGTCAAGAGAAGGGGTCTAGATGAATGGAGAGAGGAAGGATGGGAAAATACAGCCATAATATTCAACATGCAAATATGAAAATGGAATCAGGAAGCTATAGGGGACAGGTAGGGTTGGGAGAGATGGGGGAGAAGGATGAAAGGGGTAATATTGGTCAAGATGCCTTGTACCCATAAATTGACATTGTATAATTATTTTTAAATGGCAAAGAAAACTCAAAGTTGTATTTTCATCACAGGAAAACATGAAGAAAATAATTATAGATTTTTCCCAACACGTATAAAACTTCTGTAACATCTTGGTGAATCCTTCTTGAATTCTTTCTGTGCATTTGTGATCATGGAGAGAAAAGTGTTACGTATTGCTAAATAGTGATCATATAGATATTTTCTTGTGTAGGTGTACATAAATATAATCAATTCTCTCCCTCAAAGTATCTGAGAAATTTCCAGTGATTCATTTCCGGGAATACTTGATAGTTGTACAAATCCTTAGTGAGTTCTCTAAACATAAGCACAATCTTATTTTTCCTTTCTCTTATCATTCCGGTGTATGGAGTCTACATAACATTATCAATTTTATGTTCCTATATTTCAAATTACAAAATAGATTAATAGGCAATCAGAGATAAGGCAAGCAATATTCAGGCGTGATCACCAGGAAACAATTCCATAGTACATTCACGTGCCTTCTGTTCCTTTATTACAAACCACAATCTGCTGCTCACATAAAATAATGAAGACTCTCCAGACTGAAGAGAAAGAGAGGCTCACATTTATCTCTGAATGGCTTCAGCGTTACAGTGTTGTCAGCTTCTGCCTGCAGGAATTAGCATGTCCATTATATTCTATAATATGAAGAAAACTATGCTCATTTGTTACACTAAGTCAAACAGAGATAGAGGCAAAATTTACATTTGCAGCAGTAGTTTCTGGGTATGTACTGCTTATAATAAGGATCAAATAGCATGTACTGGAAATTCCAGTCCTGCCTGGGTTTCTGTCACCTTCCCTTTCTTACACTAGCCCCACCCCTTATGGTCCCCAGCCTCAGCCACACTCATCTATTTGTCTTTCTGTTTTTCATTGCCTGGCTCTGCCATTCCTTTTCCAACCCAGCCTGAGTTCCTTCCTCCCAGAGGGCTCTCCTTCCCTCCTGCACAGTGCACTTGTCCAGGGTTCCCAGGACACCTGTTGTTTCTTTTGATGCCCTGCTAGGGGCATGTCAGCCGGTCTCATCTGCTTGGTTAGGAGAACAGCCCAGGGTACAGATGGAGTGTGTTCCGCTCCCTCTCTCCTGTCTCAGTCCTTCCTAGGCCTCAGTCTCAGCATAAATACCAAATGGAGCTCACAAACGCTTCTTGTAAGGTTTAGTTGTCAAGTCTTGTAGTTTTAGATGCTTTTTTTTCACGTTTGGAATTTTCTTAAAATTTTCTGACAGATTTCAAGTGGTCCCAATTTTATGTCAAATAACCATTTGTAATTACCATTGACAACAAATAACCATTGACACTGCTATTTAGCAGTGCTGTCAGCCATGTTAACAGCATTGCTGGTGCAGACAGGGGTCTTATGTAAGTGTGAGCATAGTTCCTTCCAGCTGCTATAATAACCAGTCATAGCGAGGAACATTTCTCAGTTTTAGAGGTTGAAGTCAGAAGAGTTCAGCATGCTGGCATGATCAGCATCTCAGTGAACACTTTCTTCCTGGTAAACCCTTGCTTGGAAGAAATATCAAAATAACTCTTTTCGTTGTCTTATGTTTTGATGTTTGTCCTAGGGCTTCAACTCTGATCCCGATTGCTCAAGGCTAGTGCTCTACCACTTGAGTCGCAGCTCTATTTCTGGCTTCTGGGTTGTTAATTGGAGATAAAGGTTTCAGGGACCTTGCTGCCAAGGGGGCTCTGAACCTCCATTCTCAGATCTCAGCCTCCTAATTGGCTAGGATGACAGACTTGAGCACAGGTGTTTGGCTAAGCTTCACTTTTGATAAGGGCTTTGGCTGATTGCCTTCCAGAGGCTCCAAACACCAACTCAGTGGGGTCAGGGTTTTGCCTGTGGAAATAGAGTCTGGTTCTGTCACCTAAGCCCACCACTATCCAAGCAGGGTTTCTGCAGCCCAGGCTGGTGAAGGACATCCACGCAAGGTTCCCTCATACCCTGGTCAGCAACAGGGGTGTGTGGGAACTCCTTTCTAAGCTTTGCTCTAGAAAATTTTCTTGGAAACTAGAATTTTGCATGCTTTCAAAAGAACAAAGAAGGAGGCTGGAAGGGACGAGTCTACAATACCAAAGTATAAGAGGTAGACATTGTATTGACAAGTGGGCTGTGCATCATCATTACGATGTTAAAGGTTGAATAATATAGTGTGAGAAGCAATATGTATTGATTTTTGCATATATTCTTTATGCTATGCCATATACATCCAGTTAATATATTTATACATTTGCGTTCATATATACAGATCGCATATGTAGTAAGCATTCCCAATTTATGGGGTCTGGATCCACAGGTTCAGCCCAATGAAGTGTAGAAAATACCAGAGAAATGTTTACTCCTATTCTGAACATGTACAGTTTTCTTTGACAGGCTTTTCTTGTAAAGGCAACATACTAACTGCTGACATTGTACTGCATTCAGTTAGGCATAACCAGGCATGTAGAGATGATTCCACATACAGGCTATTTGCAAACCTTACCTCATTTTACACTAGGAAAATCAACCTTCAATCCACCCAGGACTGCAAGGATCCACTGTAGCTATATTTATTGTTTGCTGCTATTCTTTCCAAATCTGGTATGGCAGAAAAATTTATAATGATTGTTGTTAACTGAAGATGGCATCTATGAGATAATCAATCATGCAGGTTTGAAATTAAATTGTTTCCAAAAGGGTCCCAATTGTTTGACTAACTGCAGAAAAATAAATGCCCAGCAGAGGGAGCTCATTTTAGAGGTCTAGAGGTTTTAGGGTTTGTTGATTGTGAGTGTATTCTTGTTTGAATGTAAGAGATTCTTTTTTTTGGCCCAGTTGTGGGGCCTGAACTCTGGGCCTGGACGCTGTCCCTCAGCTCTTCAGCTCATGGCTAGCGCTCTACTACTTGAGCCACAGCACCACTTCTGGCTTTTTTTTCTTTTTGCTTATGTGGTGCTGGGGAATCAAACCCAGGGTCTCATGCATGCAAGGCAAGCGCTCTACCACTGAGCCATCTTCCCAGCCCTCTTGTTTGAATGTAAATACAACAAAAGATGAAGTGTTCAGTGACACTTCAACATCATAGTAAGTACAGTGCATAATAGTAAGCACAGTGGCTAACACTTCCCCATTGAGTGTGTGTGCACATCCAAGTGGACCTAGTTCTCATGGAGCTAGCTGAGCAGTGCTGTCTGGTCCAGCCTGAGTCAATGGCAAGAAGAGTTCAAAGACCTGTGTGATCTCATAGCATCTCCATCAGAGCTGCTGAGCAGGCAAACCAGAGCCTGGCAAGCCTTATCATTTAAGAGAAAGGAATTAAGAGGCAAGGAAAGAGATTTGACGTCATGCTGGCAAAGGTCCGGTCATTAAAATCCTGAGGAGCAAATCAAGGTCCATCTGTATTACACATAATATGAGGGCGATTATATTATTAATAGTAAATACTTTTAGTTAAACATAGAATTAAACATGTCAGAAGGCACATCACTCTGGACGAAACAGCTTTACTGTGAGTAGCCAACTCTTAAACACCAAAATAGCAAGAGGCAGTTTCTAGGCATTTTTAACTCAAGTGATGTTATTTATAACTTTTTGAAAGTTATCTTTAAACAACTGCATAAAGGGGTTTCAATTCATCATGACAATTTGAGTACCCAACATCTTTGGTCATTATTCTCCCCATTTCTCAAAACCCCATCCATCCCCTCTATTTCTCTAGCGCCATTTCCACACATGCACATTGAACAGTACAACTGCATTCACCCATTCCTCATCTACTTGCTCATCCCCATCCCCTTGACTGCGCTCTGTCCCTCAAAAGTACATGCTCCATCTTCATGGATTTCCTTTTGTTAAGCTTAAGTTAGCTGTTCAAAGGAGTTACTCCATGTAATCCTCCCCTGCATCGACTCTACTTTAGTTGCCATGTTTGTATATACATGTAAGAATATGTCACTGTCTATGTTCACATATTTATTTATAAGGTAGATCTAACTTCCGCACATGAGATGGAACATATGTCCTTTGTCTCTCTGAGCCTCAGTTACTTCACTGAACAGAATATTTTCCAGGTCCATCACAACTTTAAATCAAGGAGGTTAAAGAAGGTGCCTGCAGGAATGCACGGACAGTCAAAGACAAGTTGCGGTCAATGAGCAAACTCATTCCAAGACCTGCAGCAGGTGCTGTGGAAGGCACCACTCAGGAGAGCTTCCAGTGGTTGGTGGTCTTTACACACTAAGGCCTTTAGAGATAAGGAATTAAGGGCATACAAGTCAGTTATCTGCTTCTGCATTTCAGGCCTAGCTGATGTCATTATGCTTCTGTCTAACAGAAATAAGTTATACACACACACACACACACACACACACACACACACACACACACACACACACACACTCTCTCTCTCTCTCTCTTCAGGATCCAGCTGGGAGCTCCATAGTTGCTTTCCTACTCCAATCTGGGATGCTCTTTGGTTGTAAAACATCTTGTTCAGAGTATCTTGTTGCACTGGAGTTGTTGCTCATTAATAAATAGTGGCAAAATTATTTGCAATCATTTTATTTTTATTTATTTATTTATTTTTTTGCCGGTCATGGGGCCTGAACTCTGGGCCTGGGCGCTGTCCCTCAGCTCTTCAGCTCAAGGTAGTGCTCTACCACTTGAGCCACAGCGCCACTTCCGGCTTCTTTTTTCTGCTTATGTGGTGAGGAATTGAACCCCAGGCCTCATGGATGCAAGGCAAGCGCTCTACCACTGAGCCACCTTCCCAGCCCTAATTTGATTCTTTATGGAAAGGTCTGTAATTCTTTTTTTAGATAGGGTCTTGTGTTTTTTCCAGGGCTAGCCTTGGACAGTGATGCTTCTATCTGTACCCCCCCAGTAGGTGGATTGCAGATGGTACAACCACATTCAACACAAGAACTTTCTCAGTCCACTTTCTCAGAAAGGAGGTGTCATATACATATATGTTAAATTCTTGTAATTTCCCACCGGAAATAATAAAAGACATGTCACAAGTAACAATGTTTTTCAAGACATTAAATATAAAGAAGCAAAAGATGAGAATGATCAACGAGAGATAGAAACCAGGTGAGATGTAGAATTGCTCTAGTTTACCATCTTGGGAGGTAGGAAATGGTCAGGAGGGGGAAGACCTAGGTGGAACCAGAAAGTGTGTGTGTGTGTGTGTGTGCGTGTGTGTGTGTGTGTTGTACATCTTACATATATTCACGTTTTGTGATTCTGACCTGACTGTTCTGATACACTCGCATAGAATGGAACACCATCTATCCTTTGGACTTGAAATCCTGGCAGATCTTCCTGTGTATAATTTTAGCTACTCAGGAAGCTGAGACCTGAGACTGACAGTTTCAAGCCAGCCCAAGCAGGAAAATCTATGAAACTCTTATTTCCTATTAACCACTAAAAATGCCAGAAGCGGAGCTGTGGCTCAAGTGGTACAACAAGCATTAGCCTTGAGCAACAAGAGCTCAGGGACAGCACCCAGGCCCTGAGTTCAAACCTTAGGCCTGGGACCAAAAATCAAAAGTAATGATGCAAAATCTTTAACAAGATGCAAAGAGATCCAGATAGAGGAGGTTGAATTGCAGCTGGTATAAAAAAAAGAAAACTATAGATGAACCTCTTATAACCTTCCAAACAGGTGTGTCTTCCTTGGTATATTATTGTCACTATTACAAGGACCATCAGCTCAGCTCATGTTCAGTGTGAGAGCTCTGGCACTCTGAAACCACACTTTCATTCCACATACATGGAATGTCACCAATCATTTCACTGCACACAGTCCATGGAAATCCCCGCTCCAGCTCACTCTAGAGGTAGCCGAGTTGAGTAAGCCATCCCCATCCTGTTCTACCAAAGACAAGGAGGAAATAAACTAAGCTGTGAGTGTGATGTCCACATTCCATGGGTGCTGGACAGCTCAATCAAATAAGGATCTAACAGCAGGGAAAGTGTTGCTTATATTGGAAAGAGGACCATTCGTTTAGTCCCTTCTTAAAACACAAGGGTGTTTTAGTGTTGCAGAGACCACACACACAAAAGCAGATTCAGGGCTATCTGGAGATGGGTACCAGAGACCTCGTACCTTTTTACGGAAGGAGAAATTAGTAATCATAAGTTTGGATGGCAGAGATCAGATATGGTGGCCACAGGGGGCAGTCCAGTCTGTGGACTCAGGTTTGCAGGCCTGTCAGCAAATAATAAAAAATAAAAATAAATTCATGGGAAGTGGCACTGTAGCTCAAGTGGTAAAATGCTAGCCTTGAGCTGAAGAGCTGAGGGACAGCGCCCAGGCCCAGAGTTCAAGCTCCATGGCCAACAACAACAACAACAACAACAAAAATAAATAAATAAATAAATTCATGACATTTTTTTCTTTAATCCAAAGTTAGCTCAGATGTCTACTTCACAGGCCTTTCAAACATTTGTTCTTTTTTTTTTGGAACTGGGCAACATGTGTTGACACATAGGTGAGAATCACAGAAAAGATGGAGAATTCTAGAAGTTTGGTGCAGAAGGAACATGGATAGGGTCTGAGGAGATTGGCAGAGGGATCCTCAAGGAGCCACAACCTGAGCATTTTCCTCAAATGACTCACGCTTACCTCTAACACCAAGGTCACTGGCGGCTGAGCTCAGGGAGGACAGCTCGCTTTAATTCTTTACTATGGTAACTGGAAAGCTTGCTATTCTCTATGTGATAGTGAAGGGCTGTTGTCTAGCCTAGGAGCTGTTCAATTGTATCTCACAATGTGATGGGTGTGCACAATGTGATGGAGGCAGGTTTTGTGTGTCATGCAGTAGGGGCGGAGGCCACTGGTGTTCAGTCACCTAGGTTGGCTAGCTTATTCCAGTGCCTGCTGTTTCCACTGGAAGACTGACCACGCCTCCCCTCCATGCTGCTCAGCATCCCCAGGAGCTCTTTCCAGCCACAGAGGCAGATGCTTCCCTGGGAGTTCAGGGTTCTCAAGATAGAAAATGGGAAGGGCAATCAAGGCTGGTGCCTGGGAACTGGCAGAGGGTCCTCTCCCTTGGGTCCTATCTATTAGAGCAGTCATGAAAGAACAACAGGGGAGTGGTATCTTCCTCTTTATTGGAGCAGTGTCCAAGAACTAGTGTTCCGTTCAGACTATTCACTTAATTTCACCTAGTGGTTCGAGACTGCTTTGGAAGCCACAGGAGGGATACTGGGTATCACTGGGTCTCCTTGCTCCTGGAAATCCCGAATCTGCACTTTACAAAGGTGTCCAGGTTTGCCTATGTCCAATTTCACTTGTTTGAAAGTTAATTTCTAGGGCAGTGGTGTTAGAAGACAAGGCTTAATGAGATGTGATTAGGTTCCAAGCTTTCTGCCTTTGTGGATGGATTAATGTCATCCTGAAGAGAGCGGGTGAGTTATCTTGAGTGAACTTCCTGTAAACACAGCTTTGGCTCTCCTCTCCTCTGTCTCTCATGGGCTGTTTTGCCTTTCTGCCTTTGTCATGGCTGCTGGAGTATGGACCGTGACCAGATTTCAGAACCTTGATATTGCATTCTCCACACTGCAAATGCTTATTTTCTTTGTAAATTACCCAGTCTGTGCTATTCTGTTATAGTAATAGCCTAGGAACCAACCCACATGTTGTGGGGGTTCCGGAGAGGTCCACACATCATGGGGATTAGGAGGTTCCTACCCATGACCAGAAAGTCCACTTGCCATCTTTATTGTAAAAACCACCACAGTGGATCCTGATGTTCAATGGAGTATTTGTCTCCTGCTCTCAGAGGACAGAAGTGAACTTCCCATACCATCACAGGCACACCATGTCCTGAAACACTGACTGAATGAATAGAAGGACATTTCTGTCTGCTCATCTCATCCTACAACAAGTTATTGTATAATTCTACTATAGCATTGATGCATAATTAATATCTATAATAATGATGGCAAAAGACAATCAAGCAGTCACTCATTGACTTAGTAATGACCTTCTTTTCTAAGAATACAAATTTATTTCATATAAGTTTTAAGGGACATGACAGTAATTAGAGTTCTAGACCAGAGGCCTCACTCCAAGATTCCTAACACATCTTCCCAGCAAGTCAAACGAACAGATGAGTAACAGCGATGGCCAGGAAAGGAAGTTTATTTTGCAGCCTGGCCATACCATGGAAAGAGGCAGGTAAACATTTTGATCCATCTTCAGGCTACAGATATGACCTTTAGATTTCAACAGAGGAAGAACTGAGGCTGGGGAAGGAGGGCTGAATGATGATTCTGCAGTTCCCATCACTGGTGGGGTCTGGAGGTCAGCATCTGAGCTTTGGTCAGGATGAGAAAGTCATTCATTGTGGCTGAGAATGGTGTTGACTCTGGTCACAAGATGTTATTGATCAGTCTTTTCCTTCTTGGATTGTGGCTGAGAATGGTGTTGACTCTGGTCACAAGATGTTATTGATCAGTCTTGTCCTTCTTGGATTCAAGATGGCTCCAAGTCTTAGTGTCAAGGCAGATGGAAAATGGAATCAGAGTTGCCTTGCTGATAATGCCGTCTACACTCAACATGTGGGTCCAAGTAATGCTCAACCCTTGCAGCAAAAGCAGCTTCTACCTGTGTATGGTAATTCCCCCTTGTGGTGCCCACTCCTCAACCTTGATTAAATTAGACTGTCAGCCTACTCAGGGGGAATCTGGCTTTGTAGGTATCTAGTCCATGAGAAAGGAACACACCATAAGGGGTTGAAGGGGTATCATCTAAAAGGTTTATAAAACTAGAAACACCATGCTAAAACAGAATATCAAAGGGAGTCCAAGTCAGAAATACTTGATTAAATAAATTGCACAGAGAGCCTCTGTTACATAACTCCACAAGTATGGACGCCTCCATTCACATTTGGAGTCAAAAGAAATAGTCATTGTTTTGTTCTTGCCTAAGGCCTTTGCCAAAGGGATGAGTTCTCCTGTTCAGAGTACAGCCATGGCTAAGATTCTTTCTCCATAAATTCTTGGCTCTTGTTGTTTTTGGAAGGGTTGGCATAAGGGACTGTTTGTCACTGGTTGTTTGGGGATTTTTGTTTGGGTTTATTTTATTTTTGTTTTTGTTTGCTTTTAATTTTTTCTTTTTTTCTTTTTCTTTTTTGCCGGTCATGGGGCCTGAACTCTGGGCCTGAGCGCTGTATCTCAGCTCTTCAGCTCAAGGCTAGCGCTCTACCACTTGAGCCACAGCACCACTTCCAGCTTTTTCTGCTTATGTGGTACTGAGGAATCGAACCCAGGGCCTCATGCATGAGAGGCAAGCACTCTACCACTGAGCCACCTTCCCAGGCCCTGCTTTTAATATTTTATATTTGTTTTTTTTTTAAGACTGGGTCTTGATATCTAGTCCTGGCTGGCCCTGAAGTCACCATCTTCCTGTTTCACCTGTCCCTGGACTATGGTTATAGGTGTACACTACTAGGCCCTCTCTATCCATTTGGATTCTTGACGACTTCCTTCCTAAACAATTCTCACTGAAGACAGTGCTATAATTGGGCTTAAATTGTTCTTGTCAATAGGATAAATGATATCCCAGCTGCTCTGGTTTGACCCCATTTTGGAGGAAAAGTGACAGCTGATAATATTTTCAAATTTAAGGAATTAAGTCTACCTGACATCTGTTGCTTACCTTAGTTATGTTTTTTTTTGGGGGGGTGGTGAAGTCCTTGTATCTCAAAATATTGTTTAGGTTGCTTTGGTAAGAGCAGAAAATGTCAGTGGACAATGGTTACAAAGTTGTAGAAGAAAAATACCAACAACAGTTACAATGCTTTCTTCTTTCTTTCCTTCTTTTCTTTCTTTCTTTCTTTCTTTTTTTTGTCATGGGGCTTGAACTCTGGGCCTGGGCTCTGTCCCTGAGCTCTTCAGCTCAAGGCTAGCACTCTACTATTTGAGCCACAAGGCCACTTCTGGCTTTTTTCTGTTTATGTGGTGCTGAGGAATCGAACCCAGGCCTCATGCATGTGAGGCAAGCCCTCTACCACTAAGCCACCCTCCCAGCCAACAATGTTTTTTTTTTTAAGTCCCAACAAAAGCATATATTTAAAGAAAAAATCGGTTTATTAAATAAATACTTGCAAAAGTACTTATTTTTCATTATTTTTTTCATGAGTTTGAATATAAATGTTTTAGAAAATGAACGAAGCTGCAGATAAAGCAGACAATAATCATTGTAAAAACCCTGAAGAGGCTATCAATGAGCAAGAATCACTTTACCATTGTACATATCATTTTAGAATAATAATTATGGTGGAAAGCATTATAAATAAACTCTTCTTATATCTTCTTAATAATACCTAAATTTTCCAGATGCCAGTGACTCACCGTTATTATCATAGTTGCTCAGGAGTTTGAGACCTTAAGGATCAGAGTTCAAGGACAGCCTGGGCTGAAAAATCTATGAGGCTCCATCTACAAAATAACCAACAAATAGTAGACTGGAGATCTGGCGTAAGTGGTAAAGTGTCTGTCACACAGGTAAGTAAATGTGAAGCTCTGAGTTCAAATTCTAGTGCTGAAATAAAAGGAAAAAAAACCCCAGCACAAATGCAAAAGATTTCAGTGACTGTTTTGCATATTGAAGGTTCAAATCTAATGCACATTGTATAAAACACAGCACTTATTGATCATATTCATCTACATACTACACTTTAACTGCAAAAGTTTTCACGATGTTGAGATAAAGTTTCAGCTCACACCCTGACTCATTTCTAGGTACAGACACACAGCATATTAAATGTAATAGGATTATCTAAAATAATAGTTGCTTGTAACCACAATTATAAAGTACTCTTTGAAATCCTAACATGGACACTTAAATAAAATTCTGATTCAATTAAGGTGATTCAGTTTCATAAGTAGTCAAAAACCTGACAAAAATCATTGGAAAACACAAGCAATCATCTGTGCTCATTAAAGGAGCCTTTTGCCAATTTCCCTAAAAGAATTTTTAATATTATCCTGATCTAGCCACAGAGAATTAGATTTTTGTTTTATTTTTGTACATTCAATTTTGAGCTTAGAAAATTATCTAGGTGCCTTCATTAAAATTAAATTAATTAGTGATTAAAAGTTAATAAACAGCCCATTGAATTTTGTAAACTTCATAAGCCTACCTTTTAGACACATTTTACAATTTGCTCACATTTTTGAAGTGTTTTTGAGCCTTCTAAGCTCTGTCTCTCTTTTTCCATTCTGGAAAGCATATTCATATTGGAGTAAATCTTATGAAATATTTTCTCAATCCCAAAGTGTTTTGTTTCCATTTCAGTTTCCAAAAATATGCTCCCATACTCCTTTTTGCATTGTAGTGGTGGGGTTTAAACTCAGGACCTTTATCTTGCTAAACAGGTACTATATCACTTTAGCCTTCTGACAAATACTATTGGTATACTGGAGATAAGTTCTCAATTTATGCCCCTCCTCAACCTGGACTGCAGTCCTCCTATCGGTGCTTCCTTTGTCCCTGGGCTGACAGGTACAGACCATCATGACCACTCACTGATTACTTTTAAGTATGAGCCAGCTTCTAACTTAGATACCTCATTCTTTATCCCCAAGTAACTAGGATTATAGGTGTGAGCTACTATAGCCAGCTCTCTCATATCCTCTTATAACTCTCTCTTATTTTTTGGTTATTTTCTCCATGCCCCCTTATTTTCCTTCTAATTTTCATTTTGAAATGATCTTCACAAAAAAATTGAATTTAGAAAAACAGCATTTTTTTTCTGAGTAACACAAAATACTCTTAGAGTCTTAGTAGTCTTTTATTTCCATGAGGACCCAGGAAGGAAGGAACCTCAAACCGTCCACAGAACAGCTTAGGAAAGCTCATTGTTAACAGACACATATGTTACCAAATAAAGCCTCTTGCTAGGCAGTTTGCTTTTTGATTTTCTTTATTGTTATTATAGAGGTGATGTACAGCAGGATTGTGTTTACATGAGTCAGGAGATGAGTATATTTCCTTTTGTACAATGTCATCTGTTTCCTCCCTCTCTCAGTCCCTCCCTCCCATCTCCACCCACACATTGTATAGTTCACTTTCATCGATGTCCAGTGAGCTCCACTGCTGTATTTCTTTTTACCTTTTTCCCTCTAGTACATGCCCTCCCTCCCACCTTCCTACAGATATACCTGTGAATACACCATTCATAAGGTAAAGAAGACAGAATCATCAAAAACTGGAAAGTAAAGAAAAAAACTTTGCTTTCCATAGCTTGGAGTTTGTTTCATTATGTATAGTATGAAAAAGCATCTTAGGCATAGTGCCTTTGAGATTCTCTCTTAAGAGTATCCTCTTTTTTTTTTTTAATTTATTTTATTTTATTTGAGAACATACTGTACAGAGGGGTTACAATTACATGAGCAGGATAATGCATACATATCTTACCAAGCATTGCAGCCTCCTCCTTTGTTTACTCTTCACCTCCCTTCCCAGCCTCCCCCCTCCCCCCCACCCAATCCTTCCCCCCTCCCCCCCCCACACCGACATTGTAAAGCTCATTTTTGACATGACATTTTGTACTTCTCATTGTTGCAACAGGTCCACCTGAATCCTTAAACGACTTGTTTGTCCCCATCTCCTCCACAAATTATACTGACATCAAATATAGTGAAAGCGGGGGTTACACTGTGGGGGAGGGACATACAAAGCAACAAAGAAATAATCTTATAAATGCGTTAGAAACACATGCATGAAAGAAAAAAAAACATTAAAATACATATTTAAGGGATCGTTTTCCTAACATCACATTATCTGACCTTTTCTGCTTGACTCATACATATACTAGATATTGCATATAAGGGAAACCATGGGACCTATGTTTCTTTGGGCCTGGCTTACTTCACTTAATATAATTTTTTCCAAGCCTTTCCATTTCCTAACAATTGGGGAAATGTCATTCTTTCTGATGGAGGCATAGAATTCCATTGTGTATATATACCACATCTTCTTGATCCATTCATCTAAAGAGGATCCTCTTTTAGTCTCTCTTTGTATAAGTGCACAGAATCCTGTATAATTTGTCATATCCCAGTGTATTTTAGCTCTAACGCCTACAAATCAGAGAGAACATGTGCTGCTTGTCTCTCTGAGCTTGGCTTGCCTCACTTAACGCGATTTGTTCTCGTTCCATCCATTTCCATGCAAATGACATTATTTCATTCTTTCTAATGGTTGCATAAAATTCCATTGTATACAGGTACCACATATTTTCTGATCCATTCATCTATTGTGGGACATCTGGCCTTTTCCATATCTTGGCTATGGTGAATAGTAGGCAGCTTGGTTTAAAAAAACAAACATTTTTTAGTGCTGTTTTCAAGCCAACACTTAAATGCCTACATGATAGCTCCCTAGGAGCATACAATTATATATACTCTTAAATAATTATATCAGAACTGTAGGTGACCAGTTTTCAAAGTATTAGAAATAGAAAACAGAGACAATAGCTCCTTTACAACAACTCTATGACTTCAGTCTGAGAATGATCCTAAAGATACTCATATGCATTGATCAAGGTGCAGAGTATATGATGTGTTGAATTGAAACTCCTTTGTACAACTAGGCTACTATGTTTTCTATTTGTGTTTTTTAACTCATCTTTTTAGATGCTTATCTTGGTGGTTAATTATTATAGATGTAGACTAATAGACAATATCTGAAATGCTACATGAAAACAATCACACTAACCCAAAGTGCCCACTTACAAAACCCATTCTTCTGACTATGTCTTGGTCATAGGTTTCTAAGTACACATGGACCTGAATAAGAATAGACCCAGCTAGAATTCTCCCTGAGGGGAATGGATATACTTGGCACTTCTCGTTCTTTGACTAATCATAACACAGATCTCAGACTACTTGGGTTTCTTGCCTACATCCCTTCTTTTCCTGCTACACAATCAACACAAAGTTACAGAATCCAAAATTCCTGGTCAGGCAAATAGAAGGGACTCAAATTAGTTCAGATGAACCCAAATTCTCAAGAGTCTTCCAAACACAAGGGATCAAAATTTCCTCTCAGACAGGTCATAGGAGAAGTCCAAATGAGTTCAAATAAGCCACAAGAGCTCCAGAAAACAAAAAGAAGAATGAAAACTAAATGACCAGGCAGGTAGAATTTAGTGACAGTCAGATTTGAGGGCCTGTAGACACCAATGTTAATTTTTCTATCTCACCAAGGGATAGTAAAAAAGCAATCAATGATGTATGCCTATGGTCTCAGGCACACAGGAGACAGGTTTAGAATGGTCAGAGTTCAATGTTGGCCCCAAACAACAACAACAACAACAAAAAACATATATCTGAAAAATAAGCCAAAGCAAAAAGATTTAGGGCCATGGCTCAAGTGGTGGAGTATCTGAGCATGAGGCCCTGAGTGCTACCAAAAAGGAAGAGAAGGAGAAGGAAGAGGATGATGAGAAGATGAGGAGTGAAGAAGAAAGGTGGAGAAGGAGAAAGGAGGAAGAGGAGATAGAAGAGGAAGAACGGAGAAAAAGGAAAGGAGGAAGAGAAGAGGAGGAAAAGAAATTCTCGCGTTCTAAGGATTGAGCATGTTCTATGATGTTTATTCCTTAAGAAGAAGGAAATAATCAATCCTCATTGCTTTTTTCTTGGTAGAAAACAATGTTGATTAAACATAATCTGAGGATTTGAGAATTTGGGGAACACTTAGGAAATCATAGCAGTACAGAAACAGTGTCATTCCGGTGTGGGAAAATGATGCACAAGGTGTGTGGGAAGGCTTAGTGGACAATTCCTCCTATGAAACATGGCACATCCAGGCAACAGACAGTTGTCAAAGCAAGACAGATTTCATTGTAAAGTACTAACTTTGAGCTTTCTTTCCCTGAATACTGGTCAATAAAGTAGACCCGGAATGCATGGTGAGGTATAAAACATAAAACTATTACTAAGAGGAAGAAGAAACTCTTGATCTGGGCTCTAAACTCTTGGTGGGCCCACATGTCTGGCCAATGAGCCTTCATCAACTGCAGGATGACGGCCATCTGCAAGAGAAAGAGGATCAGCACGGTCGCCATGATGACAACAATAACAGAATAGTTCAGGATGACCATGCCCTGGTGGTGGAGATCTCTGTGGAACTCAAAGCATCGCTGTTTCTTTGAGTAACTTGGGTCTGTGCCATATTGCAAAAAAAATATTGGCAAAAAAATGAGGCCAGCCACTATCCAAATAGCCATGCTTAGCATGATTGCATGGTACTTTTGGAATGGTTGCATTTGGAGTTTCTTAATATAGATGAGTAGCCGGAGAGTCACGATGGCCACGTAGAAAATAAAGGTGAAGTACATATGGCCATAGAGGATGGCACTCACCACCCGGCAGGTAAAGTACCCAAGCTCCCAGATGCCAGAGAGGTAGTAGCTGAGGCGGAATGGAAGGCTAGCCAAAAGGATGGAGTGCAACACCACAATATTGAGGACTGCGGTGGAAATCATCGACTGGCTATTTCTTCTGAGCATCATGGGTGAAATCATAATGGTGCCAGCAGTGCCAACCAGGAAAATCATGCCATAGAGGGCTAGCAGAAGCATCTTACAATAGGCATCACAGTAGTCGATGTCCATGTTTGAGATGTTGGATGGGTTGGTTGTGTTGATCAACTCCATGGTTTGCCACGAAGAACTTAGTAGATCATGAACCACTAAATCAAGAAGTTTACACCATTATGGTTGGATGTATTGGAACTCTACACACTTAACATTAAACATATTTAAGGTTGCAATCCTAGATGACTGTTTTATGTACTCAAAACCACATATCAGCTGACACCTGTGGCTCACGCCTATAATCCCAGCTACTCAGGAGGCTGAGATCTAAGGATTGTCGTTCAAAGCCACCCCAGGCAGAAAAGTCCATGAGACTCTTACCTCCAGGTAGCCACCAGAAAACCAGAAGTAGCACTAAGGCTCAAAACAGTAGAATGCTAGCCTTGAGCAAAAGAGTTCAGGGACCACATCCAGGCCCTGAGTTCAAGCCCCACATGGACAAAAAACAAATGAGCAAAACCAAAAAACACATACTAGGAAGTAATTACAACTAGTAACTAAAACATTGAAGAGACACATGCGTGTGTTAGAAAGGTCATGGGATATTGGGGTTGAAATGAAGACACCAATTTGAAAGGAGGCCAGCATGGCAAAATAAGGGCCTATTACTAAAAGGAAGCCAAGTATGCACATGCACTGGTGGGCAGTCGGCCCAGGTGTTCTCCCTAATACATTACTGCCCCTCGTTCCCACTAGTCAGAATGCATGTTAATAATCTTGTGCAATGGTCTAGTTTGAAAGAGGTTAGGAAAAGAAGGGACATGGCTTACCTAAAATAGGATGGCAGCTGCCCTTAAGATGGTGGTGCTTATTTCAAGCAACCACTCTAACAGAGAAGATTCCAACTCCTATAGGCGTTACAGTAAATAAGAAAAACCAGTTTGAATGTGAAGCTTAGAGCTGACATCAAATGCATTTACACACACACACACACACACACACACACACACACACACACACATACACACACAAACATACAGGACAAGGCAAGACGTGGGCTTACAGTACAAATTGTAAGCATCTAAAAACTCAGAACTCAAAAATAAAAATAGTTTAACACAATATTTTAAAATTCAGAAGTGATGCAAAAATTCATAGTGATCTGGATACAGATGGCTCCTGCCTATAACCCTAGCTACTTAGGAAGCTGAGATTCAGGTGACTGAGGTTCAAAGTCATCCCAGGGCAGAGGAAGTTCATGAGACTCAATCTCAGAAGTGGAGCTGTGGCTCAAAGTGGTAGAGCACCAGCCTTGAGCAAAAGAGCTCAGGGACAGCATCCAAGCCCTGAGTTACAAGTCCCATGACCGACTAAAAAGGAAAAGAAATTGCTCAGTTCATGAGACTCCATCTCCAAAATAAGGGAAATGATAAGAGTTTGGAAATGGGTGTGTTTGGTTGTTATTTTAGTTTTGCAGATGTGAAAGTTTGAGGGGAAGCTTTCTGTAGCAAGCAATAAAACAGAACTGGCATTCACCTTATCCAGATATGTGCAGATTTTGTGAAGCACGTAAGTCCTGAGCATCCATCACTCTGACTTCATGGAGTTGTAGGTATGAAATAGGAAAGGTTGTATTGGATTCAGTAAAGTGTTCTTCAACAATTCAGTGAGTAAGCTTGGCTTGTGTGATATATCTATAACCCCAGCTACTCAGTAGGTGTGTGGATATCAGGAGGATCACTGGTCCAGTCCAGCCTGGGGAACAAGGTTGTGAAAACTAATAAAGAAGCTAAATAAGCTGGGGAGATGACACAAACCTATAATTCAGTTTATGTGGGAGGCCTAGATAGGAGGATCACCATCTGAGGCCAACCTTGAGCAAAAAAAAAACCCCTCACAGATCCTCTGTTAAAAAATAACTAAAATCAGGAAAGGTTTTGAGGTGTGATGTAGAGCACCTGCCTGGCAAGCATGAGTCGCTGAGTTCAAACTCCAGTATGACCAAAACTATAAATGATAAAAATAAATACAATAGGGCTGGGAAGGTGGCTCAGTGGTAGAGCGCTTGCCTTGCATGCTTGAGGTCCTGGGTTCAATTTCTCAGCACCATATAAGCAGAAAAAAAAAGCCGGAAGTGGCGCTGTGGCTCAAGTAGTAGAGCGCTAGCCTTGAGCTGAAGAGCTGAGGGACAGCGCCCAGGCCCAGAGTTCAGGCCCCACGACCAGACACCATCCCCCCCCCAAAAAAATAGAAAAAAATACAATAAAGCTAGTGTAGTTAAGACAGATTTATAATAGAGAAAAACCCTATAAATGTCATGATTCTTAAGGATAGCTCACAAGAAGTCAATTTTTTTTACTTCTTGTAACTTATTATAAGTAGGGACAGTCATGATTAGGTTTTAGAAAACTATAACTACATCAATAATTATTTATTTCAGACTATTAAAGTTTCAACATTTAATCTAACAGTATGTGTCATAGGAAGCAAAATAGTCAAACTTCTTTCTCTGGAAGTTCAGTATTATTTCCTCCCCTTTCTGCAGCCCATCTGGCCAGACCCAAAGTTACATCATTTTTATCTGAGAGAGAAGTTATTTCATATTGCAAATCTCAATAGCCTGGAATTTCTATGCTACTATGGAAATTTCTTTCTATGAAAAAATGATATAGAATCTTGCATAGTTACTACCCATGATAATATTTTATTGAATTTAAAAAAACATAATTCTGAGTCGAATAACAAGCTAATTTTTTAGGTTGAAGTATGCATGTTCATAAGTGATATACCTCTAAAATATATGGTGTTTTGAAGCTTTTATGTGATACAATAATTCCACATGACTTAAGAATAATAAAGAGGACACTGATTTTGTTTTAAAGTGTTGGCTATCCTCAAAGTGAAACAGATAAGATTTCAGTCTGAAATTATTGTGAAACAATGAAAGCCAAAAGCAGCTGAAATGAGGATATGTCATAAAGCAGATTGAAGGTATGTGCAAGCAGACAAGCAGCTAGTGATCTCTGCTTAATAGTGAGACAGATATTTAAAGTTCTCCTGTAAAATAATGGAATGAGAAGATCTACTTTGCAAGATTTTCCTGGCACCAGGGGGCTCACGCCTATAATCTTAGCATCTCAGGAAGCTGAGATCTGAGGATTGTGGTTCAAAGCCAGCTCAGGTAGAAAGTCTGTGTGAGTCTTATCTCCAATTAACTACTAAAAAGCCAAAAGTGGAGGTAAGGCTCAAGTAGTAGAGTGCCAGGCTTGAGTGAAAAAGCTCAGAGACAGTACAGTGACCAAGTCCTGCGTTCAAGCCCCAGGACAGGACCAGCACACACACACACACACACACACACACACACACACACACACACAAACACACACACACACACACACACACACACACACACACACTACTAATTTACATCTATAAGGAACTTAACATGTTTTCATATATTACACATCATTCAAGTGTCTATGCCATTTCTCCATCTATATTGGGCACAAAGATGTTCCCTAAACCCAACCCACCTCCTCCAAATACTATGCTTCCAGAGAGAAGTTCACAGCACAGAGAAAGAAGAAGCCAAAAGACCACTTTCCTTTTTTTTTTCTTTTTTCCTCAACACCTTAAATTGGTGACTACAACATCACTTCTAATATTATCCTTCAAAAGTCTATAACTGAAGGTCTTTCTTTGCTCATGAAAATCAAGTACTGAAATTTCTAGGTGCACATTCTACCAAGAAAAAAACCAAGCTGCTCAAAGGAGTTTACTTGTTCTTTACCTTTTTGGATGTTCTTTGGTGGGAAGTCCCAAGTTTGGGTGCCATTTGTTGATGGCCTCCAGGGCTCTTAGCAACAAGACTGCTCAGCACCACAGTGGAGCAAACCCATGGCTCAGAGAGACAAGGGAAGGAATAGCTCTCAAGCTTTACAATAAAGTCTTGCCAAATTTATAAGCCAAAATAAAGGACCTAGATAAACCATCTGTACCACAAATAGATGTTTATCTTGCATGGTGACACAGATTCACAGTTGTTCCGCTAAGTCACAGTTTTCATTCCGGTGAAGTTCTTCTTTGCACAAGCTTTCCTTTATGCAATGAAATACTTTTATGGATTGCCCAAAATGTTTTATATTCAGAATGAGAATGGTAGGAGGAAGTATTTTTGTTATGACTTTCAGATTCTGCATTTACATTTTGCATTTGTGATTTCCTTTCTCTCTTGGGTGGCTGCCATTTTGGAGAGGTGGTTGCTTTGTAGCTTGAGCCTCTCGTGCTCATTTTTCTCAACTCTCTTTCATGTTCTTCTTGTTCTGTGTTACTCACTATCCTAACCTCACACTCACCTCGAAGCATCCTAAGGCCCTGGAAAATAATTTTAAGGAAATATTAGGTTTATTACAACATAAACACCACAAGAGACCAACACATCTTTAACACTTGCAGTCAAACCAACCCCAGAATCATATTATTGTTCAGCTGTGAAAATTAAAAATGACTTAGACTTTATCACCTGTAATACCAGTGCATTATGGCTTCCATTTAAGTACCAAGTGATAAAATTCTCATTTGCCTTGGAAAAGAATAGGTATTATCTTTACCTGCACCATCTGCCACAATGCTTATGGACACAAATATGCAGAAGAACAGAATAGAAATTGTGGGAGCCGAATGTGAAACCATTTCAAGAAAGGCTCCCAATGAAAGATAAAATTCCAACTCTTATTATCAACTCACTTTCATACCATCTCAACTCAGCTGGAAAAATTTCATCTGGCCACAAATTTTTAACCCATTTTAAACATCTGTCCTTAAATTAATTTCAAAACCCAAAATATGTATTATAGGCCCAGATGTAGACATACTATCTGCTATTGCTTTTCCCTCCATCTCCCCCTCCCCAATAAAATGTCCTCTTGGGATGTGGAGGATAAAGTACGTTTCCATAGAAACCATGCTATATTTAGGGGATGGTTGTCTGATGGAAGACAGAATGGGAGACAAGATAGATATGACCAAGAGTAAAATAAAAATAACAGAGCTGCATGCATATTAATTGTCCCTATTGATGACTTAAGGCCACCTGCTCACAGGTGTGGATGCGGCTTTTGCAAGCTAGCTATAAGAGTGTTAAGTATTCCATCCTTTTTCTAACTACAGACAGAGTTAAGTCTCCTCTCTAGGCAGGAGTTCCAGTCCTCTAAAGAAAATCAACAGATCTTTAATGTTAGTAATTTACTCTGGACAGAATATAAGCTTTCGATTCAACAAATGAAGCTAACACAGTTCAGGGTTCGGGAAATCACACCAGTAGGCCTTCGAGAAGAATGAGAAGCCATGATCCCTGTTCAGAGTTTTATTCTCACCTCACCAGGACACACACTGCAAGAAATTCAAGGTCATGCTCTGCACATGTGTGGATAGCCTATGGCATAACCTTCCATTTCTCTGGAATTTTCTCTTTGGAGTTGAACTAAGCTCTTAAAATGAAAGTTTTATTTTAGTTGTTGCTGGGGGAGGGTGGTCTGAGCACTGTCTTCGAACTTTTGCACTTAAGTAGTACTCGGGCCCTTGAGCCACACCTCTAACTCTCGGCTTTTGGTGGTGAATGGAAGGTATATGAAATAGGTAGGTTTGACTAGGTAGCCCATGAAGAGAACACCACACTGTATTCAGGCAGAAAAAGAAGTTTATTTTACCAAACTGCTGCCCCTGCCATGCATGGTGGAGAGCCATGATCGAAAAGGGAGGCCCACCCCCAGGCCAGGACTTATCTAGCCAGGGACAGGAAGAGGTGTGGTCAGGTAGAGGAAAAGTGTGGCCACACAGGATCTGTGACCTCAGGGGCTGGGACCCTCCTATGGTCACATGGGAGGCTGGTGACCAGAGGTGGTCCAGGATGTGACCTAGCAGGAGGGGGAGGTGACTGCTTCCAGGTGTGCCAGTTACCTAGGTAACAGATACTGGGCAGAAACTTAGCCAAGAGGTAAGAAGGTGTCTGCATAGGGCCTGCATGGCCCAGGGCAGAATTGTATAGAAGAGTCTCATAGACTTTCCTGTCCAGGCTGGCTTTGAACCACAATCCTCAGATCTTAGCCTCCTGAGTAGCTAAGATTACAGGCGTGAGCCACTGGGGCCTGGTTTAGGCATAGTCAATTTACAGGGAAGGAACTGGGTACTCAGAGGCAGACTATCAAGGAACACGGAGAGCCAGTGCTGTGCCTCTTAGGCTAGCCTCTATAAATACATATTGATCTGCTCTATGGCAGGCACTGCAGGCAGAGGCTCCCAGTCTTCCAGAAGTTCTTGTTTGGTGTGGGTATTCCATCTCTTAACTCTTTGGAAGCATCCCAGAGGATGGAGACATCTAATCAAGAATAAGGAAACATTTTATTCAACGTAAGATTTCTCCCATAATTGTATTTCAGATCTTTCAACGCATCATGTGAATCTGCTCTGGTCCCTGAGGGTCCAAGTCTGATCTTCTTATAGGAAGGGTTGTTTACCCCTTTGCAAGTTAGAGGATAATGTGGTTTAGCCTTGTCCTCCCCCTCTTCATTCTGGGCCTTTATAGAAGGCCCAGAGCTCCCAGAGGAGCCGGTGGCTTTTGTAACACATGATGTGTGCTAGAGCAAAGACAGAGATGCTGCTCAGATCCATAGATTAGACTCAACTGCTCTCTGAAATGATAATTATCTTCAGATCTTGACACCCAGAAGGAGTTCAATCAAGATATGCATCAGAGTGTTATCTGATTAATGTGACAAGAAAGACTTAGAGAAAATCCACGGTATGTACAGAGATACAAACACGCATCTTACATAGGCTTTAAAAAAATCAACTTTCCAACCAAGCATGATGGCACATGGCTATAATCTTAGCCCTCGGGAGGCTAAGGCAGTTGGTTCATGAATTTGAGACCAACCTGGGGCTATATATGAGAATCTGTCCCAAAACCTATCAAGAAAAAAACTTCTAGAGCAATATTCTTCCAGCCTGACTGTGCTCACAGGCCAACTTGGGTTTTGCTAATATAGGGTCCCCCAGCTCAGGTCATTGGACCTGAGATTTGGCAATTCTAACTCACAAGCAGATGTGGGGAATGAAGAAAGGGGCCACATCCTCAGTGTGGCAAGACTGGGCCCTTAACTAATGTGGCAGCTGTTTGCCAGCAGTAACTATTTCAGTCCATTTAAGTTCAACAGACTTTAACGATTCACTTCCTCAGTCACATTAGCTACATTTCCGGTTCTCTCTCACAGATACTTCGGTTGAATGGATTTACCAAAGAAAACAGTGTCAGCTGGTGCTGGCAACTCAGGCCTGTAATCCTAGCTACTTGTCAGGGTGAGGATGGGAGAACCATAGTTCCAGACCAGCCTGGGCAGACAAGTCCACAAGATGCCCTCTGATCCCACGGACAGGTGCAGTGGCAAACCCCTGTCATCCCGTACTGATTGGGAGGATCACAGTTCTGGGTCAGGCCAGGCAGAACAGTTCAAGAGACTCCCTCTTGACAAGCTGGGTATGATGGTTTGTACTTGTCATCCTAACAAGGGCTGGAAAGCTGAAATAGGTAGATTGCAGTCCAGGTTACTTATCTAGGTAGGAAGTGAGGCCCTGTTTCAAAGATAAACAGTAAAAAGCGGGCCTGGAGGTGTGACTCAGCAGTAGAGCATGTGCTAAGCAAGTGTAAGGCCCTGAGTTTAAATCCTAATCCTGCATTTTTTAAAAAGAAAAAGAAAAAATAGGAAACTCTTTATTTATGAAATAATTCCTAATCCCTGTGGATCTCACATCTTTCCTAGCAGCAGGCTGCGAGTTCATATTTGGAGACTAGCAAGCAAGGCTTGAGTAAGTACACTTGTTTGAAAGAGAATGGTTAATGAACGCAGAGATGAAGGGGTCTCCAGCAGGGCATGGCCCAGGGTCTCCAAGGTTGTTGAGAGGATAAAGATGTGCAGTGTTCACAAACCAGACCATAAAGAGCTAGGCAGAATGAGAGAGCAGGAGATGGCAGAATACAAGCTCCAACAAGGAACTGTGAAGATGGACGCTTTCTGTTTATTCTGATGATAAAGTTCAGCCACGCTTGCTCTTGGCCAGGCGGAATGCTGGCTGTGAGGCTGACGCAGGTGTGAATGTATCCAGTCACAGTGCCCTCGCCATGACCTTGGACAGTTCCAAGGAATCCATGAAATACCGTTCGTTAGCCATCAAGGATTTCAGAATCTCCAGTTCTAAGAAACAGACCTCAAGCTTTCAAAGAAACCTCACATTTCCTCCTGGCTAAGTAGAAAAAAAACAATTACTTTGTCTTTAAAACCCCAAGGACTAGAGAACTCTTGGCTCTTTTGCAGGCTCCAATGAGGGTGAAGAGCCTTGGCTAATCTTTTTACATTTTAACTCAAAAATCTCACCAGACCCTTAAAAAATAAACCTGTTTTCAAGGAGAGGACAAGCCCTAAGGGATTTTTTTTTTGCCAACTGAAGTCTGATTCCCTTATTCTGAGTGTGAAAGTTTTAATTAACTGAGCAGGTCAGCTTTTTTTTTTCCAAGGAAAAAAATTATACTTCTTAAAATTATACTAATTGCCTTATTATTAGTGAACACAAAGAGAACTCAGTGAAGTGCAAGGGTGATTATACTTTTCTCTCCATGTACCACAAAAGTCCACTCAAAAAGAATAGTATACATAGCAGGCTGAGCAGACGAGGTTTAATTTCCCCAGGGCAGCATGGTGTCTTTGGCAGGCTCAGAATATTGCCATCTACGTTTCTCCAAACTGCCAGCAGCCCATTGTGACACTGGGTTGCAAAGTGGCAAGGAAGGGCTGACAGGGAATGCCAACGAGAACATGGCACAACTGAATTTGAGCTGGGTGAGTTCAAATAAGCTACAAGATCTTTGAATTCTTTTAAAAATAGGGAGCACTTGATTCCCCACCCCGTCATAAAAAGGATTAAAAATATATCCATTAGAAGTTGTACAGAGGAGTTTCAATTCAGCATGTCAGTTTGTACCGTGCATCTTGATCAATGTCACCTTTTCAGCGTTTCCCTCATCTCTCCCAAACCTACTTATCCCTCCATTTACCTAGTTACATTTTTCTCATATATACATTGACTACTATGGCTATAGTTGCCCTACAGGGGATTTTTTTTTGGAGACTAAATGGAATAATGCTATGTAAATAGTGTTTATATTGTATTGTTTAAGAAACCATGACAATAAAAAATAGTTTGCACATGTTCTGCTATAAACATCATTTCCCCTCTCAGTAGTTTCAATTTGCAGTTGATTAATTCCAGAACTTCAGAAATGAAGAACTGACTCTATTCAACTCCAGCCATATAGCAGTCATTTACCTAATAAAGCTAGCAGTGCTGTCAATTAGGCACACTTTTACACTCCTGTCTTACTGTAAACACCAAAGCAAAGTTTCTATCCAGAGCCACTTTTTATAATCACCCAGCCCAGCCATGAAGACTCTATAAACCCTGTACCTTGGTTTCTCTTTTCCAGACTGTCGTCGGATTCTATCAAGAGCTGGCTTTGCTTGGTAACAAGTTTTTCGGCTGGATTTTGGAGGAATTATCATTTGATTCAATAAATTCCCACAGTACTCCTCGGAAGGTCGAATGTTTTAAAATACTGTTGCAGACCAGAGGAACTTGAGGTTCTGAGTAATTCAGAAACATACTTATACTTCATGTACTAATAAAGGCTGATCAAGGATGCACCAGAGTCTGTCAGTTAAAGTAAGAATTCATTTCTTCACCCATTTGTTCTTTCAACATATATGTATTGAATGCAATACAACCCTAGCTTGTAATAACAAATAAGGCCTAAAAATATACCTTCCTTCAGCCACTCTAAATTGTAGTTAAAAGGTTAATAAAAAGCAGGAATAAATAAGAATATGTAAGTGATGCTAACATTTGATGAAAAATTAAAGTCATCTGAAAGGTAGAGAATGCAGATCTACACCTTTCAACAGTCAGCATCTCTCTGCTGAGATGCTGTTGGAGCAGATGTGGTGATCTAGAAGAACCTGGGGTTATGCTCTCAGCCACGTGAACAGCATATGCAAAGTTTCAGAGGCCAACAACAACAACAACAACACAATAGAAAGGGAAGAAATTGAGGGGAATGGAAGCAGGGCCCAGTTCTGGAGCTTACATTTTAAGCTGGGTGGAATGAAAAGGTAGTGGGAAATTTGGGGTGGATTCTAACAAAATCTAATCTATGCTTTTAAAGGGGGGCTTGTGTGTGTGTGTGTATGTGTGTGTGTGTGTGTGTGTGTGTGTGTGTGTGTGTGTGTAAAACTGCTGGTGGTGTAATAGAAGCTGAAGGAGGCTGAGAATGGCTGTTCTAAGTCCCCAGCCCCAGCAGTATATGGCTCTGTGAAGTGGTCAGATAAGTGTTGTATTCCAAGGCAAGGTCATCAGTGCAGGCCACAGAGTGCATAGGAGTGTAAAGGAGAGAGGCTGTCTGGGGCCATGTTGCCGTTAGATCCAGGTCTGCCCTCTCTTTGCCCTGCTGCAGAACTGGAACATCTCCTTGGTCAAGAGGCCAGGTACAGGACTGTGCTTGTCCTGAGCCTGTGCTGAAGAGACACAGGAAGGACAGGTCCCTCACTGGGCAGCTGGTCCCTGATCTGCATGTTCCCAATCAGGAGTATCCATCCTCCTGGGTGGGGGCAACAGCTACAGCCCTTTAGAGGGAGGGTCCTAAGGACCCCATTCCTTAGGGACCCTACTCCTTAAAGATCCCCACTTTAGGAATCCCTACTCTTTGATAAATTCCCAGCATAGATTGTCTTTGGGGACCAGCTTTGTGAACTTTTCCTTTATCCTGAGAGTAGTACCACTTTCCAGCAATGTCTGAATTTTGAACCTTGTAGGTTTGTGTGCTCCTGAGCTCGGGGCTCCATAATCCAAGTGTATTTCCTTTCCACATTCTCTGCCTCAGATTGGAAGGTGTGTGTGTGTGTGTGTGTGTGTGTGTGTGTGTGTGTGTGTGTGTGTGTGTGCGTGTGTTTGTACTGGTAATGGTGCTTGAACCCAGGATCTTGTGCTCTTGCTCAACTGTTTTGCTCAAGGCTGGTAATCTAGCACCTGAGCTGCAGCTCCACTTCCAATTTCTTTTTGCTGGTTAATTGGGCTTAAGAGTCTCTTGGATTTGTCTGCCTGGGCTGCCTTTGAAACAGGATCCTCAGATCTCAGACTCCTGAGGAGCTAGGATTATAGGTATATATTTGTTGTTGTTGTTTAATATTACCAGTACAAAGTGAAGGTTTATCCTGATATTTCCATACATCCATATGAAGTACTTGGAACATATTCATCTCTCTACTGCTTGTTTCTGTTTCCAGCCACACACCATTCCTGTGTTCTTCAGTTCTCTTTACCTCTTAGTGGTTAATTCCTAATTACTCCAATCTGCTTTTATAGCTAATGACTCATTATGTTAAGATTTCCCTGTTTAAATGACCATTTGGTTTTCTGTCTCCTGATTGGACCTTGATGGATACAAAGAGCATTGAGAATAATTTCTGGGTATTTGGTCTGATTAAATGGGTAAGAAGTAGTACCATTTGCTGAGATGAGGAAGGTTAGTCACTTAAGGGAGGAAATCAATGTTCTGCTCTGGTTAAGTTAAATTGCTTGTTCTGTATTCATGGCTGGAGTCCAGGAGAGAGGAAAAGGCAAGAGATATACATTGTAAAATTCAGCTTATAGGTGACATATATATCCTTAAGATGTGGTACAAAAGGGTTTCAATTCAACATGTCATTATATGACAACACATATTGATCAATGCCTTCTTTTCCATCATTCACTATAGATGATATTGAAAGTCACAAGACTGTCTGAAATCTTTTCAGAAAGGCTGTAGAGAGAGGCAGAAAGTTCCGGAATACTGAATCCTGTGGCACCCCAATATTTAGGGACTGAAGAGAGGAGAATGAGTGACAAAAAAATGAAATGGAATAACTCAAGAGATAGAGGGGAAAAAAAACTAAGAACAGGAAGCTTTCCAACACCTAAATGAAGTTGTTTCAATCAAAAGAGATTGCTCAACTGTATCAAGCTTTTCCTAGAGATTTAGATGAAGACTTATTATTAACCACTGCACTTGTAAACTAAGACAGTTAATGACCTTGGCAACATGGGTGTGGTGCTAAGCATATCCGGGAAACTGTGGAACTGGGCAAAGATAATAAAGGGGCTGCAGGGAATGTAGACAATGCTTTTCACAACTATTTCTTGATATGAACCGTAGAAGGAAGTGAAGTCAGGAGCTGGCTTTGACTGGAGACTCGGGTGCAAATCTGGGGGAAGGTCTTGTTTCATTAGTTCAGTGTCTTTTCTGCAGATGTGGGTGTTCTCAGGACAGAAAACAGTGCGATGGGAGTTTGAAGCTGCAGTTGCGAGGGCAAAGTCTTGCATAGAAGAGAAGGGATAGGACCTAAAATAATGGAGGCATTCGTGAAACTGTCACAACTTTGTGGTTTTAACATTTTGAGCTAAGTGATCATTTAGAGCTGGGTCTGATATTTCAGAATCTTAAAAAGTTTTGTGGTTACAAAGCGTCACAGTAGAGAAAGTCCATTTATATCATGCACTATAGTTGATCCTCTTCACTGAGCTCAGTGAGTCGAAACTGAATATGTGAATCTCATTTTTTTTTTTTTTTTAGTAACTGTGTTTCCTCAGCAGGGTAGACAGAATTTTCTCTGCCCTTCTTATCTCTAACACAATATATCATGCACACATTTTCACCCTATTGGATATTTTAAAGAAAATTCAAATATTCTAGGCCAAACTACCCTTTAGCAAATGTAGCATTTTTAAATGAACTATGCACCTTGTGTCCAGGGACAGGAGGGGTAAACTGGGGAAAGCATAGTAAGGGGTAACATTGTCCTCAAAGAGAAATGTACTCATTACCTGACTTATGGAATGGTAACCACCCTGAACAGCACTCTAATCATAACAATAAACTTATACTTAAAAAAATAAATTCAGCATTTAATCTTCTACTATGCATTAAAGAATTAATTTAAAAATTTAATATGCCCCAATTAAGTTCTTTCCATTCCATGTGTATTCACTTCTTGGATATCTACCATGAACTTCAATCTTAAATTGTTGTCATAGCAACAGCAGTCACAAGATTCCATATCTCTATGATACACAAAACTGAGCCAAAGGGGAACCCGAGGCCAAAGACTGGAAATTGACTGATATTGCCAAGAAAATTATCTCTGTGCTGCTAGAACCACAACCAACATCATGTAAGTCATATAAACATATTCTTATAATTTGTGTTTTTGATATTTCCATTGGGTTGTAATACCATACAGGTAGATTATGAAATTCTATTTTGTGATGTAACAGTGAATATATTTAACTTCAGAAAAGACTCTCTCCCTTGCATTTCTCATTGTCTCCATCACCTCCCATTTAAGACTAATAGGTTATATAGAAGTTCATTGTTCCTGGGTGGAGGAGGGCTGGCTACAAGGATAGAGCTTCACCCAGAGTTAGTCTGGGCACACAGAGCTGGCATCTGCACAGTGGCCTTAGCAATCATAAATAAGAATCTGTGAGTCTGGGAGAGTTTTCTAAAATCCCTGTAGCCTTTGTCCTGCCTCTAGGCTAGTTACGGGCACCAGAAATGACCTTGACAAGCAGTTGTTGAAAGGAAGTCACTACCTCCATTGAAGGGACTGTTGAGGCCTGCTTGATTTCTTATCACCAAGAAACACTTAAACAGGAGCAAAAGATAACGTGGGACCAAGTCCACAAGAACTATTCTAATGGTAAAGAGAGCACCTTGGGAAAATGTTTTTTGGAATAATACAAGGGAAAAAAAACCTGTGAAGTGTGTCAGCCAATTCTGAACCATTCATAAAATTCAAAGTACGTGTTTCCTATAAAGAGGTTCAAGGTGAATTTATAAGTCCGTGGGTTATGATAAAAATGAAGACAATGAAAGGGAAGTTTTCTACAATGGTAGAACATTTTAGGATATAATGCTCTGAAACTAAACATGAAGATAAAATTTAAATGCAAGGCAAAATGTTGAAGATGGTTCAAAGGGGAAGAGCATACAAAACCAATACCAACTGAAATGACCAAGGAAATATTAACTTCCTTAATATCACAGAGGTGATGGGCACAGACATGAGTCCAAGCAGCTGGAATCTGGAAAAGGCCTTTCTCCTGCAAGAACCACAGAAGAAACAGACTCAGTGGGAAGAAAGGAATCCTATTGTGAAGGGATTTTCAAGCAACTTTGGGAAAGTGATGACAGGGTCTCAAGGTGAAGGAGAGTTACTGTCCTCCTGGGGGAAAATCATAATGTTGGAGAAACCCTGATTGCCAGGTGATCATCCACAATCTCCCGGGGGGAAATGCCCCCGAATCCCCTTTGTTCACAAGGAGCACACATAACTATTTGCTTGCTCCCAGAGTGTACAGCCATGACATGATCAACAAAACCCAATAGGTATTCATCTCCCCAACACCCCAAGTTCCTCATCTTCCAGCCTTTATACTGTGAGAGAAAATATTTAACAGCTACCTAATTGTTGGATATCTTACTAGTAAGGCCTTCTCTTGCTTAGCTTTACTGACATTTGTTCTTTGTCTTTACAATTCAAATCCTTGACTAGGATGTGTTCAGGTGTGAGGTCTTACTGGGAAAGTAGCATTCCTTTCACATCTCCCAGTTCCTTTTCCTTTGTGAACTTTCTCTCTCTGCTTAGTGTTTGCAGGCCTGAGTTCCCACTACATCTATCGGATCTCCTAATTGTAAAGCATCTTAACCGGGGCTAATACACCTAACAAAACCCAGTGCCTTGGTCAGGTTTGCGTCACTGCTCAGCTCAGTAATGTGGTCATTGCTGTGCACATGTGCACTGCTGTTACTGAAATTCTGCAAGGCAATTGAGCAATCAAAGAACATGACAGCCCAATGGACTGTTGAATTGAGCATCAGTTGAGAGCTGGCCTGTAGCGTTGGATCCTCATGAACTGAAGACTGCAGGTCTGACAGAAGGTGGAGAGACTTGAAGAAAGGATGTGTGGATTTTTGGCATCTATTCTTGACCTGTGTGTGTGTGTGTGTGTGTGTGTGTGTGTGTGTTTGTGTATTTGTGTGCTGGTCCTGGGGTTTGAACACAGGGCTTAGGCACTGTCTCTGAGCTTTCTTGCTCAAGGCTAGAATGTTTCCACTTGAGTCATAGCTCCAATTCTGACTTTTTTGGTTCTTAATTGGAGATAAGAGCCTTACAGACTTTCCTTCCTGGAGTGGCTTTGAACTGTGATCCTCAGATCTCAGCCTCTTGAGTAGCTAGCTAGAATTACAGGTGTGAGCCAGTGGAGCCTGGCTTTATTTTTGATATTTAAGATGATATCTTCCAGAGAACAAAAACAAAAGTGAGTAAGAAAGAAAAGAGGGAGACTGGAAAGAGAAAGGGAGAGAGAGAAGGAGATGGAGATGAGAAGGAAAAAGGTCCTTTTTTGGGACAAGAAAGGTCTCTTAATGTGCTTGTTCTTCTATTCATACCATGAATCACTTGAGGTTTTCTGAAGCATTAAGTATGAGAGCGGAATAGCTCCTTGGGAACTTTCACGTTAATGAAACCGTGAGGGCTGTGGAGTATTATATGAGTAGGAGGAAAAGAAAACAAAGGAACAAACAAATGTTTATAGAAGCTCTAAAGATAATCATTTAATATAGTTCAATGTGGCATATGTTGTAAGTTATGAATCAACTTACAACATATTACTCAGACTGTGGTAAGAAAACCCACATGATTCAATATTTTTAAAGGCTACAATTTTTTTTATCACTTTGAAGTACATTTATTCATTCATTCTTTAAATATTCAGAAAACTTCTAAATGCAGGATAATTTCATAGAGTCTAAAACAATGGTTATTCCAAGTGTTTCTGAAAACTTTTTCTTTTCTTTTTTAATAACGTAGTTTTCATTTATATAAGAACACATAGTTTAACTGGGTACTGGTGGCTCACACCTGTAATTCTAGCTACTCAAGAGGCTGACATCTGAGGATTACAGTTCAAAGCCAGCCTGGGCAGAAAAGTCTGTGAGACTCTTACCTTCAATTAACTACCAAAAAAACTAGAAGTAGAGCTGTGGCTCAAGTGGTAGAACACTAGCCTTGAGGAAAAAAAGCTCAGGGACAGCACCCAGGCCCTGAGTTCAAGCCCTATGACCAACACAAAAACAAAAGCAAGCAAACAAAAAGCTATATAACCTTAAGAGTGACTGAACTCTAAAGATTTTAGTATAACTTCATGTCCCCTTCCCACTCCTATCCCCGAAAAAACCCTTCTACTAAACTGTGGCCAAAGTTGACCAGAAATCAAACACACACATGTGTGTGAACACACACACACACACACACACACACACACACACACACACACACAAAGAGAAAAGGTAAGGAAGGGAGAGATTATCTCCCTTAGGAATTCATTTGACTGTCAGCAGCCCACTGGTCCAGAATTTTGTTTGTTTGTTGATTGGTTGGTTGGTTGTGGAGCTTGATCTCTGGACCTGGGCACTGTCCTTCAGCTCTTCAGCTAAAGGCTAGCGCTCTACCACTTGAGCCACAGCACCACTTCCCGTTTCTTAGTGGTTTCTTGGAGATAAGAATCTCATGGAGTTTCCTGATGGGGCTGGCTTTGATCCAAGATCTGAGATCTTAGCCTTCTGAGTAGCTAGGATTACAGGCGTGAGGCACCTGTGCTCAGCCAGAATGTTCTGAGGGTAGTTTTACCACTATTTAGGTGTGTTCAGCATATTTAGAACTTTTTGAAAAACAGAACAAAATTGGTGGTTTTGAGCAGTTATTTCCCCATGTCGAACTCAATCTTTCTAAACACAAATCAAGAAAACCTGTGTTAGTCCTGACTTTCTCTTTGATCTGGATAAATTAAGATAATCTATAAATGTTTTGTTCTATTCATCTCCTTATCTGCGTTTTGCCAGGCCGTGAACAGAATGGACTTTCTTGTCTGGTTATCCAAGTGTGGTTTTGTGCCTTTGGAGCTAGCTTCTGATTAGGATTGACCTAATCAAAGTGAAGTAAAAAATAAAAAAGTAGTTGAACATAACCTCCACCACCAAAAAAAGATCATGTTTTAAACCTCAAAATTAAAGAAGTCTTAATGAATCTCTAGCACCTGTTGGACCATGTTGCCTGGACGGGGCATGTAGACATTGTGTCCTGGCCAGCACTGTACAACTGTAGCTTCCTGGGTCTTCTCCTTCAGAGACCACAGGGACCAAGTATGAGCAGGGACAAGTGCTCTGATATTTTATAATCCTTTAGTCTTGCTGAATCAAGCAAGGTTTTGATCCAGCCTTCCCCCGGGCCCTGCCTATAAAGAAGTAAATACTCTGGTGTTGGCTAACAGCACAGAAGGCAGTTCCACAGGTCAGTGATCCTCTGTTTAAACCACCGGCTCCCCCCTAAAACAAAGAGCAGCAGGTCACAGCAGCTGATTGCTGTCACACTCAAGAAGATTTCGTTGTAAAAGGCAAAGCTGTGGTTACAGCCCTTGGAGTGGCCGACCACATACAGGTAATAGATCCGGAAGATCTGATAGGGCAGAAAACAAACCAGGATGATAGCTATGAAAACTAGGCTTTTCAGTTGAGCCCAGAACTCCTGATGGGACAGTAAAGAGTGGCGGAGCCTCCTGGCCATGGAGACGGTGAGGAAGACTTGGAATCCCAGGAGAAGGGCCGCTGTGGCGATGACAAACACGACTATCAGATAGTTGAGAATCTGCACATAGTCACGGGAAAGCTCCTTATGGAATCTGAAACAGTGGTGTTCTCGATTCCCATACTGAGAAACTACCACAGGTACCACAATCACGATGACCAAGATCCACAGGGCTGCGCTGGCAGCCACAGCGTGCAACTTGCGGTAGAATTCCACCTTGTCCTTGCCCTTGAAGAAGGTGAGGTACCTGATGACCAGGATGACCAGGTAGAAGAGGAAGGTGAGGTACATATGCACGTGCAGCATGGCACTCACGAATTTGCAGAAGGGCAGACCGAATGCCCAGGTGCCCTGGATGAGGTAGGCCAGGCGGAACGGCACGGTCAGCAGGAAGACTCCATGGACCACCACCAGGTTAACCACGGCTGTGGTGGTCACTGAGCGGGAGTTCATCTTCACCAGCCAGAACAAGATAGCTATGATACCTGTCAGGACCCCCAGGAGCACGACAGAGTAGAGTCTGGTGAGATGGGGCGTCAGAAGAGGATCGCAGGAGGAATTCCCAGAAGTATTGTGCTCAGCCATCTTCCAGATGTCGCCTGAAAGACAAAAGGCAGGTGTGTGCCCCACCAGCCCCCAGAGCCTTGTGCTGAGCTCCCACTGGGCGCTGAAAGGCTGTGGGATTTGTCTTTGGTCATGACATAAACTTTATGTGCCTTAAGAGTAAAGATGACTTTACCTGTGTGTCCATCAGAGACTAAAAATGGAGTAAGCCATCCTGATAAGTAGTTCATGTTAGATTGCTAACACACAACCCCTCAGACTGGTGACTTTATAAAGAAAAGCAATTAATTTTGGCTCACAGTTCTGTAAGGCCAAGGGCCACCTTGGTGATAACCTCCTTGCGGGTAGGGTAGCAGAAATGTGCCGGCTGTGTCTGCATCTCCTCTGGTCCTGCCTTCTTTCAATAGAAGCCTCTGTGATTGGGCCACAGGGGTGCTACCTTAATGATGTCAGCTAATCCTCATCACCTAAAAGTACCATCATTGGTGTCTAATATTTCATTATGGGAGTTGTATTTCATGTTGAGGACCACACTTTGGTGTCGTTTTGAACCAAACCATCATAGCTGGTAACCCTTTTTCTTTAATCTGTCCTGGGCTTGAACTTGGGGCCTGAGATTTTTTGCTCAAGGCTAGTGTTCTACCCCTACAGCCACAGCTCCACTTTTAGCTTTTTAGTCATTAATTGGAGATAAGAGTCTCACAGCCTTGCCTACCCAGGTTGGTTTTGAACTGTGATCCTCAGATCTCAGCCTCCTGAGGAGCAGGATTACAGGTGTGAGCCACCAGGAACTATCTTGTGCCAATTAACTTGACAAAAAACTCAGTTAAGTCAAATCAGTAGGCAAGCAAAATAAGGGTTTAACTGGCTTCCTTATCATGGGTCCGTTGTCATCCAGTAAGGCTTTGGCTAAGTTCTCCTCATTGGAAAGGTGACATGGCTCCATATTTCCACATTTTACCTCTAGATGCTGGCAATTCCATAACAAAGCAACTGTCATTTTTCCTCCAAAGTACTCAGTACCCCCTGATTCTCATTCCACATTCTAATTTATGATTTAAGGCACCAAATCCTTTAAATTTCACTAAATAAGTCATGTCACATTTAAATTCTTTCAGTGGCTTCTCACTTCTTTTAAGATAAAGATGAATAGTCTTGCATATCTAGGATATTCTGTGTTATAGTGGCAATTATCTTAAAACCAGATCCAAGGAACTATCTATGTCTGGGTATAGTGGTTTACCTTTAATCCAGAATATAGGTGGTGGAGGTTGGGAGGATTGCAGTTTGAGGCCAGTCTAGAAAGGAAGTTAACAGGACCTCATCTCAGTTAATAAACCATGTGGTGCATAGCCATAATCCCAGCCATGGGATAGGTTGTAAGCAGAAAGATCTTGATCTGAGTCTGGCACCAGGGGAAAAAATATGTAAAATATAACATATATATGAGACCCCCCACATTTGAAAAGCCAAGCTCAGAAAGATAAATAGTTCATGTCTTACTTCATCTGTGGAATTTAGGCCTAGAAAACAAATAGGACATGAATGTGAAAGGGGGATTTTGGGTGGGGCACTAGGAGGAGAGAATGGAGAAAGAAGAGGGTGGTGAGGGTAAAGATGGGGGTGATATGATCTCAGTATATCATATGCACATATGGAAATAGATGAGGAAAGCCAATAAAAACTGTAAGTAAAAAATAAAACCAGGATTTAAGAAAAGAGCAATAGAGAGGGTGAATGCAAGCCAAGTACATTATCTGTATATATGGAAGTGAAGAACTTTTGTACTACCAATGCATGCTAATTTAACAAAAGCCTCTTCAGGTAAGCCAGTGGCTCACACCTGTAATCCTAGCTACTCAGGAGGCTGAGATCTAAGGATCTCAAATCAAAGCCAGCCCAGGAAGAAAAGTCTGTGAGACTCTTTAGCTCACATTAACACCCAAAAGCCAGAAGAGGAACTGTAGCTCAAGTGGCAGAGCACTAGCCTTGAGCAAAAGAGCTCAGGGACAGTGCCCAGGTCCTGAGTTCAAGCCCTAGGACACACACACACACACACACACACACACACACACACACACACACACAAACGAAATACAAAAGCTTCTGCTCTGATGCATAAGAAAAAATGGACATTATTCTGTTAATATTACATTAAAGAATTATATTCCCAGTACTGAAGTTGAAACATTGCAATCTGCAACAATTCTCACTCGCATTTAGTGGTGTCCTATTCATCTTACAGATCAGATATCTTTGTATAGAGGTTTCTTTCTACAACAATTCATAGCAACATCAATTCCACCAGAGCAAATTTGTTTATTTAAACCTAGACTACTAAAGATTTTCTAATCTGTTACTTTGTGGGTCTGGAAGAGTTGAGCATCCACCAAGAAAGGAAAAGAATGTAGAAGATTAAAATGGCTGCACAAGGGGCTGGGAAGGTGGCTCAGTGATAGAGTGCTTGCTTTGCATGCATGAGTCCTGGGTTCTAGTCCTCACCATTACATAAGCAGAAAAAGCCAAGGTGGCACTGTGGCTCAAGTGGTAGAGCGCTAGCCTTGAGCTGAAGAGCTGAGGGACAGCGCCCAGGCCCAGAGTTCAGGCCCTACGACTACAAAAAATAATTCTGCACAAATAAAAAGTTCAAAGATTAAAATCTTGGGAAAAAGTGTCCTCATTGCAAAACACTTCAGCACATAGATACTGGGGGGGAAGGTGGCTCAGTGGTAGAGTGCTTGCCTGGCGGGCATGAGACCCTGGGTTTAATTCCTTGGTACCACATAAACAAAAACTAAATAAAGTTAAAAGAAAATATATTTTTTAAAAAGAATAAATGCTATCCAGAGATGAGAATAGCCCCCAGACTGGGAAAGCTAAAATGTCTGGGAGAAGCAGTGGGGTATGAAGTATTGACAGACAGGCCAGGGTCATAAATGCATGGCCAAGACCTGGGACCTGGAGCACTGGAGATACCCAGGGAGAGCGACTGTGCTTAAGAACAAGGATCATTGGTAACTTTTAAGTGTGTTCTATGTGGAATCTTGAACTTTGTGCCTGGCAAGCATGGTCAAATAAATGTGCTTTTATTAAGTGAGAAGTTCTTTTTTTCTTGAATACTAAGTGTATGTGATATGTGTTTGGACTGTTCAATATTTAAGCTCCAGGTTTGAAGTTTTCCCTGAGGTCTGGATCACAGATACTTTGAAGAATGAATTAAGAACAAACCCAGAAGGTACCCAAATAAAATATTTCAGGCATACTATTATGATATAAAGACTCTATATTGCTTTAAAAATCAAAAAGGGCTGAGAATGTGGCTTAGTGGTAGAGTGCTTGCTTAGCATGCATGAAGCTCTAGGTTCTATTTTTCAGTTCCACATACACAGAAAAAGCTGTAGGTTCTATTCCTCAGTACCACATATTCAGAAAAGTGGCTCTATGGCTCAAGTGGTAGAGTGTGAGCCTTGAGCAAAAGAAGCTCAGAGACAGGGCCCAGGCCCTGAGTTTGAGCCCCAGGACTGGCACACGCATGTGTCCACGCACGCACACACGCATACACACACACACACACACTAAAATAAATAACATGTGGTAGCTGGTATTTGGTACAGAGTTATACCTATAATGATTTAATAAACTTATGAAAAAAAAGATTCATCAGGAACATGGAACAAAGAAGGGGAGGAGAAAGAAATCAGAACAAAATTAAAAATGAAGGAAAAGAAAAAGAAGAGAAAGGAGACAGAAAGGGAAAAGAGTAAATTAGGCTTTGAGAGTCCCAGCCAGCACTGCTTCTTTCCCTTTTTGGCTTGAAGCTGACTGGGATGTTAGTATGAACTCAGGTCTTTAATTACAAACCCAGCTGGTTATCTAATATAATACATACTGTCTGCCAGGCAGAGCAGTCCATCCAGGTACAGCCTGAAAGAGGGTATGGGATACCATTTCTGTTTCCATGGAAACAGGGAGTCTGAGAATTCTTTAAAAAAAACCACACATTAACAACAGTTATTTGTTGGTGCTATTTTGGCTACTCACACAAATCTCATCATTTTTCTCTTCCCCTAAATACATTCACCATGTTCAAACACTCTCAGCTTGAGGTCTCAGCTCAGATTCTACTGCTCAAAGAGTCCACTGGTCTTCCCAGACATCCCCAGATATCTTCACAAAAGAATCTGCATAGGCATGTCATTCCTTCCTTCTTTATTTCATTAATTCCACATTGAAGTTATGTGTGCTTTATTTTTCTCCTCCTAGGGCTTGAACTCAGGGCCTGGGGGCTGTCCCTGAGCTTTTTTGCTCAGGGCTAGTGCTCTATTACTTGAGCCATACCTTCACTTCTGGATGTTTTGCTGGTTAATTGAAGATAAGAGTCTCTGAGGTTTGCTTGCCCAGGCTGGCTTCAAACCCATATCCTCAGATCTCAACCACCTGAGTAGCTAGGATTATAGGCATGAGCCACCAGCCCTGGGCTTGTGCATTTGTGCTTCAGATTTCTTTCAACACTATCGTATTTGTTTTCAACGGGTTGTTAACTAGATAGGTAAAATAATGGTGGAAACCATATTGAATTGTGAAACCTTTCTTTGACAGAGTCATAACTGGTAGACCACTAACTGATGTCAGGATTTCCAAAATCATCAACAGACCCTGTGCAAGCTGTCCCCAGGGAGCATGGCTGCCTTTCTAGTTGCCTATGAACCACCAAGTCCTGTGCAAGAGGCCTTTCCTGATCTCTTGGATTGACCTGAGAGAGCCAGTATGACGCATTGCCTCCAACTCCAATTTTCCTGTACATCCTTCGAGATCCGGTACCCATTGCAAACCTGAAACCAAGCATCTGTTACTCCATTTTCCCTACTTGGTTTATTTCCATGAGAAGAATGAAGTCTGAATAGCTTTTGTGCTGTTAGCCCTTTACATTTCAGGGCATACTTCCTCTCTCTCCAGTCCTAGCTTCACCCACCCACCCAAGCTCCAGACTCACCATTCCTAGAATGTTCTTTCATGTTCCCAGCTTGTTTCTTCTCTCTATACTCTTCAACTGCACAGCTAAACACTAGACAGAAGTTCACATTGCATCTTAAATGATGTCATTCCTCTGAAAACCTCTCCCTGGACCCTCATAGTGTATGGAAGGTAGACCCCCTTCTGAGTCCCCTGTGTAAAACCAGAGTCCACTAGTTTGTGCTAAGTCAGCCTGTCCTCATTCCACTGAACTCTGGTTCTCCGGTCCTGCCTGCATATTGCTTCTTATTCTGCCATAACCACAACCCACAGGCAGTAGCTTTGCATGAGGCTCAGCTGGGGGCAATGTTCTTGTCTCTTGACAGAGCCCCTCCCAATGGCTGACTTATTTTGGGCTTTGGTGGTCACTGCCCAGGACTTCAGGACTACCACAATGTCAGCAGTTACAGGTGGAAGTGACTTCTGTGGCTGCTTCAAAAAGAACCTGCCACAGACCCACTCTCAGAGAATAGTTTACAAAACAAGAGTCCTGCAAAATAAGAGTCTTACAAAATAAGAGTCCTGCCAAGTGTGTGACAGTCACACCCTCATGGGTATGTAGACCTCAGGTGCCAAGGCCTTTCTCCTTGTATAAAAAGATGAGCAGCTATAACCTTGTGGACTTCTCCTATCATTTAGTAAACAAATAATTCATCTTAAGGGTTTCTTGTGTAGTAAAGACTCTGAAATAAAGCATCTCCTTGTGTTTACATCTCGTTCTGTTTGGCTCGAGAGAAATATCTATATTATTTATAGGCACTCCAATGAGTTGGTGAACATGCTTCAAGAACTCAAGAAGGGCAGTAGTTATTTTAAGATGTACTCAAGAGGAAAGGTATGAAAATGGAGTAGCAGATGCTTGGTTTCAGGTTTGCATCGGGGACAGGATCTTAAAGGATGCATTCAAATGCTGGATGGAGAGAGGAGGGAGATAAAGCACTCTAGGGAGAGACCAGGCTCTGAGAAAGGACTTGGGTGCACATGCAGGAAGTTACCAACTGTCTGTGGGGACTAAGAGATGAATGAGGAGAGCACAGGTGAGAATGTGCAGGCACGGCTTACCTACAAATACACTGTGTGGGGCCCTGCTAGAGATGATGAGTGACGAAGAGAATTTTAGATTACCAAACAACATTTTAATGTCCCAGTGCACAGGCTAATTTCTGCAGTAGGATGAAGAGTGGTTAAGTGCTATCATGAATTGGTAATTATGTTGGTCAGGTTTAAATAGTGTCAGGGTTGGTGTGAAGTCAGTGCCTGCCTGGGAGAATGTGCCCCAACATAACCAAAGTCACGGAAGCCACAGGTGAGAGAGGAAGGGATGTGCTTCAGGCATCCCACCAGCAATAACGTCGTCTTCCTATCAGATGCAGTCTTAAAACGAGAAGAAGTCTTCTTGGATTGGCTTAGGAAAACCAATGCCATGTTAGAACTAACAGAATAGTTATAGTTTGCTTAATATAAATTATTTATACGTTGTTCCTTCTACTTGTAAAAGAAAACGAAACATCTCAATATTATTGAGCAAGAGAGAAAGAGGGAGAGAGGGAGGGAGAGGGGAGAGGAAGACTAACCTGAATATTGTTTTGGGTTTTTTTTTTAGTCAATTATTGGGCTTGAATTCAGGGCCTGGGTACTGTCCCTGAGCTCTTTTGCTCAAAGTTAGCATCCTACCACTTTAAACTATAACTCTACTTTACGTTTTTGAGCGGTTAATTAGAGATAAGAGTCTTATGGAGACATTTCTGCCTGTGCTGAAAACCTTGAAAAATGGCTTTGAACCTTGATCCTCAGATCTCAGCCTCCTGAGTAGCTAGGATTACAGGCATGAGCCACTGGCTCTGGCTAACCTGACCTTTGATCATGAGAAAGGAAAAGAAGAGATACTGGCTGAGAATGTACTTGGTGGTAGAGTGTGTGCTTAGCATGCTTAAATCCTTGAGTGTAATCCCCAGCACCCCAAACCCAAATCAAGACAGGGAGTCAATGGAGCTGGGGACTGATTGCCTTCATGTGGACAGAACAGGGAAGTGTATGACTCATGGCTTCTCTGCCTAGGCAGCTCAGTGGGGACAATGGCAGTATTCAAGGGCTCTGGGTGGCCAGGCCCTGCCCCTGCTTATCTCCTTTTGCTCTTCATCCATCTTGGCTTCACTTCCTCCTGCTGCATCCTCAACAAATGGCCCCCTTGAGCTCAGCTTCCTGATGATGCAAAGTGAGGAAACAGCCCTGATGTGTCATGTCTTAACAGCATTCCTCTCTGTCCCCTTTCTTTCCGGCTCCTGTCTCTGTTGTAGCTGCAGAGTTTAAGAAACTCCTGTCTCATGGATCACAAGCCAAAAAGCATGAGATCTCAGTGTGGAGGGAATCATAAAAACCACAGCATCCAATGCACACATTCTATTGTGGAGACACTGAGGCCCACATAGGGCCTTCACAAATGAGCACATAAAGTCACTGACTTATGCTCAGGGCCTGAGTTCCCTTCCAGAACAGTGTTATGGCACATCACTGCCACAAGCAGACTCCAGAAACCTAGAGAGGTGGAGGGAAGCCCCCACGAGGTGGAGGTCTGTTGTAAGCCCACAAGGAGGCCCTCATCTCTAGAACATGGCTGGGAAGCTGGATGGCTGCTCAAGCATAATTACAAGAGACAGAACAGGGTTTCTAAGGAGAGGTTGAAGACAGACAAATGACTTCCTTGCCTTTGAGCTATCCTTCCAACCAATTCCATTTTATTGTGTTTGTTGAAAAGAACTAGGCGCAGCCAATTTAATCACTCACCCTGGGAAAGTCAAGCAGCAATTTAGCCAATATGCATTGAGAAAAGACCGGGGGAATGACAGCTCCCATATTAAACATCCTCTCGGAGTGAGCCGAAAACAAAAACACAAACCACAAGGAAGAAAAGGAGGGGGGACTGTCTAAAAATAACCGGAAACAGGTGAAAAACAATAATAACAAAAAAATCAGCTCTGTAGAAATCCATTTGTGAGAATGCTATGCCTGAGTAGAATAGAGAATGATCCCCACACTCAGTGTCAGGTTTTTCACTCTCTGACAATCATTTTTTTTCTGTTCTGTACAATGTAAAAAATGTTTGTCTGGATAGCTTGGAGCAAGTGAGCTTCAGTGATCAAAGCATTCTGTTTGAGCCAGAGTGGTGGTGCAGTTTCAGTTGTAATTTCTTCTATTGCTTTAGGAGTTATGCCTGGGAGGGCAAGGACCTCTGGTCACCTACCAGGCCGGTGTACACTGCCTCATACTATGTAGGCTCAAGGTGTTGAAAGTCCCAGGTCTTTCCGTTTGTTTGTTTAGGGTGAGATCCACATAGATCCATCACACCTGTCAGGCTCTCATTCTACCACCTGATTCTCCACAAGGAACCAACCAACCAACCAACCAACTTTGCAATAGTTTGTGTCATTCTGGAGATATGGAATCGGAATCTGAGGTGAATGCAGATCCTACAAGTGTTGCTTCAAAGAGTCTCTCCTTGTGGTCTGAGGGTTACACTTTGCTCTCAAGACATAAGTCTGTGGGATGAGATGGAGCTTGTGGAATTCCTGAATGCTCCAGCCTGCCTGCCTGCCACCACATCATTCAACCTACTGAATCCCCAGCCCCAAAACACAAGGTGTTAAGTAAACATACTGATATAAACTTTCAGGGAGGAGGAATTCAGGCAGGCAAAATCCGGTACAATAGTTCTCTCTTCTCTGTGCTTTGTCTGTCCAGTTTCATCCAAAAGTATTCAATGCAAATTTTCAAAATACCCCAATCAGTTTTCAATTGCAGGCTATTTTGCATAGCGTGAAGAAATTTCACACCACGCTGTTTCATCTCTCCTAGTGTCTGGTGTGGCCACACTACATGCCTTCCACACCTGGTCACCAAGAAGCCATCTGGATTTTCAGCTTGTCTGTGTTGGTGTCAGAGCCATGCTATTGCAGCAGTCCTAACTTTACTTAATAATGGTCCCAAAGCACAAGCATCATGATACTCGCGATTTGAAAAAGCCAAAGAGAAGCTGCAGAGTACTGTGCTTCCTCAAAGTGACAAGGGGAAAGTTCTCAACTTAGGTTAGAAAAATATCTTTTGTAAGGTCAAGGTTTCTAACATCTTAAGACACGAAAGTGTCCTCTGAGCATGCAATCCTAAAAAAAGCGAAAGAAATAAGCTAACTTTGCTTTCAGACTTACAAATGCAAACGTGAGGGCCATACCAAGAACTTAATTGAGGTAGAAGAGACATGAAGTTATGGGATGTAGGGTTATCTTCAATTTCAGCTATTAAGGAGGGATCTTGGAATAAGACTGCACTCAGAATTGCTAGTAACTTCTTCACCTTCAAGTTTGTTGGTTTGTTTGTTTGTTTTTTATGTTCCAGCAAACACCAAAACATAACAAGAAATCACTGGAGAAGGCTGTTTGCTTGCAGCCATTCACTCAAGTGTTTCCTCTGGCACACCGGCAGGGGCATTCTTCCCTGTCCCCCACTGCCATCATCCATCTGCCCACATGCTCACCCTTAGCTCAACATTTGCTCCTGTAACTACCAGGATTGTTTTTTTGTCTGTGATTTTTGTCTTTTAATCTTATTACAAAATAAGAGGCAACTACATTAATGAAGCCTAAGAAAAATGAGGTAAGTAGAATTATTTTTTGTATTCATTTCAATACTTTAGCATGTTTATTGTTGTTATCTTTCTATGTATCTGTTTTACTTAGATCATTATAATCACATTATATATAGCAATTTCCAACCCATATTTGCATTAGCAATTTATCAAAGTATTAATGTGTATGTACATATGTATATATGCATGTATATTTATTAGTTACTTAGTTATTCTGGCAGTACTGTGAGTAGAACTCAGGATGTTGCTCTGCTTGCTCGATTGGTTGGTGCTTTACCACTTGAGCCGTACCTCCAGGTCTTTTTTTGCTGGACGTTTTGGAGATGGAGTTTCATGGACTTTTCTGCCCAGACTGGCTTTGAATTGTGATTCTCTGTATCTCAATCTCCTTAATAGCTAGGATTTACAGTATCCTGCTTGTTTCTGCTTTTTAAAAAAAATGACTATAATATCTTATTAAGTAGATATCTCCAATAAGTTACCAATCAAATTGTCAGTGGCATTATGTTTCTATGTTATAAATAACTATGATGGACATTTTTGTGAATTAACAAGTTTATAAATGTTGGGCAATTTCCAGAAGGTAATATCCAAAAACAGAGTGATCATAAATACACAACTATTTATGGCCATAGATTTATAGTAAGTGCAAAACACAAAATATAGCTTAAGTCAAAAAGATTGTTCCGCTCTCTAAGCCAAGTTATTTCTAGTAAGGAGATCTAAGATTTAATCCAGATGACTTCACTCAACCAGCTATTGTTACTCACAGTTCTTGTAGAAATGCCCAGTCCCTACTGAGGGGAAAATGGGCTCTCATTTGGAAATTACCCAGCACCTCTTTTGGAAACACCACATGTCCACGGTGGTGTTGACATATAAGCTCTACCAGAGCCGCAACACTTTCCTTAAACCCCAGCTACTGAGCAAGTAGACAGAAATACTTGTTCATGTCTACAATTATTCCTTCTTGAGTCTCCTAGTACTGCGCATCTTTTGAGGCACAATTGGTTGACAATTCCTATTCTGGGTCCTCAATACCTTTCTCCAATCCTGGCACTGGGATGAATATTTCATATACACTATTTACAATCCTCCCAGGCAGTCTTGACCATGAATATTTTTGTTCCAGATGTTATAGGAAGAAATTGAGGTTCAGAGAAGTCTAGCCATGACCCCAACAGTGGTCTTGAACCCTGGGATGTGTCACAGGCTCACAACACCACAGATATTCATACCCTGTCCTCCTGAACTGAGAATGCTCCTGGGTTTATCCAACATACTCTTAATACCTCCATGACCAGTTATTGGGATATTGAAAGGCAATTACTTTGAACACTAGTGGGAGATTTGGAGAAGTAATTTAAAAAGGTCCATTGTGTATTCTCTAAAGCCAATAGCTGTTGGAAAAGGAATTCATCAGACTGCCTTGTAAGAGAAAAATTAAAAACTGCATTCACAATTTAATCACCAAAATTTAATTTGTCCTGGAGAAAATCATGAGCCCTTTCTTCATTTCTTTTCACTTTTTTTTTTTTTTTGGACTTGAAGTCCTTACCTCGCTCTGACAGAGATGGAAGATCTGGCTGAGAGGTGGTCAGGGTTAGATCTAGTCAATGGTCCAGCTTAGATGGTAAAGACTCAGGAGAGCCACAGCTGACCCATCAAAGCTCACAGGGTTGGTATGTATACGTGCCTTCTGCCCTGTGCCCAGCATCAGTGACCAGATGTGACCTTCTAGAAGTGCCAGGGTCATGACTGTCCTGTTCTTGCCTTCTTCTTGGATCATGGTTTACCTCCTGGCTCTTCCTATGTCTTGAGCACCCCTGAATCCTCCCATACCCCCACTCCCCTCTCCTCTCCTTTCTCTGATGGCATGCCTTCCATATTTGGGTGTTCCTTATTAATCAATGACTGCCCCAGACCAGATGTCCCCCAGATACTGCTTCCAGCCTGGCTGTGATGATGTCTGGAAACTGCTTGGTTATTTCTGCTGGACTTTGTAGCCCAGGTTGATCCTGCTTTTCTACACCCTTGCCTAAAATGGACCAGGAACCCTCCATCAAGCTCCGTATTGTACTCGCCTTTCCTCTTCTCTGGCCTCGAAACACGTATCCTTTATACCATATCACAGAGGTGAGAGTTATTTCCTACACGAATCTTGGGAAAGGAGAGTGATTGTGTCATTGATTTCTTCAGGTTTCATCTGATTCTCATCCCTGGTTTTTTTTTTTCTTTCTGGTTTTTCTACCCAGCTGCTTCTGAGCTGTACATTCTAAACATGGCTAAAGTGACCTCTCAGATTAGAGAGCTCAGTTCCTTCTCGAAGCAGCAAGTCACAGATTACAGATGTGTGCAACAAATGGCAAGTGCCAACACTTTTGGATAAAAGCACCAAGATGCTAAGAACAATTTGGTCTTCCACACAAGCAGGTAAAGGCCTGTTTTTCCAGCGTTAAACACAAAGTGAGATCCATGTTTCAAATTAGAATTGGTTAGCAGATTCTACTAATTATCAATGCAGGAAAAACAAGAGGCACAGACATCCAAACATGGCAGATGTGTGTATAGAAAACTCATCAGTAAGTTGATTGTCAGATAAAATGGCCAATCCTGAGATTCTAGTACTTGACAGAGCTCTGGATTTTACAGTATTGTCTTGATCTATCTCCTCACTCAAGTCAACATCCTATAATAGTACTGATTACTAGGCAGTCAGAGGCATGTGTCTTAGAGCCACTCCTCTGGTTCTAAAACATCAGAACCACTGAGATCTAGGTGAATCTTTTAAAGAAAGTATTGATAATGCTTATATTTATATTATATATATTATAAAGCATTATAAATATATGCTTTATATTTATATTCCAAATTGCAGAGATTTCTCATGTATAAACAGTAAAGTTTACTGTCCCTGCTTCTTGAATATTTACGGAAAATAATTTGAGTTAAAAATATGGCTAAAAGCTCAGCTACTTTCTGTTCTCTTTAGAACAAAAATGATACAAGTGATCAAACATGAGAAATTTTTAAGAGGAAATCATATCTATTGAAGGCAATATCTTTTGGAGTATACTGCTTTCCTGAGCAAAGAGAGTTAACTCACCAGTGAATATAGATGTTACTGCTTTCATCCAGCAAGAAATCTTATATACCTCCTCGCCCCACTGAACAGTGTTTGAACTCTCATGGCCTCATGCTTGCTCTGCTAGTTTGAATGGCTGGTGTTCTACCACTTGAACCACGCCTTCAGCCTAATTCTCTCCTGGTCATTTCGAAGATGGAGGTCTCACTGACTTTTCCGTGTAGGCAGGTTTTGAATCATAATCCTCTAGGTCTCAGCCTCCTGAGTAGCTACGATTGTAGATGCAAACCACTGCCATGTAGCACAGAATCATATTCCAGCTACCCTCTCCTAATTATTTGATTATCCATGTGGGAAGAAACATCTCTGAATAAGACTGTGAAATGGGACAATGTTTCTAGTTAGAACACTGTATTTGCCACTAAATCCCTTAGCATTACATATTCTTCTAATCTTTCTGTTCATTCTGTCCCCTAAAATGGCTTGGTTTTTTCACTGCGCCCCCCCCCCCCCCATGTTTCTGTTTCTCTCAGCAACTTATCACACATGACCCAAAATCTTTCTTGGCCAACTCAATACTCATTTCACTTCCTCAAGAATGAGCCATTATTTCTTACTGCTCACTCTATCCTGCTGCCTACTAGTTAGTCATTCTACTTTCATATCCTATCATCTCAAGTTCTTTCTATAGCTGTTAAATTACTTTTCTCTCCGCAACAAAATGTAGACACCCAGGGCTAGAACTGTGTCTAATTTTTTCCTTCTCCTTCACATTCCTTAAGCATACTTCTAGCTATTAGGTTTGTTAGAATGAATAATGTTGACAAGGGCTGTGTTTGTGTTTGCCTGTCTCCTTGGTCTCCTTTTTTACCTTCCTTGAGATGCATTTTCATTTTCAGATCCATAGCACCTGGAAGATGTTGACTCCCTGTCTCAGCTCCACTGATGAGCTCTGAACTTGAGCTGAACTAAACAGAGAAGTTTATCCCCCCACATAACGCACCCTTAGTCACAACTGCTGGCTCACGATGGACATGCGGTTTAACATGGTCAGATCAGAATGGATTGTAAGACTCTTTCTGGGAATGTGGGCAAAGGCAAACACTCCTGTTGAAAGTAGTAGAGTCTAGATACTGGAGACCTAGCATTGCTGCAATAGGTCACTGCTCTACAGAGGTCAGAGGTCAACATGTTCAACGAATACTGTTTGATGCCTAATATATTTTGGCATCAGATATTTAAATACAATATATATAAGAACTGATTTTTAATATGAAGGTACACAGGAGAGGAAAATAGTCTACTTAAAGTTTTAACCTGTCAAAGTCTGGTAACAACAACCACAAACAAAATAAATGACAATTCTACTCTGTTGGCATTGTGATGATTTCCTCCTTTGTCATATGGGCCTAGTCATAAGATAGGTGAGCAGCTACTACATAAATGTTTCTTTCCTTTTCTTTTATATCTAGGGATCTTTCTCATATTTTTTAAACAAACAAACAAACAACAACCACCAGTAATTCTTATAGTATCTATTTTTAAGAATCCAGAATAAACATCTCCCAAGGTTCACAGGGCAAAACTAACCCAAAGGAGACTCACTGGCTTTTCAGAAATGCCTGAAATGGAAGACGCAGACTAATGGAAGTCATTGCAGAGAACTCATGGCTGGCATCCTGTTTCCACACAGCAGAGTGGCAGAGCCTGGCCTAGCAGACCTTGCCACACCATGTGGAAGCTTAAAACAACACCAAGAGAAACTCTTCATTACTTACCTATTTAAAATAAAATACGTTCCTTGGAACATGAAGATTGCTGAATGAATAAAGCCCACCTTTTCTCCCTTCAAGGTTTCTTAGATCAATGTAAATTAGCTCGACTGCTTTTAGGATTGCTCTTTAACTTAAATTGCTCAGGAAATTGCAAACCAGGAACTAGTTACCAAGAAGTCCCCAGATACTAAAAATTCCTGTTATAAATAAAGCAAACATTCTAGAATCTAGTACATGATAAGGCCTCCTCGTAAGTCCCCTCTGCTATTTGTTTTGACATTGATTAAATGTGAGGAATGCCTACTCTTTCACTATTTCTGAATTCTTCTAGAACCTTCAAGAAAAACTCAGTCCTTTGGAGTCCAAGTTAACAAATGGATTTCATTAGCAAATTTACAGATGATCATACTTTCAATGACCAGGATTAAATATAATCACTTAAAGGATAGAGTAGAAAAAATATACTGAGCCTCCATTGTAGCCTGACCATTAAATGGCCATGTAAATCTCTGAACTGTAAGGTGTTAGTTCCCTCAGTATCACAGAAAGTAATCCTCTAAGTGTTGGTGGGACCAACACTTGCCACCAAATGATGTGGCATAAAATCTGCCTTGCATTGTGTTTTAGAGAAGCACCTGGAAATTAAAAGCATACCTGTCAAGGTGAGCATTGGAGAACATTGCAGCCCCCCCTCCTCAATATTTTTTCATTCTGGTGCCATCATCAAATTTGTCTTAAATAATTCATTTGATCTCTTCGAACAACGTTTACATCACACAAAATTCTATTACTGTATTAATTGCAGAATTGTTATATTCATTGAAGAGACAGCCAAGAGATAGGTATAAGGCATCTAACTTAGAACCTTGCATCAAGAGATTCTTAATAACCTACTAAAATTTCACAGGACCGTCGCAGAGCAAAATAAGGCTTCAGTCCCTTAATGATACTAATGGTTGGCATTTGGCAGAGTAAAATGAAGTTCTTTATCAGCTACTTGAAGACTGGGCATATTAAATATAGAAATGAGTCATGTTATTAGCTGGCTAATAAGGCTTAATGCAGTTAAGTATAGCATTGAAACCATGTAGAATATAGAAAAGTAATCTAAATAGGAAAAGAAGTCTGAACCAGGCCACAATACCAAACAGATAGGGGCACATTGGCTAAAAGCTGTACTTACCTATAAGAAGGCAATTATAAAGTGCCATCCATATACAATGGTACACTGGTACTCTACCTGGATTTTCTTTCTTTTTTTGTTGTTTGTTTTGTTTTTTGTTTTTTGTGCTAGTACGAGGGCTTGAACTCAGGCACTGTGTACTCTTCTGAGTTTTTGTGCTCAAGACTAGTACTCTACCACTTGAGCCACAGCTCCACTTCTGGATTTTTTTTTTTAGTGTTTAATGGGAGATAATAGTCTCATAGCCTTTCCAGCCCAGGCTGGCTTTGAACTACTGTCCTCAGATCTCAGCCTTTTGAATAGCTAGGATTACAGAACCAAGCCACTTTGGCCCTTAGTTTTCTTATATGTCTATTGAACTGAACTAGTAAGCACTGTCTATATTTGGATTAAGGGTATTATTTACCCAATTCTTTACCTACCCTTATATCTACAACCCCAGCTGTGACTTTGCAGTTCCTCTCACTGAAAAAGCAGAATGTATTTCTGGCTGTGTTTGTGCAGGTTAGTGGAGGTGGTGGAGGAAGAGGAAGAGAAGGAGGAGGAGGGGGAGGAGGAGGGAGAGGGGAAGGCGGACAGACTTCAATCTCTGTTCTTAAGAAGATCACAGGCAGGATCCTGTGAAATCCCCATTTTCTTGTGTCTCAAAGGCCAGCCAGGAAATGGAGGTGTGCCCAAGTGGTAGAGCACCCTTCTTGAACAGAAAAGCTAAGTGAAAGTGAGAGGCCATGAATTGAAACCCAAGTACCAGAACAAAGGCCAGCCAGTGTCTTTGTCCCCAGTGATGTCCCTGGCCATTCTTTGCATTGGGACTTTACTGCAGGACAGATTTTTGTCTGCCAAGACCTACATGCCTATTTGATTTTCCACCAGTCGAGGAACAGATGAGAGATGAAGAAGACAGATCTCCAGCAAGTATTACAACTTCTAGATACTTTAAAGTCACCAGAGTGGTCTTAGATGGAGATTCTCAAAATTGTATAAAATGAAAGCATGTGCTTTGACTTGGGAGCTTATGCCAATCTATTTTAGCCATATAGAGAAGAGTTAGGGTGTTTTTGCCAGTCCTGGGGCTTGGACTTAAGCACTGGGAACTGTCCCTGAGCTTCTTTTGCTCAAGGCTAACACTCTACCACTTGAGCCACAGTGCCACTTCTGGCTTTTTCTGTTTATCTGGTACTGAGGAATCGAACCCAGGGCTTCATACACTTTACCATGAAGCCACATGCCCAGCCCAAGACTTAGTTTTTTTAAACCTATAGCACGTCTGGCTATACTCAAACCTTGAGGCTATCATTCTATCTAGTCAGTATAGTCTTTTGTCTGGAGTTAAAATTTGCATCCGAGTTAAGAACCAGTGACTCATACCCGTAATCCCAGCTACTCAGGAGATCTGAGACTCATGGTTCAAAGCCAGCCCAGGCAAGAAAGTCTGTGAGGCTCTCATCTCCATTTAACCACCAAAAAGCTGGAAGTGGAGCCATGGCTTGAATGGTAGAGTGCTGGTCTTGAGCAAAAGAACTCAGGGACAGCACCTAGGCTCTGAGTTCAAGCCCCTCCCGGGACTGGCATGTGTGCACGCACGCACACACACACACATACACACAAATTGCATTTCTGACATATCTACTTTGTCAGATCAAGTCCCTGACCAAAAATAGCTAAACAAATCCTTTTGGATTATTCAGGACCAAGAAACAGAGAAAAAGCAGAAAAGCTGTGGATTTCACAGAAAAATGACCCCCTGCTCCCAGCTAGGATATTCATGAAGCTTCCATGTGGTGGCTGAAACACACTACAGTTGAATCTATGGTTTAAATCTGCAGGAGAGGTACAGTTTCTTAAAGATTTGACTTTTAAGAAAAGAATCAAGGAATCAATGTGTGGCAAGGAAAAAGAAATTCACAAAGACTCCTGAAATAGATTCAGAGTGGCTTTGGCGACTTCTCCATACATGCTACCAAATAGGTGGCCACAGTTTCCCACAAATTACCTGATCAAGATCCTACAGCTTCATTGTCCCTGTATCTGCTTTCATCTTGCTCAAAATGAATCCATATGTGTCTTGCAAGACTGGAGCCGTAGAAGCTCACCACGTCTGTTTATGAGGCAACAGTGGATGAGTTCCACTCATACAGTACACTGGCAGCCTTTAGCAGCCTCACCAAACCTGCTAAATCAGACCCTCTGTGGTGAGGCTCAGCAATTAGGAGTCAGCAAGTCCTGCAATGAGTCCTGACCATGTTAGAATCTGAGAACCACTGTGAGCCAGTTACAGTTAGCAAGGGTGCATCTATGCACAGAGTGGGCAACTTAGATACCTGGAGCAGGTACCTGGAGTAGCTCTATTCTATTATTTCACTCCATTTATTTCCTTATTTTGTTGATTTCTCTTTGAGGGGTAACAGAATGTAAAGGAAGGGCTTGGGTGTCAGATCAAGTGGTGAGTCCTTCCCCACTCTCATCATAAAGAATCTAGAATGCCATTCACTTCAAGAAACAAATTCTGAGAGGACACAGTGCAGGCATGAGGGGCACACAACAGGCACTCAGTGACTGTTAAATAAAATGGAATACTCAAAGTGGAAGAAAAGTAAGTTGACACAAGACAGACATACAAGAGTCTCTGCTACTCTGTGTTCTTGACTTCAACATCTAAGTATACTTCCCAGTTCGGTACTCACCTAGACAATCTGAAGTTACTTGCGATTATCTGATCTTTCTTCTTGGATAGAAATATCTAGGAAGACTGTTCATTGCAGGTGTTTTCTTTATGCATGTCTTCCAGGAACTGCATTGACAAGGTTAAGTGACAGCCATCAGTGGTCACCAAATAGATGAAAATTAAAAGTTACGAGATCTAGACCATGATAGACAATTTGCTATATGAAAGTTAGAATGTGGTTGTGACTTGAACTAAGCATGACTATCCCACAATACTGTGAAATTTGGGAAATTATGTAATTACTTAATCACAATAAAGAATTTGCAAAAAACATTTTAAAGTCCCGAGATCTTTCTCATCTGGAAAATTAGTGAATTAAAATGATGAAAATCCTCAGTGTTTGCAAAGAGGACATAACACTGTTCATTGGAATTGAAATTGGGACCCAGTTTCTACAAATCAATTTGGCAATGTCTGTCAAGTTCATGATATGTTCTTTTGGACCGAAATGCCCCTTCTAAGTATTATGAAAGACCAAGCTGGATGCTAGTGGCTCATGCCTGTAATCCTAGATAGTCAGGAGGCTGAGATATCAAGATTATAGTCCAAAGCCAGCCTGGGCAGGAAAGTCCGTGACACTCATATCTAATTAGCTATGAAAAGCCAATATAGAACTATGGCTAAAGTGGTAGAGCTCCAGTGGACAGAGCCCAGATACTGGATTTAAGCCCCAGGACCAGAAAAAAAGAGTAAGTTCGGTAATATTTAGAACGTATATTCACTATATGCAAAGAGGTTTTTAATCAATAAAATAGAAAAATTAGCTGGGCGCTGGTGGCTCATGCCTGTAATCTTAGCTACTCAGGAGGCTGAGATCTGAGGTTGACAGTTCAAAGTCAGCTCAGGCAGGAAAGTTCGTGAGACTCTTATCTCCAATAAAAACCACTAGAAAACCAGAAGTGGTGCTGTGGTTCAAGTAGTGGAGTGCTCGCCTTGAGCTGAAGAGCTACAGGGACAGTGCCCAAGCCCAGAGTTCAAGCCCCATGACCGACCAAAAAAAAAAAAAAGGAAAATTATGCTATATTCACACAATGTACTATTTGTTTAAATTATGCTTACCAAAAATTTTAAATAAAATATGAAATCTCCATGAGAAATCTATAGCTAGTAATGTGTACATACTCTGCTTACCATGAAATAATCTGAGTGCACATATTTACTCAAAGAAAGTACACCAAAAAATTGTCCATGGCTTCTTTGGGCTATTGAAGCATGATTTTTATTACTTTCTGTAGGGCTGTTTTTACGTGTTCTAAATTTTCTGTTGTCATAAGAAAACTATTCTCAAAAATCATAAAACTGTTTTATATTGTTAGTTCTTCTAATGCATTGTTTTCCACTCCACAATTGTCTTTCATTTCTTCATTGATGATAATGGCTTTGGTGATCAAAACAAGACAATAGTTTCAGGTACACACTGTGGGTCTGTATAGTTTTTCTTGATGCTGTTAAATTTATAATTTAATAACCTCTCCATCTCAGTGGATAAAGAGGGACTACCTATGCAAGACCTTCCACCAGGTCCTTAAATGTTGAGAAATTGTGGCTAATATGCATTGTAATACATGGGATCTTATAAAGATCACTTAGTATGACTTTGAATGGGCTCTTTAAACTAAGCATCTGAGATTTTATATTTTGTTGTTACACTCCTGCCATTTCTGGCTTCTCTTGTATAATTATACTGATGATTATGTAAGAGGGAAGGACCCAATCTGTTTGGGGTCACTATTCTGCTGATCCTTTCTGCCCTCCAACTAGTATCCTGGGGTAATCTACCTTCTCCCAGGAGAAATTCAGGACTTTTATGCATGCACAGGGTACTATTAGCAATATTCTCAGACACAAAGCAGTTGCTCATTTTTCCAGGTGTTCCAAGGTCAGCTTTAGTTTTTGCTAATCCCTGAGAATAGCATCTCACGTTGCCACCACCTTGCTAGGACTTCCATTAAACCATAGAGGAAGAAACGGGTCTTCTAAGTACAAAATTAAATTCAAGAACAACAACTCTATATTTAATTAGAACACGGCTGTTCTGGGTCAGCTTTCTCTCCGAGGAATTTGTCAGCACACAGATTCAAAGAAATGCCAACAGCATCAGAGCCTGGATTGGATCTCGGTTCAATGACTAAATTAGTTTTTCCTTGTGTTCAACCATTCATCCTCATTAAGCTTCAATCCAGATGCTTAGAAAACATTATTCTTACAAGACATTAGGTTTGAAAGGAACTTTACAACTTTGGGGGGAGAGGATTGGGGGAAAGGGAAGGGAGAGTGGGAGAAAAATGGAGTGGGTAACAATGTTCAACAGGAAATATACTTATTACTTATGTAACTGTAGCCTTTCTGTACAGCACCTTCACAAAACAAGCCACTGGAAATAAACCAAGGAATTTATATTTAAAAAAAGAAAACATTATCCTTAAATCTGTTGGGCTGCCCCTGTGAAAATTCAAATAAGCAAATGTCTACCGATGCAACTTAGAGGTTACATATTAGCTTTGAGGCCATCTATACTTTAATATTCTCTTCAGTTTGAGGCATTCTTTTAGAATCTGCAAGCTTCCAATGCTGGAGAAGTCACACTCTGTTCTCAGATTGTCTGTGACCCTGGTGGGTAAGGAAACATTTGTCTTTCGCATAACAACCTGGTTGTAGTTACAGTTCTGGTTTTGGAAATTTATAATATAAATAGGTGACCTTTCCAAATGGGGATTCCTCATCCACTAAATATTCTTTTGTTGTTGTTGTTGTTATTTGTTTGATTTTTTTTCTTGGTTGTGAGGCTTGAACTCAGGGCTTGGGTACTATCCCAGAACGTTTTTGCTCAAGGCTAGCACTCTACCACTTTGGACCACAGCACCACTTCTAGTTTTCTGGGAGATAAGAATCTCACAGACTTTCCTTCCCAGTGCTGTCTTTGAAACGCTATCCTCAGATCTCAGTCTACTGAGTAGCTACCATTACAGGTGTGAGCCACCGGCGCCCAGCTACTGAATACTCTTCTCACTTTGCTCTCAACCTTCTTTGCTTCCTTGTACTCCACAATCCATCTCTCTCTGTCTCTCTTTCTTTTCCTTCCTTCCTTCCTTCCTTCCTTCCTTCCTTCCTTCCTTCCTTCCTTCCTTCCTTCCTTCCTTCCTTCCTTCCTTCCTTCCTTCCTTCCTTCTTCCTCTCTTTCTTCCTCTCTTTCTTATCCTGGGGATTGAACTCATGGCCAGAGCATTGCCCCCGAGCTTTTTTGTTCTCTCTACCACATACTATATCTATCTATCTATCTATCTGTCTATCTATCTATCTATCTATCTATCTATCTATCTATCTATCTATCTATCTATCTATCTATCTGTCTGTCTGTCTGTCTGTCTGTCTGTCTGTCTGTCTGTCTGTCTGTCTGTCTATCTGTCTGTCTGTCTATCTATCTGTCTGTCTATCTATCTATCTATCTATCTATCTATCTATCTATCTATCTATCTATCTATCTATCTATCTGTCTGTCTATCTATCTATCTGTCTGTCTATCTGTCTGTCTGTCTGTCTGTCTGTCTGTCTGTCTGTCTGTCTGTCTGTCTGTCTGTCTATCTATCTATCTATCTATCTATCTATCTATCTATCTATCTATCTATCTATCTGTCTATCTATCTGTCTGTCTATCTATCTATCTATCTATCTATCTATCTATCTATCTATCTATCTATCTATCTATCTATCTATCTATCTCCCCAAATTTTGGCAAATGACAGAGATTTCTAGCATTGTTAACTGGTTCATAGAATTGTTGCATCACAGATTTTACATGCATGTAGGTGATCTATCTAAAGCATACCAAGGAAGCTGACAGAGAGATCATACTAATGAATTGACAAATGTTTATTGTTGATGAGTCATAAAGTGATGTGATCTCTAGTCTCTTCCTCATGTCACCAGGCTGTTTGGACAACCTAGCTTGGCAATCACCTTCATAAGTATTTTTTTTTGTTTTTTGTTTTTGTTTTGTGTGTGTGTGTGTGTGTGTGTGTGGGTCGTAGGGCCTGAACTCTGGGCCTGGGCGCTGTCCCTTAGCTCTTCAGCTCAAGGCAAGCAATCTACCACTTGCGCCACAGCGCCACTTCTGGCTTTTTCTGTTTATGTGGTGCTGAGGAATTGAACCCAGGGCCTCATGCATACAAAGCAAGCACTCTACCACAGAGCCACCTTCCCAGCCCCATTTTCGTAAGTTTTAATGCCCAAATGAAAGGTATAAAATATTACAGCTAGGAAAACTCAGAATGCAGCAGCATGCTTATCAATTAATCTAACTGAAATTGACTGTGTTATTTGGCCTCTGAAAGACTTCAGTGTCTTAGTAAATAAGTGTAAATCCTAATTCTTAACATCATATTTTTGAACACTTATAATCATCTTGGCAAGCAATTAGCATTCAATCTATGACCGGAAAAGTTCTGGAAGCTTCAAGAGTAGCTGGCTATGGTGATGTTTCTCCTGTGGGCCCAGCATCTGTGGTTACCCCTTCCCCAAGGGAAGTCCCACACAGGTCGGACCACAGTCTGCCTGGCTCCACCACCAGAACCTACAGCAGGAAGGAGGTAAAGGCATGAGGAGGAGACGTGGTTAGGGAGACAGAGGGAGAAAAGAAGAAGAGGAGGAAGTGCTGGGATTCTGAAGGAAGTGAAGAGAATGCCAGGTGGGTGAATGGGAACAGGTAGACAGCTACCCACATGAGAAGGAGCGCTTCTCGCTTCCTTTGGTTTGTGCTCAGCCTCCTAGACCAGGTCTGTGGTTAGCCATTATGCTTTATGCAAAAAGGAACATTACATAATGATTCAAATATTATTTTTATAAATAAACATCTTTTTATTTCCTTCGAGGGAGGTGTTGGGAATTGAGCCTTTTGTACTCTACTTCTATCCCAGTATTTATGCATCTTTCCTTAACATTCACGGATGAGGCAGAAATAAATAGAAATCTCAATGAGAAAAAAATTAGATTTATAAAGCATAACAAAGGAACATAGGGTAGTAAGTAGATACTTAAAATCAGTGGCTTCCTCATTGTTATTTTTCATTTGTTCAAAGAACTTTGATATGAACAAGTCAAATGAGACTCAGCCACATGAAATGGCTTGAGACTTTGTGGGGGGGGGAGAGGGAAGGAGAAAGAGAAGCCTTAAAAAAATAATTCCACTCTGGAGATAGACACAATTGCTTGCCTTTGTTTTAACTATGGATGGGAAAGAAACTTCTTTCCAAACAACTGTCTACAAACCAGCTCCCTGGCAGTTTACTAAGTCTGCACTGCCATCTATAAACTCTGGTCTCTACACACAGTAGAAGGTAATGGATACATAGTAAGACTAGGAAGTTAATTCAACATGAAAAATATCAGTGTGCTATAGCAAACTGCAAATCGTAGAAACACACATGTATCAGTCACCCATATACAACTGTATTTGTTTCCACAGCTGAGAGTCTAGCAGAGAGCTCCATTAGACAGACTAGAAAGCAGAATAGGAAGCAGAGGCACAGCTGGTGGCCAGAGGCGTTCAGAGCCAGCATCTCCCCAGTATGCCACACCCCATCCGTCTACCCTCAGGCCACAGGCCAGCTATCTGAGCTGCTTTTGGGTTGGAGATTATGCTGCGGTTTGTGAGAGAGGAACCTATGGAGAGGCATACCTCAACTTCTACCTTCCTTTCCTCCTCTTGTTACCATTCACTCACTAAGTCCAAGTCAGAGAAAGACATACTTAATACCCAAATTACTGGCCAACACCCAAACATGTTACAGAACACTTCAGGTAGCTAAGCGGATCTCGGTTCTTGTATCTGGCAAGAAAATTTAGGCAAGACGAGAACATAGAAAAGGTGATGGGAAAGTGTATTAGGAAGGAAATACACAGAGAAAGAGAGCACATGGCACAGACATGCCCCAGGAGGCCAGCACTTCAGCCCATCTCACACCTCTTGAGCCATTTTCTAGGTTACAGAACTTGGCCTTGATACATAGGGAGCATTGGGGTCTTTGAGAACGACTTTCTGATTGGTGGGTCTCCTTTCTATTTCCTGTGAGGTCATGCTGCCAAAGCTTTGGTGTCCTGTCCTTACTTCTTCATTCTTGGTTTTTTTTTTTACTTCATTCTTTTGGAGCTCCCCACCCCCATTTCAATGCCAAGCTGGTTTTGGTTTATCATTTTACCCTGCCTTCTGTAAGTTGTATAGGCCATAATTCCCTGATTGCTTTTTTACTAACTCATACTGCTTTTATTGTGTGTAAAACATACAATGTGAAAAAAGTGCACTCTGCATTAAAATGCATCCTGATCATCTCATCTTTCTTCGATGATTGGGAAAGCAAGCCAAGGCCTTCTTACACCCCCAGAGCATCCATCAGCTTAGTAATTCTTGTTTGGAACAGCAGAGAGGAGGCAGAGCTTAACTCACAATATGTGAACGACAGAGGCCAAGTTGTTCAACCTCTGAGAGCTTCGGTTTCACTTTATTACCCTTTAGAGAATACTGATGGCAAGAGGTCAAGTATGGTACCTGATTTATTGAAGGCCAGAGGGAACCATTCGGTAAGCACCTTGGCCTCTTGAGCTCTGGCTGGCTCAGGGTGGAGAGGTAAATGGTATGAGGTGCCATCTGAATTTCCTGTCATGCTGGGAGATAAGCAGTTTATTGAAAATAAATAAACAGACCATTGAACAAAGAAAAGCCTGTAAAAGTTAGTATTTATGTGCATTATTATTCATTTTAACTTTTATGCATGTTTAGTTATGCAAAGCATCACATGTATTTAAATCCATGGTGATTTGGGGTTTCTGCTTACTTAAAACTTATATCAACAATTTACAAAGTACAGCCTAAGGGCCAAATCCCAACTGCCACCTAATCTTAGAAAGTTTCATTGCAACAAAGCCGCATCCACTCGTTTACATAAGATCTGCTGCTGCTTTCTTGCTACCGAGGCATTGGAGTCGTTGTGAGTGTGATTGTAGGCCCTACGAAGCCAAACTTGTCTTCTGTCTGACTCTACAGACAAAAGCGTCAGTCCTTGATGCTTTGATGGTTGAAAAAAACAACAACAACAACAAAAGCAAAGCATTTTTAAGAGAGGTAGGGATTCATTCACAAATCCAAATGGTTTCCAAAGCACAGGGCATCAAGGCAAGAGCATGCCAGACTAGAAGCTTCATTGTCAAATGTTAGCTGGATCTGACTTCAAACCTCACTTTATATAGACACTATCCTTGGGTGATTGTTGAGAAGATTAAGGCTTAACTTGATGTTGGACATAGTAGTAAACACTTTACCTGGTCATTTTACCCTACTTCTAAAAATTTAAATAAACATCTGCTTTTCCTTAACACTCTTTCCATTCAGATATGAGAAAGAAACAGCAAAATGATTGAGGCCATGAGACAAAATAAGGCCATTATATTTCATCTCAGGCAAAGCCTTTGTCTCTGGGCTATCCATAATACACCAAATGCTCCTTAAGGGTAAAATTAATGACTGCAATTTCTTCATTATTACTAACATTATTATTATTGTCTTCAACTATGTGTATAAGAGGGTTTTAGTTTAACGTGTCAATTTGTGCATACTTTCTGACAACATCCAATACGAAGTAAGTTCTCACTATGGTCTTCAGGAAAAAGTCTTTGATAGGTAGAAGATTGAGATCAGGTAGTTTCAACTTGATCCAATTTGTGGATGCTAAAACAATGAATAAATGCACAATGGTGAAAAAAAGGGAAGAAAATTAGCTATGACTGAATACTAATTGTCTTGGGCAGTTTTCAAATGTTATTCCTTTGGATCCTTGTGAGTCAGATACTGTGGTGTTCTTTCACTTACACAAATAATGTATGTGTGTGTGTGTGTGTGTGTGTGTGTGTGTGTGTTGGGGCTCTTTAACCTAAATGTATACCCACAGGTGGCCTTGTCCTGGGCCCTTCAGGAATCCTGTGGCTTGGGAGGTAGAGCCAGTTGAAAGAAACATTTGAATACATATCTTAGGGTTCATTTCCCTGACATCAACTTATCTGACCTTTTCTGCTTGACTCAGACATATACCAGTTATTGCAAATAAGGGAAACCATGGGACCTATATTTCTAGCATACTTTTAAAGACATTATCTTACCTAATTCCTTGAGAATAAGCACTCCTGACAGTAAGAACTTGCAAAAGGACGACAGAATGGAAGAGTTGGAATGCATTTTGCCAAAGGGAAATTTACCATCTGCCTGTCTTCATGAATCACATATGCTGAGAATAATATTTTAGAAGATACTGACAACAAGATGCAGTAATTTGTAAATGAAGATTACCGATGATGCCCTTTTTAGAGCAATTTGGGGAATAAATCAGGACAGCAATCTATAGGATTATAAGTCAAAGACTTGGAATAGGAGATAATAAACTGTATTATTGGATTTTTGTAATTGTAACCCAGATAGCAAATCTTTGAAGTGTAATCACTTGGATTCAAATTCCACAGTTCCCAGATGCACCTTCTCTGAGAAAGGTAGAATAAGAAAATTTATTTAATAAGCCAAGACTACAATGAGTCTTATTTGCAAACATAGTCAGACATGCAATTAAAGATCACTGAAACATGCCATTGACTAGTCTGACTTCCCCATAGCACAAATCAGAAGTTGCCCTGAGTGGAAGACTTCAAATTTCCATGTGTATTAAAATGAAAGTCACGATCTTAACTCTTGGGAGAAAAAGAAACAAAGCATAATTGTAAAATTGCAGCAATTTAAGTCCTAAACTTGGGAACAACCAAGACTTTTTAGCAGTATTCTCATAATATCCTTATTTTATTATATCAGAAGTTAACATGAAGTCAGAATGCAGTCATCAGAGATTAGAATGAAGACTAGTCATTGTTAATGAAAATTAGGAAATAAGTATCCTCTCATGAGTTAACTTTTGAAAGGATAGTAAAGAAAATGAAAACTTATTTACAAAGTGACAGGCACCTTTTATATTACAAATCAGATGACTTAAGCCTGTCTATGGACTGATAAATCAAATTGAAATGATTTTCTGTCTGTGCTAGTACTGATACTGCTATACTTTCTAGTGTAAAGAGTCCTTGTAATACTAAGTTTCTGTTACTATAACAAATATCTGATACCAAATTATAGAAAGAAAAGTTTTATTTCATGCTTACAAGGTAAGCATTCTACCAATTGAGCTGTGCTTGTATCCCCAAACTACAGCAATCTTAAAAGACAATTTTCTCCCAGATGCCCCTCAGTAGATGAATGGATCAAGAAAATGTGGTATATATACACAATGGAATTCTATGACTCCATCAGAAAGAATGACATCGCCTCATTTGTTAGGAAATGGAAAGACTTGGAAAAAATTATATTAAATGAAGTAAGCCAGGCACAAAGAAACATAGGTCCTATGGTTTCCCTTATTTGCAATATGTCTGAGTCAAGCAGAAAAGGTCAGATAAGTTGATGTTAGGGAAATGAACCCTAAGATACGTATTCAAATGCTTTTTTTTCTTTCATGCAATTGTTTCTAACACATTTATAAGATTATTTCTTTGTTGTTTTGTATGTCCGTCCCCTACGGTATAACCCCTGCTTTCACTGTATTTGAGGTAGGTATAATTTGTGGAGGAGAAGGGGAAAAACAAATCGTTTAAATAGGGATACAGGTGGACCCATTGCAACAATGAGATGTACAAGTCGTTATGTCAAAAACGAACTTTACAACTTTGGTGAGGGGGGGAGGAGGATTGGGTGGGGGAACGGGGGGAGGATGGGAAGGGATGGGAAGGGGAAACAAAGGAGGAGGCTACAATGCTTGATAAGAAATGTACTCATTATCTTGCCCATGTAATTGTAACCCTTCTGTACAGTATTTTCACAATTGAAAAAAGACAGTTTTCTAGAGTTAGGTATGTATTACATGAAAGTCAAGCCTTGGGGATCATGATATTCCTATTTTCTACAATAAAAAGTGCATATTTTCACCTCTGAAAACCCAAAGGAAGTCTTCTGCAAAGGACTACATGTAAATTCAGACAGGATTTGTGTATGTTTGTTCCATATTCTGTAAGTCTGACTTTAAAATAAAATAGTAGCATATTCTGTATATTTATCTCTTGGGTCTGGCAAGGATAAGCTTCACAGCTTTGTAATTATCAGTCTAATATATGGTAGAATATATGCTTATATGTAGTCCTCTGCTATCTATAATTATAATTTCTGTCTAAAGGTATCATTTGCATGATAATTGAAAGTTGGAGGGGTCATGTATTTTCTTAGTCCTTCTTGAGGTATAATCTCAAATGCTAAACAAAGAACATCCTCCTTTAACTTTACTTTCTTGCCATCTTTGACTTTAAGAAGAAATGATATCTAATAACATGTGGATGCAGAACTGGATTAGTGTAAATTTGAAGTAGTTAGAAATTCTAAAAGGTGCTAAAGTGCCTTTGGATGAGTTGTGCTTTTTTTCTGAGATTTAAGAAGTACTAGATAAATATCTTGGAAGCTTCCAGGAAAGTAAAAGTCTAGGGAGAGTATTGTTGGCAGAAATAGTATAGCTTTCATATTATTGAGATTAAAATTTCACAAGAAGAATTTTATCAAGAGAAAAAATAAAGGCATACAAATTGGAAAAGAGGAAGCCAATTTGTCACTATTGTACAAGGTGGGAGCTTCCATATAGAAAATTCCAAAGACTCGATTTGGTGAGTAGCTCAAATGATAGGACTGCTTGCTTACAAAGCAAGCCCAGAGCCCTGAGCTCAAACCCTAGTATTAAAAAAAAAGACAACCCGAAGATACCACCGAAAGCTATTAGAACTAATAAATAAATTCAGTTTCAGGATCCAAAACAAACATACAAAATGCTTGCTATATGCAAATATCAAATTTTACAAAAGAGAAATAGAGAAAGCAATCCCATTCACAATAGCTGCAAACAAAATAAACAACACAATGCTACAAAACAATAAAGTTAACCAGAGGTGATTGATCTCTGCAAAGAAAATTGTAAAACACTGATGAGAGAAAGAGCACACACACACACACACACAGCTGCATATACACACATGCACGTGCACACACACTCAGAGCAAAACATACTGTGTTCATGGATTGAAAGAACTAGTGTTGTGCAAATGCTTCTATTACCCAAAGCGGTCTACAGATGCAATGTAATCTTTATCAAAGTACCAACGATATTCTTTATTGAACAACAAAAAAAATGATCCTAAAACTTGTATGAAATCTCCAAATACTACAAATAGCTAAGACCATATTGAGCAAAAACTACAAGGTAGAAGGGATTACGCTTCATAATAAACTACAGAGCTGTGGTAATCAAAATAGCATGCTATTGTCATTAAAACACACATGTAGAACAATGGAAAAGAAAAGAGAAAATATAAACATACATCTGATAAGGGGTTAGTTTCCAAAATATATAAGAAACTCAGAATAAAAGCAAACCTCAAAAGCAAAGAAACAAAACACTCTGACATAAAAAAGCTGTAGCTACTCAGTAAGCTGAAATCTGAGGATGGCAGTTTGAAGGCAGCCCAGAGAGAGAAGTTCATGAGACTCTTATTTCCAGTTAACTGCCAAAAAGCTGGAAGTGGTACTGTCACTCATGTGGTAAAATACCTTGAATGAAAAAGTTAAGGGACAGTGCCCTTAGCTTTCAGCCCCTGTGTGCTTAAGAGCTCTCTCTCTCTCTCTCTCTCTCTCTCTCTCCCTCTCTCTCTCTCTCTCTCTCTCTCTCTCTCACACACACACACTCATACACATGCACACACATACACACACACGAACAGACATAATGTGTAAGAGCTGTATCTTGCACATTTCTTCTTCTACAGTTATAGGTACTGGGTTGGCTGAGGTAGAAGATTGCTTGAGTCCAAGAGTTTGAGAAAGCCTGAGCAACTAGTATAACTTTGTCTCAAGACAAAACAACACAAGAAACATTAGAAAAACAAAGGGTCAGGAAGTAATGACTTACATTGATTCTTCTCAAAAAACAACATTAAAATAGTCAACAGGTTGGCCTGGCACTGGATCTGCCTGGGCAGAAAAGTCCATGAGACTCTTATCTCCAATTAACCAAAGGGGAGAGTGCTAGCTTTGAGCACGAAAGCTCAGGGACAGTGCCTGAGTCCTCAGGACCAGCACAAAAGAAATATATATTGTTTACAAAAATGTCTTAATGCTAATAATAATGAATGAAATGCAAATTCATGCATCACAGTTTACTATTAATCTCCTGCTTCATTGGAAAAACCTTTTTTTTTTTTAAAATGAGGCATAGTCTCAATATGTAGCTCAGATTGGCTTGAACTCACAATTTTCTACTTCACTCTCTGTAGTGTTAAGATTATAGGTATGTGCCACCATTTCTGGCACTAAAAGATTGTTTTTTAATGAAATGATACTTTGTGTTGGTATTCTGTGGTAGCAATGGTAATTGGTATAAATAAGTCTCTGGAGAACAATTTGACAATATATTATACATTTAGATCAAGTCACTTCTAGTGATGCAGATTGAGATAATGATCAGAGATACACATGCAGGTTTGTAAGCAATGGTAATTTTTGCATTTCTTGCTCATTCTGTGTGGATAGTGGCAGTGTAAGGTAGGCTATTGCTGTGGTTTGGATGTAGTTAATTGTGTGGTTATGTTCCTTTTGGATCCACTGTGAGTAAGGATTTACTCTCCAGGGTGGCACTTTGGGAGAAAGTGGAACTATTGGGAGGGAGTCTTGGTGTGGGTTCTTATGTCATTAGAGGTATGTTCTGGCAAGCGTCTGTAGGCCCCAGTCTCTAAATTTCTGTTAGATGTGACTTTCTGCCATGATGTGAATATATTGGGGATGGCTTTCACCCAAACTGAGCTGATGTTGTACATTGCTATATTTCTGTCCATCCCTGTCCCTGTCCCTCTCCTCTCATTTTTGTGCTATTATTGTCATAAAGCGTTTGACATACATATATATATATATATATATATATATATATATATATATATAACAGGCATTCACTCTTACAGTTCTTGCTTTGTGTAATCTTCAGATTTAAAAGTATTAATAGAACAGAAGAGTACACACAAAAGTATACATAATTTACTTCTTTTCCACCTGGAACCATGGAGGGTATTGAAGAGAATAAAAAGAAGGTTCTTGCTGTGCCAGAAACCCTTAAGAGAAAGAAGGAATTTTGCTGAGCTGAAAATAAGGTACCTGAGAAAGAAAGGTGCCCAGAAGAGGCTTTGAAAGACAAGGAGAAAGTTCATCTATGAAAAAGCTAGGCATTATCACAAGGAATACAGGCAATGTACAGAACTGAGATCCAAATGGCTAGAATGGCTACAAAAGTGGGCAGTTTCTATGTACCTGCAGTACTTAAATTGGCATTTGTCATCAGAATCGAGGTATCAATGGTGTGAATCCAAAGGTCTGTAAGGTTTTGCAGCTTCTTTGCCTTTGCCAGATCTTCAGTGGCACCTTTGTTAAGTTCAATAAGGCTTAAAATAAGATGCTGAGATTGTGGAACCATATATTGCATGGGGGTACCCAAACCTGAAGTCAGTAAATGAGCTCATCTATAAGCATGGTTATGACAACATCAGTAAGAAGCAAATTGCCTTAACAGATAGTACTTTGATTGCTCGATCTCTTGGTAAATATGGCATCATCTGTATAGAGGATCTGTTTAATGAGATCTATACTGTTGAAAAACACTTCAAGGAAGCAAGTAACTGCCTGTAGCCCTTCAAGTTATCTTCTCCACGAGGTGGCATGAAGAAGACCACTCACTTTGTAGAAGGTTGAGATGCTGGCATCAGGGAGGAACAGGTCAGTAGGCTTCTTAGGAAGATGAACTGAGGTGTCTGTCATGCTATTTTTGTAATTGGATCTGTTAATAAATAGTGATGCTAGCAAAAAAAAGCATACATACTTTAAAAATATAAACCCACTTATCAACCACTTTTGGTCCTCTTTGTCATTATTCTGTGTGGGTTTTTGTGTATGTATGTGATTGTGTGCCAGTCCTGGGACTTGAACTCATGGCCTGGATATTGTACTTGAACTTTTTGTTCAAGGATGGGACTACCACTTGAGCCATAGCTCACTTCCAGATTTTTTGGTGATTAATTGGAGAAAGAGTCGCATAGGTTTTATTGTCCTAACTAGCTTTGAACCTCGATCATCAGATCTCAGCCTCCTGAGTAGCTAGGATTACAGGTGTGATCTACTAGTGCCTGGCTTCTTTGGCATTATTTTGTTTCAGTCTGAGGGTCTTTCTCTAGTATTCCTTTTAGAGAAGATTGATTGCCAATGACTTCTCTTAGATTTTACTTCTAGAATTATTCAGATGATCCCTATTGTTTTCATTTTTAAGTTCATTCTGTTTCTTGTATCTTTTTTAAACTCTTGACTATCCCTTTGTTTTTACAATAGTTAGCTGTTAAATGTCCCCCACAGATCTGTGTGGGAACCTCTTGATCTCTGTGATAGCACTGCTGAGAGGTAAGGGAGCCTCAGGTGAGGGCTTGTGGAAAATCCTTAGGCCATAGAGAGTGTGTACTTGAGGATTTTGGGACCTCGGGCTCTTGCTCTTGCTTTCTGGAGCATGAGGTGATCAGTTTGCTCTGCTATTTATTCCCACCATGATATGCTAGCTTGCCAGAAACCTAAGGAGATGGGGTCACTTGATCATGGCCTAGAACGTCTGGAACTGTGAACCAAAAACCAAAGCACCAAAAATCTTTTCTCTTTACAAATTAATTATTTCAAGTATTTTATTTATGGAATTATGAAACTGATCAATACAGTTCATTTTTCCAGTTTGAGATTGCCCATTCCTTAATTTATTGACATAATATTTTCCTTCAATTTTTGTGAATGTATTTATAACAGCTACCTTGAAGTATTTGTCTGATGATACCAGAAATTGAATCCATTAGAGTCATATGTATTGACAACTCTTCTTTTCTTCGCCCATACACCTGTATGTAGTCCACACTATCCTGATTCTTTTCATGTCTAGCAAACTTGTTTGAAAGTAGAAACTTTGCATAATAAGTCATAGCTACTCTATGTTTTGTTTTGTTTAATGGGGAGGAGGAGGACTGTGGTGGTTATTTTTAGTAATGTAACTGTATTTAAATGGGAGACTGTGTCCCTCCTAACTGCCCATCTGCTTATGCCTTTTAGTGTTCCTATTCTCTTTTTTAGCCTGGCTTCCTAGAATGGTGCCCAAATAATTTAATAGTCACTGGTTATGGGAAGCCCATAAAGCTTCTATCCTAGCTGGGCACCGGGCTCGTGCCTGTAATCCTAGCTACTCAGGAGGCTGAGATCTGAGGATCATGGTTCAAAGCCAGCTGGGGCAGGAAAGTCTGTGAGACTCTTATGTCCAATAAGCCACTAGAAAACCGGGAGTTGTGCTGTGGCTCAAGTGGTAGAGCGCTCGCCTTGAGCTGAAGAGTGCAAGGACAGAGCTAGCCTGTGCTTCTATTCTGTCATTGAGTGGACTCAGGACAACTTCCAAACTTCCAATCAGTTCTAAGTACCCCTCTTCTTGCATTTTGCCAGTTGCTCCCAAGTCTTTTCAAGTATAGAGAGATCTAGTGATCCTAACAATAGTAATTCAGCCCTCCTTTCATCCATTCCTATATCTTTAAGTGTTAACCTTTATATTTGGTAATAGAATTTTGTGCTTCTATTCATTTTGCACATAGTCTCCTATAACCTTCAGTCTCTGAGACTTTGACCTTATTTGGAAATAGGGAAGGAGCAGATGTAATAGAGTGAGATGAGGTTATACTGGAGGTTATACTGAAGTAAGCTGGGTTAATAAGCCAAGAGGTCTGTATCACTATCAGAAAGCAATCTATTGAAGACATAGAGGCCTGCAGCAAGAATGCCATGGAAATGCTAGTTTGAAGAAGGATTGGAGTTGCATATACACACCAAGGAGACCTCAAATTATTCAGAGCTGGGAAGAGGCAAAGGAGGAAATCCCCTATAGGTTTCAAAGGGATTATACCTGTTGATACCTTAATTTGGAGTATATACTCTCCAGAACTGTGACACAAAACATCTCAGCTGTCTGAAGCCACTTACATAAGGCAATTAATTTGCTTAGGAACCACATACAATAACCTTGATCAATTTAATTTTTAACAGTCTATTTTTATTTTCATGCTTAAAATAGGAAAAAAACAGTTCTACCTACCTTACTGGGTATGAGGTAACCAATGTAGTCATGAATATGTTCTCTCTCCTACCAGAACTGTGTGGTTAGTGATTATAAAAACTGACATGAGGGGCTGGGAAGGTGGCTCAGTGGTAGAGCGCTTGCCTTGCATGCATGAGGCCCTGGGTTTGATTCCTCAGCACCACATAAGCAAAAAGAAAAAAGCCGGAAGTGGCGCTGTGGCTCAAGTGGTAGAGTGCTAGTCTTGAGCTGAAGAGCTGAGGGACAGTGCCCAGGCCCAGAGTTCAGGCCCCACGACCGGACACCCCCCACCCCCAAAAAAATGACATGAAACTCAGAATATGTTTCTGAGTACAGGCTTAGTGCTCATAGTTAAAAGCTACTCACACAATATTGATAAAAAATAATTGATCCATGTCCAATGATCACATGAGACAGGATACCATTCAGTTGGTGATTGGTTTCATTCTCTGTCTATCTTTTCTTCGACCTAAGGAGGGTAAAGAAGCTGCTCAGTTTGGGAGGAATGGCAGAAAAACAGGCCTTTTAAACCAGGCGCCTATGGCTTGTGCTTGTAATCTTAGCTATCCAGGAGGCTTAGATCAGAATTACCATAGGAAATTGACTTTGGCAGGAAACTAAGGAGGCTCTTATCTCCAATAATCTACTAAAAAGTCTGTAGTGGAGCTGTGGCTCAAATGGTAGGGGGCTAGCCTTGAACAAAAATGTTCAGGGACAGTGCCTAGGCTTCAAGTTCAAGCACCAGTGCCCCAGTATCAGCACAAGAAAAAAGAAAAAGAGACCTCTTGTCTATCTTCAGTACTTTTCTTGCCCACTCTTTTCAATCACATAAATGAATTTGGTAGCAGCCATTAGGAGGATTCTTAGAGTGCTGCCTGAGCTCTGGAAGCCCCAAGGGACAACAATAGCCAGGAGAGTTCTCATTGATATCTGGCAGATCAAACACTCAATACTGTATTATTGACATCACATTACAGCTGAGACCAGAACAGTACCCACTTGGGTTGTTTGTCCTTTAGAAGTCTATACTGGTAATGTGGACAGGCATACTCGATTAGTCCCTTGGAATGAAATAATTCTGAATTTCATGCAATGTGAACTTTTGGACTCCTCATTTCATGTTTAGCAAAAGCCATCAGTTTATTGAAAGCCTTGAATAGATATGTGCAAGGTCTTAATCACTTTATCGAATGCATGTTTAGAAATACCTTGTGTAATTCATTTGACAGACACCTTTCTATTTTGGAACAGAAACAATTAAGCAGCTTTGGGATGTAAATGTCTTCATGGATGCAGTCCTTGTCTTTAAATACCAGCAGATATGCATATTGCACTCAAAATTAGAAAGATTGCCATCAGATTTCTTTCCTCCAAGGAAAATGAAATGCAAATAAATGGCCCATTACCACACAGATTAGTGCTTCTGACTCATGCAGTTTCCCCCTGCTTACTGTGTTCTTTGAGATAAGCATCCAGATAGTTGATAACTTTCCTCCCTTACACCCCAACTTATCTGGATATTTGGGTATAGCATAGATTTAAGCTTACAGGGAAATATTTGACTTTGAACTTAGTTCTCAAGAAGCAAATTAACCAGATTATATGTTACTAAAATAAGACAAATTAAGAGTGACACCCAAGTGACAGAATTAAGGGAGGAATAAGTGACCAGGCTATTGTAAGTTCAAGAAGCAAGAAGTAGAAGTGATTAGAGGGAGATGATCCACTCACTCTGCACCTGCCTCCTTAATACTACCAGATTCCTGTCATTTGCACAGAGAGTAAAAGTACCTTGTACAAACTTAGCAGTTTTGCCATGTGATTGGTATTAGAGTCTCGAAGCCTTAGAGTTTATTCCCGCTTGGTTGACAAATGGAAAGGATCAACAAAATAAATCACTAGCAACTGAAAAGATCTGTTTGTGAGCGAGGGTTTAGTGTCTCTCTGATAGCATTCCTTATAGAAGGCTCAATTTGTTGAACTTCACACTGCTGCATTCTACCAACATAGAAAGTGGTGTGCAAATTACATTTCACAGCAATACGAAGGGCTTGATCCTTCCTTTTGATATGCTGTAAGTAAAAGCACATTCTCTAAGGTTTGCTGAAACATGAAGTGAGAGAGGGCAAGACGGAGCCCTGGCAGGGCCATTGATTCTGGCCTGCCACACAAAAGCAAGAATGTTTAGAAAAGCATTTGGAAAGAAACGTAAGAGTGCCATTTTGTAGCTTGATACACCACTTGACTTTTCACTTATCCCTACATTACGGTGATTTGTTGTTCTAGCAGAACAAGATGATGGGGTATTCTTTTAACTTGAAGGACAACTCAGTATACATATTCCATATAGCTTTCTATAATGTCTATAGTCTAAACTATTCCAATACACGTTATGGTCTTCACCCAGAGAGGACCCCTGGTCACTGTACACAGTATAGGACACAACTTAAGCTCAAAGTTTTATATTTGAATTGAATCTCCCCATGTGTCACTAATGTATGCTAATGAAAGCAACTTGAATCTTAAACCATATGAAATTTCCGATGTCACCTATATTTCCCCTAAAAAATGGTAATGTAAGCTGGGTACCAGTGGCTCACACCTGTAATCCTCACTACTCTAGAGGCTGAGATTCTTGAATGGAGTTTCAAACTAGCCACAGTAAGAAATCCAGGAGACTCTTATCCCAAATTAAGCAGCCAAAAGCCAGAAGAGGAGCCATATATTAAGTGGTAGCACCAGCCTTGAGCAAAAAAGCTCAGGGACAGCACCTAGGCCCTAAATTCAATCACTAATACCAAACTCCCCTCCCCACAAACATATACACAAAAGAAAAACGATACAGTATAATATGTAAGGTTCAACCTTATACTGCCTCAAAGTTGGAAGTAAAATGGAGAAGGAGTTTATTCTTCTCTCTTTTCTTTTTGGTGCACTGGGAATTTTTCTTCTTGCTGTACCTGGAAAAGTCACAGGTAGGCAGGTGCTCTACTATTGCGCTACATCCCCAGCTCCTTTTTTGTCTCTAACAACATATAAAATTGAATAGAATATTTCAAACCACTTTAAAAAAATAACTATGAAGGTCTTTAATTTCCCTGTCTCAATTAAAGTAGTGATGACTTTTGTCTTGTTTTAAATGTGTTTTTAAACAATTTCAATAATCAAACAAACTAAAAACTTAGTTTATACTACAGCCTGTTCAATCTTAGATGATCAATTTCTCATGGATTAGAGGTTCTCAATACCAAATGGATGTCTGAAAAGAAATACTCTTACATCTGCATATTAAACTTCTTAAAGCAATCACAAATTAAAATAGAAAAAAGACAGATAATTTATTCTCTGCTTCCCTTTTTGTAGTCCCATCTGCTACTACAGAATATAGACATTTGTACCTTTCTCAAATCTCTGAACCTACCTAGCACTTGGTAGTCAGCTGTGATAAAAGGAGAAAAGTGTCCCTTAGTGTCATCTAGCTGGAGAAATTGCAGAGCTCTTCTGGGATATGATATGCTTTGGGCTTCTTTAACTCTCACATTAATAATGGAAAATGGCATCTGCTATTTAAAGGACTCCTGTTAAGGATACAGTTCTGGATTAAAAATTAAATTCCATCTAATCTTTTAGGTAGTTTCATATTCCCCAGAGACTATCTTCAATAAAAAGCATTTGATTTGCTAAAGCTATATAGCATTTGCTTGCTGATAGTTAAAATTAAGACTTTCTGTGGGGTGTACAGGGAAGTAAGCAGGAGAGAAAAAAGGATATGAAATTTCAGCTGTCCTTGGGGAACCTGTTCAGATTTGTTGTAGTCTATCCACTTTTTTTTTTTTTTTTTTGGTTGGTTGTGGGGCTTGAACTCTGATTCTGAGCACTGTCCCTCAGCTTTTCATCTCAAGATGAGTGCTCTACCACTTGAGCCACAGTGCCACTTCTGGTTTTCTGAGTGGTTTATTGAGATAAGAGTCTCATGGACTTTTCCTGCCCTGGCTGGCTTTGAACCATGATCCTCAGATCTCAGCCTCCTGAGTAGCTAGGATTATAGGCGTGAGCCACCGGCGACTGGCGTCTATCAACTTTTTAAGTGCTATCAGAATTTATATCCTGTCCTCCTCCTTTATTCTTCCTCCTCTTCCTCCTCCTCTTTTTTTCTTCTTGTTAGTGCCAGTACTGGGGCTTGAACTCTGTGCTTTGTGCTCTTGGTTGGCCTTTATTTTGCTCAACGCTGGTGCTTTACCACTTGAGCCATACCTCCTCCACTTCTGACTTTTTGCTAGCTAATCAGAAATAAGAATCCCTCAGACTTATTGGCTGGCTGGCTTTGAATTATGATTCTTAGATCTCAGACTCTTGAGTAGTTAGTGCCCACCTGTATTATTGTTTTGAATCAGAGCAGTTTCTTTTGCTCTCTTGTTAAAAACGGAGCATCTGTCTGTAGGAATATTAACTTTAGAATCTTTCATTTTCCTTAAGGGAAAAAGTAGAACTTTTAACTGGGATGGCACCTTTACCCGCTCCATAATTTACACACACACACACACACACACACACACACACACTTGATAACCTTCTTCATAGGGTTTTTCACAGCATGGAATAGCTCTAAGTATGATTAGCCACATGAAGGAGAGTAAAGATTAACTATAGCAATAATTACATTTGTCTTTGTCTACTTACACAATACTATTAATTCCTAGGCCTTTAAATCACATTCCAGTTAGTTTTGTTTGCAAGTACTGGTGTTCATCTTAGTAACAGAAAACCGTACAGGACTTGGACATCTTGCTTATGGCATCAAACAGAATCAAATCATCATATTATAGAAATGAAAGTTGGAAGTCAAATGAGTCCAAAAGACTGACTACTCTCAAACTTACAGAATAATGGAACCTATGTTTGAGCTAAACACAAGTATTACAAATAATATGGCATTGTAAAATGTGAAATACAGTGAGTACATTTTTTATCCCTAGTATTATCTTGCTCTTTTTTTTTTTTTCCTTTGGTCCTGAGGCTTGAACTTGGAGCTTGGGTGCTGTCTGTGAGACTTTTTGTTTTCAAGGGTAGTGCTCTATCACCTGAGCCACAGTGCCACCTCTGGCTTTTGTGGAATAGTTTATTGGAGGTAAGAATCTCATAGACATTTCTGTCCAGGCTGGCTTCGAATTGCAGTCGTCAATCTCAGTCACCTAAATAGCTAGGATTACAAACGTGAGCCACTGGTGCCCAGCTAGTATTATCCTTGTCAAGAGTCAGCAATAGGATTATTTCAAGGAGCAGTTGGAATACTGTAGCAGTATGAAGATATATACACAATAGGTTCCACATGCAATAAACAAAATAAATGTATTGAGCAATGTTGTAGTTTGCATATGAATTGTCTCCCCAAGAGCTATATTTAAAAGGCTGATATGGCTCTTTGGAAGTAATGGCATCATGAAGGCTCTAACACTATCAACAGATCAATCCATTGGTTATATCATAATATGATGGCATTATTGTGAGGTGATGGACACTTAGGAAATGGCGTTGGTTGGAGAAAAGTATGTGCCTTTGAAAGATACCTTTTCCCTGGCTCTCTTAGTAGCTTTCTGCTTTCTGTTTACCAAGATGAGCTTTGCTCTATGGCCTGCTTCCTGCCATGATATTTAGCTTCACCAGGGACCCAGAAACAATGGAGACAAGTGACCAGGGACTGAAACAATGAATCCTTCCTCTTTGAATTTGTTTCTCTTAGGTGAGAACAAGTCTGGTTAACACAAGCACTTGTGATGTGTTAGGTATTGTTCTAAGCAGCTGAAAGGTATCAGTGACCAAAACAAGCCGCATCTTGGCTTTATAACACTTCTATTCTAGAACAGGGGAGCAGCAAACCAATTCATAACTAGATAAGCAATTATATTATACAATAAGTCAGAAAACAGGATACAAAATTATTCATTATATCTACTTGTGCTGCCGTGCACGAATCATATCTATTTTAAAAAGAAATTTGATGAATTTGTCACATTTTATAATTTTAATTTTTTTGCCTTTTAAATTATAAAATTTTGTTGACTATTTAAATTTGATAATTTAAAAACATATTTAGTACTTTGAAAACAATAAGGAAAAGTATTCTGTTTAGTTGTTGGGGACTAATTTTTTGATGAGAGACTGAAAACCAATTAAGCTGTATTTGGCCATCTGGTGCCCCAATTTCAGAGACAGAGATTTGCTTCTGGGTTCAAATTTGCAAGTGTATTTATAAGCTATTTAAAATAATGTAAAAAAAGTTGATATCAAACCTGAACTGCAGGAAGACTTTATCTTCCATGGACTGGGACTCTCAGGGCTTAGCGTTTATTTTTCCTGGGGTGAGGGGCATAGTCTGAAGTTCATATATACTTGAATTCTATACCTTTAATATTGTTGGAAATGCTGATGTAGTAGAGACACACTCAGCCTATGTATTTTCTTCATTCCGCTCTTTTTTCAATTGATATTGAATTGATTATCCTACTTTTAAATCTTTTTGAAGATTGCCTTTACTGGTGAATATGTGTATAGTACATATATTCTCCTCCCCCTCTCTCTCTATATGAATATGTATAACTTGATAAAGCTTTCCCCATTTTAATATTTATTTTTAATTTAATTTAATTGTCAAGATGATATTCAGAGGGGTTACAGTTATATAAGTAAGGTAATAAGTACATTTCTTATCAAAGTTGTTATCCCCCCCTCATTCTTCTCCCACTTCCCCTCGTTCTTTAGTTCCCCCCTCAAGTTGTATAATTCATTACCAATATATTGTCTTATGAGTATTATTGCTGTCTTGGTTCACCCTTTGTCCCTTGTCTCACCATTTTCTTGTTCCCCTTTCCTTTTCAGATAAATGTATATACAACACCTAGGGTACCAGAGTCAATTTTTCCATAGGGGAAAAAAACATAAAAGAAAAAAGAAATCACATAGTACATTTAAAACAACAAGAACAAAGAAAAACCTCATGTTTCCACATCTTGGAGTTCATTTTGCTTCGCATCATCTTATATGGCCATATGTACATAGCTATTAAGAAACTGTCGTGTATATATATATATATATATATATATACACACACACAAATATATATATATACACACACACATACACACACACATACACACACACACACACACACACACACACACGCACACACATACACAACGGAATTCTATGTTTTCATCAGAAAGAATGATATCACCCCATTCATAAGGAAATGGAAAGCCCTGGAAAAAAAAATCATACTAAGTAAAGTAAGCCAGACCCAAAGATACATGGAGCCATGCTTTCCCTCATTTGACTTGATGCATTTTTGCAATCTGAACACACTTCTGACACTAGCACCAGGTGAAGAAACAGAATGCAATCCTAAGAAACCCCTGGCATCCTTTTCCCAGTCACCAAGCCCCTAAGGCTGACAACTTTCTGGATTTTTAACAGAAGTTTTTAGTTTTATTTTGAGCTTTACATAAGTGGAAGAATTGAATGTCTTCATTTGATGGTATGATTTAAGTAGAACCACACTTGGCAAGCTCAAAATTACAAGACAATTTATATTCAGCTTCAAAGACATTTACTATTTGATGGAAGTATAATTAGTGTCAGTTGCTACCACTTGCCTGCTGGTGGGAATGACAGAGGCATCATTAAAATACAGATTCCTAGGTTCCTCCCCTCCTCCCAGTCCTAATCTGGCTGGTAGGGCTGGGCCTCAGAATCTGTATTTAATCACTCAGGGGATTCTTATCAAGAAAGTCTGGAAATTTCCACTTCAGTGGGACTCCTAGTGGTTAGTTAGTGTCATAACAGCAGGTAGCAATTGTGGAATTGTTTGCAAGTGTTCAGTGCAATTAACCTGGCTTCACCTCTAACAAATAGACCACACCCATCCCTAGGGCTTCTTCCTGAAGATTCCAGCTGTATAGAGCTGAGGCTGGTTTCAAGCATCTTTATATAACAAAAGCCTTGGGTTTGAGAAATAACTGTTGCAAATTCCTTCATGCTAAAACTCTAAGACTGGCCTTTTGGTTTCTTTGGTCACTACAGCAAAGACTGGACTTCGGGGTACTTTTGAGCATGCCATGGCTCTCTTGTCTCCCAGCTAACGGTGCTTTCAGTCTGTAGTGTGTCTACTTAGTAGACCTTAATACAGATAAGGCTAGAGCTCGATTTCTATAGTCCTGTATGTGTCCTAATAGTTAATAAAAATATTGCATTAGATCCTTGACTGATAGGCTTGTAGAACATGAACATATGGTGACTGTTGAGACTGATATACAGCAGCCTGGCTCTGCCCATATTTTGTTCTGTCTGACAAAGGGAAACTGGATTGAGATATATTCTACTAAGCTACTAAGACAGAAGGAGGAGGAGTTTTCCTGCCACCCTTTCTTTTGGAAGCTAGTAAAGGCAACCATAACAAGTGAGTGAAAAAATTTGCTATAAACTTTTGTTCTTTGGGCATTGAGTTCTTAAATTTGAGCAAATAGTCATGTCAATTTCATGTTCATCATCGTTTCACTGGAACAAGAATAATAAACATTGCTTTTATCTCCATAATTAGCAACTAAAGGGGTAGCCCATTCTAGATGGATGGGGTCGAAATTTAGTCTCCAAGTCTAAAATTGCATATGATAAAATTTATCTTAAAAATCCTACAGAAAAGCAGCCAGTTAAAGCTTTTCACAGTGGTGTTGTTCTGGTCTTTTAATAAACTCTGTCCATTCTTTCTTCGGGATTTTATTTATTACGTGGCTCTTTACACAATGCTCTTTCTTTTGTCATTCACTCTATGACCTTCTTTCATCTCTTAGACTTTGAGTTAAATATGTTTTCAGAGATTCCTCTTCTAACCAGCCAAACAAAAGCAGCAAATCACTCCCACCATGGTAGCTCTCCAAGTGTGGTTTGGGGATGTCAGAAATCCCCAAGAACTTTATAGTGTGTCTATTAGAACAAAACTGTTCACAATAATACCAAATCATTCTTTGCCTCTTCATTCTCATTGCCCAACTAGTGCACAATAGAGCTTTATTTTAGTTTATTTATTTATTTTTAGTTTATTTCTTTATTTATTAAGTCAGTTGTGGGGCTTGAACTCTGGGCCTGGGCGCTGTCCCAGTGCTCTTCAGCTCAAGGCAAGTGCTCTACTGCTTGAGCCACAGTGCCACTTCCGGTTTTCAAGTAGTTTATTGGAGGTAAGAGTCTCATGGACTTTCTGCCCGGGCTGGCTTTGAACCGTGATCCTCAGATCTCAGTCTCCTAAGTAGCTAGGATTACAGGCGTGAGACACCAGCGCCTGGCTTCTCAGAGCTTTATAATGTGTAACCACATTGTTTTAATGGCAATCAGAATGTGCACCTGAGTGGTTTTGTGTTTTAAATATTACTTAGTTATTATTCTAACATAGTATGTATATATAAACACACATATACATATAATATGTATAAACATGTATTTATGTTTAATATATGTATAAACATATATTTAGACATATATTTTATATGTTATAAAATTAATATCTGTATTTTTATTTATTTATTTTTTGGGGGGGGTCCGGTCGTGGGGCCTGAACTCTGGGCCTGGGCGCTGTCCCTCAGCTCTTCAGCTCAAGGCTAGCGCTCTACCACTTGAGCCACAGCGCCACTTCTGGCTTTTTTTTCTTTTTGCTTATGTGGTGCTGGGGAATTGAACCCAGGGCCTCATGCATACAAGGCAAGCTCGCTACCACTGAGCTACCTTCCCAGCTTTATTTACTGTATAAAATATAAGTATGGTACATGATACATATTTATAGGAAATATACACATGCAAATATATCAATATATAGAATATATTGATATAGTTATAGAAAATATATTTATGTGAAATACATAGTGCATATTTATATATGTATTTATAATAATTATATAGTATGCACATATATATTAATATGAATATACGTTATATATTTATGTTTATGTGTATTTATGTATTTTATATACTTATATTTCATATAGTAAATATCAAATATCATATTTTATATAGTAAACACAAATATAGTTATACTTCTAAAATATATTTTAGATAAGAATATATTTTTATTTAAAATATTTTTTTTTTTTTTGGTCGGTCGTGGGGCTTGAACTCTGGGCCTGGGCGCTGTCCCTCAGCTCTTCAGCTCAAGGCGAGCGCTCTACCACTTGAGCTACAGCGCCACTTCCGGTTTTCTGGTGGTTTATTGGAGATAGGAGTCTCATGGTCTCTCCTGCCCGGGCTGGCTTTGAACCGCGATCCTCAGATCTCAGCCTCCTGAGTAGCTAGGATTACAGGCGTGAGCCACCAGCGCCCGGCTTTTAAAATATATTTTTATTTTATATATACAATATATACATATGTAGTATACATAAATACAATTATATATGTATGTACATATGTGTGTGCATAGATACTATATTTGAGTAATAACTGTATAGTATTCATATATACACACAATGTTTAGGACCTGTGTGTGAATGTGTGTATATATATAGTTTTTATATACATATATATAATGTACATTATGGTCCTACATATTTTTAAAGATTGCAAAGCTTTCCATAGAACATAAAGTTTAAGAAACCATGCTGGTGCTGCATGTGTGTAATTCTACCTACTTAGTAGGCTGAGATCTGAAGATCAAGATTCAAAGTCAACCTGGGCAGGAAAGTCCATGAAACTATCTCCAATTAACCAGCAAAAATTTGAAAGTGGAGCTGTGGCTTCAGTGGTAGAGTGCCAGCCTTGAGCAAAATATCTAAGGAACAACACTCAGTTACTGAGTTCAAGCCCCAGTACCAGCATTCACACACACACACACACACACACACACACACACACTAAAAAAAGCCTTAAGAACTCTTTCTTATATTATCTCTTTCAATTAATTAGCCTGAATAGATCTTTTAGTATCAAACTTTTCTTAATTTTAAAATCCACTTGTATATACCTATTTCTACGATGTGAATAGCATCAGGACAGAGATCTTCCCAATCTTTTTTACCACTACATTTTCAGATTTTCAAATTGGGCCTAATACATACAGTTTTTAAATAATTATTTGTCAAATAATTAAATGGAAAAGGGCAGGAAAAAAGAAATGGTAATAATAATTCAAAAGGTTTAGAATAATGTTAAATATAATTGTCACACAATGAAATTATATCACCAAACAATTATCACCAAACATTTCAAAATGATAGGCTAAGCAGGGATTCTCACTTCCTGTTAATTTGCATGTCTATTGTTTTATTACTTTTACAAAGTAACAAAAGCCTTAAAAATGTGCATATCCTTTTAAGAGTAGTAATCATACTTATGGTGATACTTTTGGAGGAAATAATTTGAAATTCTAGATTGTATTATTCAGGTTAGTAGAAAATAAGGAAAAATCTACATAATATTACCAACTATATCCATACAATGAAATATTTCATAGTCATTGGGAGGAGCATTTGTAAGTCATGCTAAATAGCAGTGAGAAAGGATTGCACATATAATTTAAGTGAACAACATGATTAAAATGAATAAATACTGATTTCAACTATGAAAATGTTCTTAAAGGAAGTGGCGTGGTGGTTCAAAGTGGTGGAGTGATAGCCTTGAACAAAAGAGTTCAGGGACAGCATTTTGACTCTGAGTTTAAGCCCCGTGAAAAAAAGGAAGGAAGGTAGGAAGGAAGGAAGGAAGGGAAGAAAAAAAGAAAGGGAGGAAGGAAAGAAGAAAGAAAGAGAAAGAAAGAAAGGAAGGAAGGAAGGAAGAAAGAAAGAAAGAAAGAGAGGAAAGGAGGAAGGAAGAAAGGAAGGAAGGAAGGAAGAAACGAAGGAAGGAAGGAAAGAAAGAAAGAAAGGAAGGAAGAAAGAAAATATTCTGAAAAAATATTGACTATAGCCAAGTGCTGGTGGCTCACACCTATAATCCTAGCTAATGAAGAGGCTGAGATCTGAGGACCACAGTTTGAAGCCAACCTGGCAGGAAAGTCCATGAGCCTCTTACCTCTAATTAACAACCAATAAAAGCTGGATATGGTAGAGCACTGGTGTTGAAGGAAAAAATGCCCAGGAGCAATGCCCAGGCCCCAAGTTCAAGCCCCAGGACTGGTATATACACAAAAGGATATTGGCCTGAAATGCATGAGAAGTGAAATAGTGGTCCCTCCAGTGGGCAGAGTTATGGGTGTTTTTATTTTCTTCCTATTTTCCAAGTTTCTTGCAATAAGCCTCCATTAATATAATAACAAAGGATGCAGTGTAAAACACATATACTTATAATTTGATAGACAAATAAAATGTTTAAAATTACATCTCAATTGTGAAACCATTGTAGACATAAGATTGGAGAGACACTGGCATAAAAATCATAACTAGAGCATCACAAACTCATCTGAGTATTTCTGAAGTGTGTGAATTCTAACAAGTCTCTTAATTCCCAAATGTCAGTGTGTTCATCTTTGAAATAATGTTACCTGCCTGAGAGGATCCCAGTTAAATTTGATATAAATTCTTAGCCAAATATTTGATATTTTTAACACTCACAAACCATTAGTTACAATGCTGCTGCTGCTTAATTACTTATTTTTCCCTAGATATTTCTCAGAAAAGTGTTAACTGTTTTCAGGATTGCTTAGCCGATCAGTAATCAAGGTCAAGATGAAAGAGGCCATTTTCTCATAGCTCTGAGTCTCCATATATTTCTAGAAAACATTCCCAATGCTTAGAACACAAAACCATGAAAATGGTGATGTTTCACTAGCCTTTAAACTTTAAGGCTTCAAGATACTATAAAAGCTAGGGTCAGTGACAGAAAGTTCTGGCTGAGTCTTATTCCAGCCAGACTTAGAGTTGTTATACTAGGGACATAATCTCTCTTCCTGCTCTGTATGTAGCTCTTGTCTTCTCTGTCGAGCATCAAGTGCTGGGCCACTCCTCCCCTATTTGACAAGTTGGCCCTTCTAAACATCTCTTATCTATCCACTTTTTCTCTCCTCATTGCCGTTACTATAAAACTCCTCAAGTGTTGGACTTCCGTCTGGCCTCTCTTATTTATTCTCCTAAGACAAAAGTCTCTCAAAAATTACATCCCACTGTGTCCATTCTGAGGTAAAAGCCTTTCAGTAATTGATCATTGCTGTTGCTGTGGACCCCTTCATACTATGAAATCCTCCTAGAGCCCAAATACCCTAATTACAGAATTACGTTCAGATCTTTGAAAGCACATGTATCTTAGTTCTATACTGTGTTTCTGAAGTCTCTCCATGCTGAAATCCAGTCTCCCTTCCCTCCTCTACCTATATCTTACAGATTGATGTTCATATTGCCTCAAAACTCACATGCACAGTGCGATTGTGTGCAAGTAGAGAGGTAATTACTGTTAAACTGGTTCATGATGGTGGAACCTTGATTTGACAGTGGTACTATATGTACAAGAAGAGACATAGGAGAACTCCCCCATAGAGAGAAAGTGTTTATCTGCATGAAAGAAAAGGAGCCTTCATCAGAAACCAATTCTGCTAGCACCTTGATCTCATTTTCTATGCCTAAGAACTATGAGAAATAAATTTCTGTTTTTCAGTCCATCCCGTGATAACATCTTGGGCTGACTAATCTATCACACTTGGCTTTCTCTTTCATCTCATCTGTTAAAAGACATCAGTGCAGATGAACAAGTATGGTACAATCTGAATATTAATCCTAAATTACTTCTCTAGATATGGTAAACCACACCCCTACCTATTCTGTCAGAGCCCTACCATGAGCTACTACCACACTATCCCTCTTTATAACATAATCACTATGGATTGGATGGGTTTGGATGTGTTCCCTCCAAAATCAGATATTGGAATGGGGCAATTAAGCTATTAGGGTTCCTGCCTTGTGAATAAGGTTAAAACTTTACAAAAGAGCCTTTGTGCAGTAGTATTCAGCTAGCCTGCCATTCTACTTCTGCCCCATGAGGACAGCTCTTCTCCTTCCACAGGATGCAACACCAAGGAGCAATCATGGAAATAGAGGGACTGTGCCCAGAGTAACCGGCACTTTGATCTTGTCCTTCCCAGCCTCTTAGACTGGGAGTAAATGAATTACTCTTGTTTATAAATTACCTAGTCTTTGGTATTTTGTTAGAACAGCATGAATGAGTTGAGGCATCAACTTGTGTTTAATATTTCGATTCCCCCCTGGACATAGGCATGATAAAGCCAAAGAATCTAACTTTTCTTGGCCCCGAGATTTGACATCTTGTCTGATACGGTGATGTCCCTGAATATTTTACTGAATTGAGTTGATTGTTAGAAAGGACCGGCTATTTTCACTCCTTTTTTCCTCTTTCTTATCCATGAAAATGCTGTGTTAATATTTTTTAAAGGGTCAAGAAATAACTTTAAGGTTAATCAACTGATTTACAATTGAGCATCATAGAATGGTCTCTTATAGATTTATAGATATCTTTAAGACTACATTTAAATGAGAGAAGGAATTGTCAAGTCCCTTATGAGGACTTTATAACTCCCCTGAGAGTTGTATTGCTTTCTTGCTAAAAATTGGAGTCAGGCTACCTGCAGTGACTATAGCAGTGACTTAACAGGTCTGTGACCTTAACAGATATACCTAGATACACTTCATTTACATTTTTATTTTCATTGATTAATTGTTTAATTAATTTCTGGAGGTCGAACCCGAGGCCTCCTGCATGCTAGACAAGTGTATAGTTTAATTCTCTCATTGAACTATCCCCAAACCTTCTACTAAATTTTTTAAACTCAGTTTTCTCATTTGTTCACTGGGGTTGCTATTTTGTTGGGAAAATTTAAAAGAATAAACACAGGTAAAAGTACTTAGCGTAATAACCCAACACACAGTAACTATTCAAATATGATAGATATTACAATTTTAAGACTAATTGAGCAGGTTCAGGAAAAGATAAACAATTTGTTTAGTTGTCCAACAGAGCTCAGACTATGGTCTGTGAAGAATTATTTATTTCTTGGTCTCTCTTTCTGAAGTTGCTGTGTCTAATGCAGAGCATTCTATTTGATTTATACCCCACTGTGTTCCAAAAAAAGGATTTCAGGAAGCTTACATACGAACATAAAATATAACATACAGGTGAAATCAAAGAAGACAGAAAAACATGAGTAAGACTGAAGTTAGGCTAGAAATAAAATATATTACCCCAAATTATGACTATATGGAGGCTTAAGATGGATCAGTAAATCAAAAATAGCTATGATTAGAATGATATTTAAATTTCTTTTCCACTTCCTCTCTTTTTATTTTTCTTTCTCAAGGTAATTTAAGTGCTTTTCTTTTCTGGAACCTTGTATTTACTTTTAGCATCAAATGAGTTTGCCATTCAACAAAGCAGTTTATATGTACAATGCATCTTGATCTTCACCTCCATTTGACATCAAATAATTTTATGCCTGTAGATAAATTCTGATTCTCCATATTTTGGGTTCTTCTGAATGGTTGGACATACTAATGGGTAAGAAGAAGGAATTTAATACTTATTAGGTATTCATGGCTGGCTGGATAGGAGTTTGCTTGTTTATCTAAACTGTTCTATGAAATAATTGAAATTGTAGAATTTGCAGATGAGGCTCAGTGAGATAAGCAAATTACAGAGCCAGTAGTTAGAAATCAAACCCTCATCTATCTCTGACACCTGATCTGACACATTGCATTGGAAGCAGCTCTTGGAGGAGAAAATAACATATTTGACCAAAGACTTTGAAAGAATTATAAATGATCTTTTGGAAACTCAGTTTCTTGGTTTCATCTGCCCGTTGAGATATTTGGTAGGTGATGTGTGTCATTACTGGGCTGTATTGACAGATTTTCCAGACTATGAACTAATGAGAAATTTAGGGGAGGTTGGGAGGAAAACTTAACATAAATATGGAAGGCTATAGGAATAACACAGAATATTTTAGAACCTAGCTCAAGTGTAGAAACAAACAAAATGTGCACTGGATCAGTTAATGGGTGGTAAGATTCAGTAGTAAACATGGCAAAGCTAAAAGCCTTAATTAGAATCAAAGACCTTTAGAGGCACAGTTGGAGCCAAGAGTGAAATGAAGGTGATAAAGCCACCATACTTGTTTATTCCTGTCTGAACTCTAGGAAATGATTGATAAAGGTATTGACACTTCTTTCTCTCCTGTGTAATTTAGATGGGAAAGCATAGTGAAGGAAAAGTAACATTGCCATATTTCTGATTCTATATCCTGTCAGTAAAATAGGATAAGAGCTGTGCACTAGTGAGTGGCTCAAGCCTGTAATCCTAGTTACTGGGGCAGACACCAAGCACATTGCAGTTTAGGTGGAAAAGTTCTTGAGACTCCATCTCCATAACAGCCAGCAAAAAGTTGCACTGAAAGTATAGTTCAAATAGTGAGTGTAAGCTGAGTAAGTATGAAACCCTGAGTTCAAATTCCAATGCTGGCAAAAAAAGAATAAAAGAAAGAAAAATAGAAGGCTATAACCATTAATTTAGCACAGGAACAGCTTGATTTTTGCCTATAAACAGAGGATCTAACCACATTAACTACATTCACTTTTTTTAAAAAATATTCTATTATGTTTTGTCCTTAATTTTTTATGACTAACTTTAAACATGACTGTTAGTTTGCCTTTATAGTATAGTTTCTTTTTTAATAAGTTTTTTATTGTGAAAATACTGTACTGAGGGGTTACAATTACATGAGCAAGGTAATGAGTACATTTCTTATCCAGCATTATTGCCTCCTCCTTTTTTTCTCCCTACCATCCCTTCCCTCCCATCTCCACAACTACATTCCCCCCCCACAAATTGTAAAGTGCATCTTGTATAACTCATTGTTGCAGTGGGTCAACCTGTATCTCTATTTAAGCAATTTGTTTTGTCCCTTCATCAAATACAGTGAAAACAGGGGTTATACCATGGGGGAGGAACATACAAAGCAACAAAAAATCACGTGGTAACTTATAAATACATTAGAAACAATAGCAAAAAAACCAAAACAACACTTGTGTCCTTATCTTGGGATTCATTTCACTTAACATCATCTTATCTGACTGTTTCTGCTTGTCTCAGACATATACTAGTTATTGCAAATAAGGGAAACCATGGGACCTATGTTTCTTCACGCCTGGCTTACTTCACTTAATATGATTTTTTCCCCAAGTCTTTCCATTTCCTAACAAACGGGGCAATGTCATTCTTTCTGATGGAGGCATAGAATTCCATTGTGTATATATACCACATTTTCTTGATCCATTCATCTACTGAGGGGCATCTGGGTTGGTTCCATATCTTAGCTATGGTAAATAAGGCTGCAATAAACATAGCTGTGCTGGTAGCTTTAGTATGGTCTTGTTTGTGATCATTTAGGTAAATGCCCCAAAGTGGGATTGCTGGGTCACGAGGGAACTCTATGTGGAGTCTTTGGAGGAACCTCCACACTACTTTCCAAAATGGTTGAACAAGATTACACTCCCACCAACAGTGCAGTAGGGTTCCCTTCTGCCCACATCCCTCCAGCATCTGTTGTTATTAGAGTTCTTCATTATAGTCATTCTAAAACTGGGGTGAGGTGGTATCTCAATGTTGTTTTGATGTGCTTTTCTTTTATGGCTAGAGGGGTTGAGCATTTCTTCATGTGTCTATTGGCCATCCTTCTTTCCTCTTCAGAGAAGTTTCTCTTTAAGTCTTTAGCCCACTTATTTATTGGGCAGTTGTTTCTTTGAGGATTTGTTGTTGGAGGATATAATTTTTTGAGTTCCAGGTATATTTTAGATATGAAACCCTTGTCTGTTGCATGGCTAGTGAAGATTTTCTCCCAGTCGGTGGGCTTTCTATTGATCTTGCTAGCTATATCCTTTGCCACGCAGAAGCTCTGCAATTTCATGCAATCCCACTTGTCCAACCTTTCTTTGATTTGTTGTGTTTCTGGGTCTCTATTAAGAAAATTTCAGCCTGTGCCAAGGAGACGTAGGGTTTCTCCTATTCCATCCTGTAATGTTTTCAGGGTGTCTGCTTTGACTCCGAGGTCTTTGATCCATTTGGAGTTGATTCTGGTGCAAGGTGATATATAATGATCTAGCTTTAGTTTTCTACAAGCGATTAACCAATTTTGCTAGCACCATTTACTGAAGAGGTTGACTTTCTTCCATTCTATTTTTGTAGCTCCCTTATCGAAGATTAGGTGGCTATATGTCTGTGGGTTCATTTCTGGGTTTTCAATTCTATTCCATTGGTCCTCAGGTCTGTTTATGTGCCAGTACCAAGCTGTATTGATTACTATGGCTTTGTTTGAAATTTTTATTGATAGTCCTCCAAAACTGTTCTTTCTGTTAAGGATCATTTTTTGCTATTTGGGGTCTTTTATTGTTCCATATGAATTTTTCGATTGCCTCTTCTATTTCCTTGAAGAATGAGGTTGGAATTGATAGGTATCACGTTGAATTTGTAGATAGCCTTGGGAAGTATTGCCATTTTCACAATGTTGATCCTTCCAATCCAGGAGCATGGGAGGTTTTTCCACTTTCTAAGTTCTGTTTTGATTTCCTCTTTCAGTTTTTAAAGTTTTCATCATAGTGGTCTTTCACTTCTTTGGTTAAGTTAATTCCTAAGTATTTTACTTTTTGTGGAGCTATTACGAATGGAGTTGCTTTCCTGATTTCAGCCGTACTTTTCTCATTGTTGGCATGCAGAAAAGCCATTGATCTTTGACGGTTAATTTTATACCCTGCTACTTTGCCAAAGATTCCAACCAGCTGGAGTAATTTGGGAGTGGAGTCTGTGGGATTCTTTAAGTAGAAGATTATGTCATCTGCAAAGAGGGAGAGTTTTACTTCATCTTTCCCTATTTGGATCCCTTTTATGTTTGCATCTTTTCTTATTGATATAGCTAGGCATTCTAATACTAAATTGAAGAAAGGTGGAGAGAGTGGACATCCTTGTCTCATTCCTGAGTTAAGAGGAAATGGCTTTAGTTTTTCACCATTAAGTATAATGCTGGCTGTAGGTTTGTCATATACAGCCTCTATTGTATTGAAGAATGTTCCATGGATTCCTAATTTTTCCAGAGCCTTCATCATAAAGGGGCATTGGATCTTGTCAAGTGCTTTCTCTGCATCTATTGAGATAACCATGTGGTTCTTTTCCCTGCTCTTGTTAATGTGATGAATTATATTAATTGATTTGCTTATATTGAATCAGCTTTGAAATGAATCCTGTTTGATCGTGGTGTATAATTTTTGGATGAATTGTGAAGTCGGTTGGTCAAAATTTTGTTGAGAAGTTTTGCATCGATGATCATCAAAGAAATGGGTCTATAGTTCTCTTTCTTTGATGAGTCCCTGCATGGTTTTGGGATCAGGGTTATGATAGCTTCATAGAAAGAGTTCGGTAGTGAGCTTTCTCTTTCAATTTCATTGAAGAATTGAAGGAGTATTGGTGTGAGTTTTGCTTTGAAGGCCTTGTAGAATTCTGCTATAAATTCATCTGGACCTTGGCTTTTCTTAGTTGGGAGAGCTCTTGTTGTTTCTATTTCAATGCTTGATATGGATCTGTTAAGTTGGTTTAACTCATCTTGGTTTAGTTTTGGTATGTCGATATTTGCTAGGAAATCACTTCTTCCAGGTTCTCAAACTTATTACCATAAAGATTTGAGAAGTATTCTCTTATAATGTTCTGGATCTTGGTTGTTTCTGTGGTGATGTTTCCATTCTCATCTCTGAGTTTGTTTATTTGGGTGTGTTTTCTTCTTTTTCTGATAAGATTTGCTAAGGTTCTGTCAATTTTGTTAATTTTTTAGAAGAACCAACTCTTTGTTTTGTTGATTCTTTCTATGGTGTTTTTGGATTCTATTTTGTTTAATTCTGATTTAATTTTAATTATTTCTTTCTGTCTACTGGATTGGGGTTTAGCTTGCTGCCCTTTTTCAAGAGGTTCAGATGTCTCATTAAATTGTTGGTTTCAGATTTCTTCAATTTGTTGATGTACGAACTCAGAGCTATAAACTTGCCTCTCAGTACTGCCTTTACTGTGTCCCAGAGGAACTGGTAATTTGTGTGTTCATTTTTGTTGAATATCATGAACATAGTATAGTTTCTTAATCCATTATGCTGGCTTTTGCACTCAGTCTTGTTAAAATAGACCAAACTGGGGATGTGCGAAACTTTTTATGACAATGTCTGTTATTTAACTAAGGCAGAGATTGACCAACTGTAGTCTAATATACTGCTGCACTGTATTTACAAATTAAAGTTTGGTGGACCACACAGCCCACAGCCATGCTCATTCATGTATATGTTGTTTATGGCTGTTTTTGTGCTGATTGGTAGAGTTGAGTGGTATAATGGGGCTATTTGATTCACACAGCTTGAACTCTGGGCTCTTCAGCTCAAAGCTCTACCACTTGAGCCATAGCACCACTTCGGATTTTCTGGTGGTTTATTGGAGATAAGAGTCTCACAGACTTTTCTGCCCGGGCTGGCTTTGAACTGTGATCCTCAGATCTCAGCCTCCTGAGTAGTTCGGATTATAGGTGTGAACCATCAGCGCCCAGCTCTGTCTCATCTTTTACAGAAAAAGTTTGCTATCCCTGGTTGTAAAGAAGGAGAGACTTTAATTATTTGTGTGTGTGTTTGTGTGTGTGTGTATGTGTGTGTGTGTGTGTGTGTATGTGTGTGTGTGTGTGTGTGTATGTATGCCAGTCCTGGGACTTGAATTCAGGGCCTGGATGCTGTCTGTCCTTGAGCATTTTTTGCTTGGGGTTAGTGCTCTACCATTTGAGTCATAACTTTACTTCTAGTTATTTGGTGGCTAATTGGAGATAAGACCCTCACAGACTTTCCTGCCCAGGCTGGCTTTGAACTCTGATGCTCAGATCTCAGCCACTTGAGTAGCTAGGATTAGAAGTATGAGCCACTGGCAGCCAGTTTCATTACTTTATTTGTTAATGTAGGAAACAAAACAAAAACAAGTGCAATAGGACCCATGTCTTTTTTCATTATATGGATTTTCTTTATGTTTTAGTTGAAAAACTTTTTGGCAGTATAGGGAATTAAGCTCAGGGTCTCATGCATGCTAGAGATGTTTCTACGGAAATGTTACCATTTTGTATTGTCCCCACCCGCAGGACTTCAACGAGGGCAGTGAACCTAAGCGAGAAGGAATGAAGGGACAAGAGACACGAAGAATGACAGCAAGTCAAGGGTTCTGATCAAGCTGCCAATTTTTATTTTTCACACAGGGGTATTTATATGCTTAGAATAAGGAAGCTTTTTCATTGGCCTTAGCAGCTGCAGGATGTTTGCTTAGGGCAGTGTGAAAAGGTGGTCCTTAGCAGCTACCTGGTGTTTGTTTGGGGCAGGATGAAAGGACCGGATTCTATAAACAGCTTCGAGATGTTCCAGCGAGATAGTCAAGCTTAGGGCTCCCGACATCGTATATTTTTATTTATCATAGTATATACCAAGTCTATATTTTCATATGTGTCTCTTTGACATGCCCTTGAACTTCATAATGTAAGAGATTGGGCTTAGGCTTCATTTCAGTTAACCCAGAGGCTCCAATGAATTTATAGAATAATGAGGGGAAAAAATAATTTGCTGGATACAGTGGTACACACGTGTAATTCCAGGAACTTGGGAAGCAGCTATCAGAAGGAACATGGTTCAAGACTAGCTCATGCAAAAAGTTAACAAGATGCCATCTTAGTGATAAATTAAATCCATCTATAATCCAAACTACATGAGTGTATGCAGGATCATGAACCAAGGTGAGTCCCAGCACAAATGCAAGACTCTATCCACAAATTAGCCAAAGAAAAGAGGCCTAGGGACATAAATCACATGCCTAGCAAGCTCCAGGTCCTAAGTTAAATTTCTAGTTCGGCTGGGAAGTGGTGCTGTGGCTCAAGTGGTAGAGCGCTAGCATGGAGCACAATAAACGCTCAGGGATAGTACTTGCGCCCTAAGTTGAAGGTCCACAACTAACCCCCCCTCCACCCCCCAAAAAACCCCCAAAACAAAACGACAGCAGCAAAACAAACCCAAAACAAACAAACAAACAAAAACCCTCAAGCATATTGGCGGGCATTGGTGGCTCACGCCTGTTATGCTAGCTATTCAGGAGGCTGAGATCTGAGGATTGCAATTCAAAGCCAGTCCAGACAGGAAAGTCCGTGAGACTCTTATCTCCAATTACCCACCAGAAAACTGGAAGTGGCACTGTTGCTTAAGTGGTAGAGTGCTAGCCTTGAGCTGAAAAGCTCAGAGACAGCGCCCAGACCCAGAGTTCAAGACCCACAATGGGCAAAACAACAACAACAAATTTCTAGTTCAGCCAAAAAGAAAAATACTTATCTTTAGAATGTACACAACATTTCCATGACTAATTACCTTCGAGTTTATTCTAGTTTTTGTTTGAATAGCATCTACTTAGAGACACTGCTCTTTGCATGTAATATATTTTTTTAAAAAACAACCATTATACTCTGACCCTTTATTTTATTTTATTTATGTCTTAAATTATATTTTGTATTATTTAAGTTATACAAAGTGAGTTTATGGGATACGTATAGCTAGCCAAATGATTATTAGAGTAAAGTAATGTTATCTATCATCTCACAGATTTGCCCACAGTGTGTATTCATAAGCATATGTGTGTGAGAATGTGGGTAAAATATCACCTTATCCATTTACCCATTTATTGAACTTGGGTTGTTTCTAGATCTTGTTGTAATGAGTGTGGGAGTGAAGACATCTTTATGAGGTGGTGATTTCATCTGCTTTGGAAATATACCCAGAAAGAGAGATGGCTGGGTCAATAGTGGGTCTATTTTTCTTTGGGGGGGGGGGAGAGACTTGCAAACTTTTCCATAAAGGCTACGGCCATTTCATTCCAATGAGCAGGGTCTAAGGCTTCCTTTATTCCATACTCTTGCCAATATTTGTCATCTCTTGCCTAACACACCTCTCAGGAGGTGTCTCATGGTGGTGTTGGCTAATGAAAGAAGTTAATGGGCTGGGAAGGTGGCTCAGTGGTAGAGTGCTTGCCTTGCATGCATGAGGCCCTGGGTTCAATTCCTCAGCACCACATAAGCATAAAGAAAAAAAAGCCAGAAGTGGCGCTGTGGCTCAAGTGGTAGAGCGCTAGCCTTGAGCTGAAGAGCTGAGGGACAGCGCCCAGGCCCTGAGTTCAGGCCCCACGACTGGACAAAAAAAAAAAAAAGAAGTTAAGAACTTTTCAGACACTTGTGAGCCATTTCTATGACTTCTTTGGAAAATTGTCTGTTTAGGTCTTTTGTTTTAAAGTTGGGTTGTTTGGGATTTTGTTATTGAGGGGAAAGTGTTCTTAGTAAGTTCTGGAAATAAACACCTTATTACATATATTGTTTGCAAGGACTTTTCTTTTTATATAGGCAGGAGGTTTCTGTTTGACTTTGTTGATCATTTCCTTTGCTATGTAGAGGTTTTAGTTTGATATTTATTACTTTGGCTCATGTAGCCTGAGCTTTTACTGTGATACCGAACACCCAATGCCAAAACTAGTATTCAAAAACATTTCCTTTTTTGTTCTCTCCTGGGGATTTTGTAATTTCAGAATTTATGGTGAAGTCTTTAATCCACTCTCAGTTGATTTTTGTGTGAGGTCCAATTTCATTCTTTTGCATGTGGATTTTCTCACCTAGCATTTTTATAGCACTTATAACTACATAAAACAGTTCACAGTTATTATTTTATAACCTCTCCTCCTCACTTCGCTGCAATTTCAGCTCTACACGGGAAGTACTTAGTCTGAACAGTTCACTGCCAAATTCCCCATGCCTGGAACTTAAGATTGTGTGAGCTATTCTTATCCTCATGCAATAGATGCCAAGGAAGTAAATTACTTATGTCCACAAATGGTAACTGTTGGATGAAAGAACATAATTGGTAATAATTGGAGAGCAGGAGAGATAGGAAATGTGAAAGAAGCAGAAGACAGAAGAAATAAATTGATGTTTTTGAGGACCAAATGTGTCAAGAGGGCCATTTGGCAAAAGTGATGGAAAATTGAAGCCACACATGTGCCAATGGGTGCCAATGGTCCTGTAATATATTTCATTATGTCACAGGTCTAAAAGCTACTGAGTACAAGATGCTCCTTTACTTTTTGTAACAATAAGAATCCAAAAGTATTTCCAGTTAAAGTATGAAGTAAGGGAGATGTATCTTCATTTTAGAGTTGCTAAAGTGGAGAGTATTTATGTGCTAGAATCAATAGAATGAAGTCAACCACATCCCCAGCTCAGCAGCAAGCACTGGCTTCTACTACTGCCATAAGAATTTGTAATTCTTTTAGCCGTATCTTTTTTGCCAAACAGGAAATGAAGACTCACATTACATCAGAAGTTTTCTCAAGATCGCAGCACTAATCTGGGACTTTGAGTTTATGGCCACTGTAGCTGCATGGTGAGAATCCAGCAAGATGAACTTGCCATCCATATTTCAAACATTATTCACAAGTATTTTGTGCTCATCCTTGTTTAAAGAACATAGCACAATATTGTTCTCATGCTAAGAATGAACAGATGATTCCTTTCTGTCACATAAAACTCAATAACATTTTGAATCTTAGACTTTAAAAAATTCAAAACATTGAGATAAAATCCAAATACCATAAAATCTAATCCTTTCTTTAAGTTTGGGGTTTTTGAAACTAAGTTTCCCTATGTAACCTGGATTGGCCTGGAATGGCTGATCTTACTGCCTCAGCCTCCTAAGTGCTGGGATTATAGGTATGTGTCTCACCATGCTTGGTTCAAAATTCATTCTTTTGAAGGGTACAATCTAATGACTTAAAAATCATATTCATAAGTGTTTGTGATATCACCGTTATCTAACACTAGAACATTTATTTTGAGTCAGGGGCTGACCCTGAACTTGTAATTCTCCTATCTCTCAAGTGCTGGAATTATAGGTGCGTACCATCACATCTAACTCTGCTAGAGTTTTTTTGTTTTGTTTTGTTTTTTGTTTTGTTTTTTGCCAGTTGGGCCTGAACTCTGGGCCTGGGTGCTGTCCCTCAACTCTTCAGCTCAAGGCTAGCACTCTACCACTTGGGCCATAGCACCACTTCCGGCTTTTTCTGCTTCTGTGGTGCTGAAGAATCAAACCCAGGGCCTCATGGATTTAAGGCAAGCACTCTGAGCCACCTTCCCAGCCCCTAGTGTATTTTTTTAAATCATCTCTAAAAGAATACATTATATCCATTAGCAATAATTTTTCATTTGCTCCCATAAATGAGGAATTTCCAGTCCTAGGCAACCATAAATGTATTTTTGTTGTTTCTATGTATTTACAAATTCTGAACAATTCACACACATGAAATCAATTGATATCTGGTCTTTTGTGTCTGGCTGCTTCTTCTTCTTCCTCCTCTTCTACCTCCTCCTCTTTCTCCTTCTTTTCCTTCTCCTCCTTCTCCTTTCTCTTCTTAGCCCGTTTTTAAGTTTCATCTATATGATATGATATATAAGTACTTAATTTTACTTCTTCAGGCTGAATATTACTCTGTTGTAGAGATAGACCACATTTTATTTAGTCATTCATCTCTTGACAGATACTAGGATGCCATGATGATAATTTGTATACAAATTATCATAGGAGGCTATACAAATTAATTGGATACAAATTATCTGAGGAGGCTATACCTCCTCAGTTCTTGTGAGTAGATTCATAGGTTTGGGGTTGCTAGGTCATACAGTGACCTAATACATAACTTACCACTTAGGAGAAGTATCAGACTGTCTTATACCATGCCTGTACCCTTTTTCATGCTCAACAGCAATGCATGAGGGCTCCAATGTCTCCATATCCTCACCAACCTTTGTTACTATTTGTTTGTATTATAGCCAGTCTAGGGAATGTGGGACAATATTATTGTGGTTCTATAAATGTTTAGATATCAGTTTGTAAGTGCGAAATGTTCATAACTGATCCTTATGACCATGATCTCTAAAAATTTGGCAGATTGTTTTTTCAGCTGTAAATATACACATTCGCTTCTGTTAAATCCCCAGGGCTCAATCTGATGAATTTTAACAACACTTCTGTGAAGTAGGTTGATCTGAAAATCATCATCTCTAAGAGCCAGGAGACGGGAGAGGCTGCCAACTCAAAGTAAATCATCCTATTCACAGTTCAGTAATGCTTTATTACCAGGTCACTCTGCTCATAGATGAGGAATGAAAGAAATAAGAGACAAAGAAGAGTCTCACTGAATTGCACACTCCATTAGAATATCTAAATCTAAGGCAGAACTTGCACCTACAATATGTCTTTTTATATGTCCCATTCACTTTTAAAGCCAGGAAGGTGACAGTAAAAAGTCTCTGTATCATGGAAAATGACACGTTTTATTTTTCATATGTTCCCCCAAAGAAGTAGCATTGCAAAGAAATAACATCTCTCTGAGAGCCAAAGAACTCCCATCATTTATGAGCTCTCTGTGGTGCTGGCAGGAAAGCAGATATTTCAGTTCTCAAAAATCAAGACACAATTTAACTTTTATCAGAGCCTTGTTATAAATCGTGTATGTACATGTGGATACAGAGCTGTTTTATATTAGATACCTCAGCCATAAGAAATTATGTGCTGCTCTTTGTCAACCTGAATGACTGAGATGTTTGTATAGTAAGTTCCTTCTAGATACGGCAATACACAGAAGCAAAAGGACAAGAAATATCCTTTCTTCCAAAGGCAAACCCCAAACCCTGTCCTTCAGAGATATAGTGTGTGAATGATCTGCTTCTTACTCTCAGGAGGAAAAAAAGAAAGGACACAAAAGGAGATCTTTTAAGTTAAGTTATAATTCTTTTTTTGAATAAGATTTTATTGTGAAAATACTATACGGAGGGGTTACAATCTCATGAGCAAGCATTTCTTATCAAGCATTGTTGCCTCCTCCTTTGTTTCTCCCCTTCCATCCCTTCCCTCCCATCTCCACAACTACATATCCCCCTGCCAATTCTTTTGTTTTAATTTATGTTTTTATTTTTTGCTGGTACTAGGGCTTAAACTCAAGGTCTCAGCACTTGTCCCTTAGATTTTTCAATCAAAGTTGGCTCTCTGCCAATTAAGCCACAGCTTTACTTTTGGTTTTTTTTTTTTCTGGTTACTTGGTTATAAGAGTCTCATGGATTTTCTCATCTAGGATCCTCAGATCTCAGTCTTCTGAGTAGCTGGGGTTACAGGTGAGAGACACAGGTGCTTGGCAAGTTATAATTCTTAAATGTGTGTTTTATTTTATTAGGAAATATAACTAACTAATTTTTATCTTTTCCAAGTCTATCTGTTGTCATGCCTATAAGATGATTGAGTTTCTAGAACTACTCTATTACTAATGTACTTTTTCCATGCACGCTGTCTGCATTAATGTCATTGAACATATCTTGGGCATCTATTATCTGTAAAGTACCAGAATTTTCTGCTGCTTTTGGTCTAGCTATTGCCAGCAATGAGAACTTCCTTACTATTTGGAACAATCTTCCCCAGGCAATTGAATCATTCAATATCTCAAATATGTCAAATATTTATTTAAAAATTGATTTACAGGATGGGCATTGGTGACTATTGCCTGTAATCCTAACTACTGAAGAGACTGAGATCTGAGGATGGAGGTTCAAAGCCAGCCTGGATTGACAAATCTGGGAGACTGTTATCTCTAATTAATAAGCAAAAAGAAAAAGTGAATTTGTGGCTCAAGTGAAAGAACACTAGCTTTAAATGAAAAAGTTAAAGGACAGTGACCAGGCTGAATTCAAACCCCAGCACACACACACACACACACACACACACACACACACACACACACACACACACACACACACACACACACTGACTTTTATAGTTGAGAAATGCCTTATTTAAAATGGAAAACTTCTTTCCCACAGCGCCAGCTCAGAGCATCTCTTTCTCTGTCTTACTTATCTTCAGAATACTTATCATCTTCTAGTGTCTTACCTATTTATTTTGCGTTTTTGTTTTGTTTGTTTCCCCCACAATGATGTCTCTGAGGATGGGGATCTGGGTCTGTTTTCCCTCTCCTCCCTCGTTATGTTATCTCCAGAGCTTGACCAGCCCTCACCACATGATAGGCCTCCCATTGTAAGTATTTGCTGAACAAATGAATGGAGGAAAATGACTACTTGAATTGGTTCTCCTCACTGTTTACTTCTTTGGTGATGGATTTTTTTAAGTGTACATTTATTAGCCTCTTTACAAAAAAAAAAAAAAAACCTTTGGGGATATTTTCCATTCTTTGTTTTTCTTCCTTTATGACCACTTCTTGTCATTCTGCATGATTTTCTTGCTGTCTAGGCTGCTCTTGGACCTTCATTGTGTAGGAGTTCTGAGGTCCATCTCTATGTTGGTCACCCTGAGATGGAACACATCCCAGACAGAAATGACCAACTCCTCCCACACTGCTCCAGATTGACATACTTCGCCCCGGTTCATTTCATCACTAACTCCTAAACTAGCCATGCCACAGTCCTCAGCATATATCCCTGACAGTCTGATGGATTCTGCTCCTCTACTCCAGGCTCCTGTTTCACATGTCCACTCTACCCGGGCCCTGCCCACCTTGTCCCAGGGCCCTGCACCTTTCTCTATAGTGGAATCATAAGATGTCCAGTAAGCTGCAGCTACCACCCACACCTGCACCTACATTCAGAAGAAGGAGGCTTAGATTGTTTTGGGGGTGTAGAATTGGGGTGCAAGCTTCCTTGCTACAGGATTGATCCTTTAATCAGATAAAAGCTAAGCCTGACCAGTAATCAGTTATCTCTCTGAGGTGGCTGAGAGGACAAACAGCTGGCCTGACTTGGCATTTTGCTCTTGGTATGGACAGTGGCTGCCCTGATTTCACAAGTAGGCCCAGTAAATACCGCCTAGAATTCTAACATCACATAGGTTCCTCTTGAACCTTAGAGAAGTGACACCAGGCAGATGATACAAACTTCAGAGTCTTCTCTAAGCCCAGATGAAAACAAAGTCATTCTGTAAACCACCAAAGCCAAATTTATCGTCTCCTAGCTAATGGAGTGATGGCTGCTTCTCACCAGCAACAGTGTAAGACTCATTCTAATTATGACCTGATCGACCCCATCATAGAATTCACCCTACTTCCTGACAGCAAGCACTCAGATACCACAAATGGTCCCTTTTGACACTCAGTGACTGAGATGACCCACAAGTCTCCAGAACGTGCCTTCTACTCTCACAAAAGACAATAAACCCAAGTATCCCTACAGTCTTTGTTTAGGGGTCCAGGACTCTAGCATGAGAATTCTGCTTCATATTTGGCTGAATCAAGCAAGCAGTTTCTTGTGGCAGTGTTGTTGCTTGGCAGCAAAAGTGAGATGGGTGTCTCAGATTCAGACTGTAATTAAGATACTAAAGGATAGCTCAAGTTTGCAATGTTGAGCGTCCTGTTCCAGAACCAATGTATGATTAAAGAAAAGATAACCCTTGCCATCTGAGTAAACCCTCCAGGTTTCAGCTAAGCTGTAGCTATAGAGCCCAGAGCAATATTGCTATATATATAACATTACTTACGGGTCGTGCCAAATTATCAACTCAAAAATAAGTCTGGTAGTGGGAGATTGTTGCACCTAGCTTTCAGCTTCATCATCATACTGCAGCCGAATGATTTCATGCTGTAGGTTATCAGGTACATCAGTTGGTTTTACACTGAATGGTATAGCAAGGATGTTCAATTCCATTTTATTATTGTTCACAACCTTAAATCTGTCATTAAGTGACTCAATTAGTTTTCATATTCATGTGTCACGCAAGGCCTTGGTCTTTCCAGAACAGGGAAGTGAACCTTATTTATTATTTAATACAAGCATCTTTAAAGGTAGGTAATCTATCAACATCTTTATTAATAGCTGAGAAAACTGAGGCACAAAGAGATGGAGCAATCTGTCCAAAGTCAGACTTCTGACAAGTGGTAGAGTATACTCAAAGTTGGGCTTTCTGCTCTGAGCTACCCATGTTTTGTATAGATCTTCCTTGCATGCACAGAGCTACTGATCTGATGTATTGTATCTTTGGATGCTATGAAATAGAACCTTTTGTAACATGGAAATTTCTATATTTATGCTTTTAAGTCTGGGAACACTATTGCCCCATTTCTGGAAAAGAACAACAACCATGTTTCTGTTAGCAAGAATGAATAATTCTGTGAGAATCAAACATTGCTGCCTGTCCCAGCTCCACCTTTCAAGGTGTTCACCTGTAAAATGAGAGATAACTGAATGAAATTACGCCTGTTCATGTCTGAGCATAATGCCTGGCACAGAATAAAGTGCTTAATGCATTTTAAAAGGATGTAATATTTAAAAAATGAAGAATGTTTCCTGACTTCATTTCATGCCTCTGGAAGCATTAAACATCTTTAAAATGAGAGCCAGGCACCAGTGGTTCACAGCTGCAATCCTAAATCCTCAGGAGGCTGAGAGCTATAGGATCTTGGTTCAAAGCTAGCCCTGGTAGAAAAATTCACAGGACTTCATCTCCACTTAACCAGCAAAATGACTGGATAATTGGCTAGTGGGTAAAGTAAAAAAGCTGGTAGAAAGAGTGAGGCCCCAAGTTATAGCCCCCATCACTAGCACAACACCAATGATTTTGAAAAGTGAATGAAGTGGGTGTAGAGGTCTAAAAACAGCCAGGAGTTGTGAGTTTGGGATCACACTACAGACATTTTATATGGCTATTAAAGCACTTGACTTAAGGAGCAGCCACCCTTGTGTTCATTCTCTTATTACTCTCCTCCTTTAAGGAAGAAGAGCCAAAAGTCTCCGCTGGGCCCATTCTCACCTGTGGGTAGGCTCAGTTGACCCCTGTAGAGATCAGGACATGATTGCTCTGCTTTCTATCTATCTTCTAGAGAAGAAAGGCAACCCTTAGAATTTCTAGCCTAAGACCCATTATTCAATAAAGGTTTTTCCAGAGTTCTGCATTTGTTGGATAGTAACATAAAAAATTACATGTTTATTTACTATGAAATATTATTTTGTCTAAATGTGAAGTTTTCTTTGGTTTCTTGTGGCCTTATCTGGATATTTAAGCCTCACAATATAGGCATCAGCATCACATAAAGAGTTTCTTAGGAGATGGATCTTCATAGCATGGAAACCATTGGAAGATGATTGTAGTTTTGTAGGATGGAATTAAAATTGTGTAGAGCCAGAAACATTGCGTGGTGATGTCTATGAGATACCAGTCACAGATACACACAGGCAAACCTTAGATTTGCCTTCTCTGGGAAAATTGCAGCTATCTGGCAATTTCTGAAAGGAAGGATTACTTGAGCAGAGAAAACTGTTGCTATCTTTAGAGAAATACCTTAGGATAGGAATTGTGCAGCCTGGCTTAATATCAAGTTCTCTAAAGATCTTTAAAATAAATAAGTAACAAAGACACTGTAGTAGACAGAACTGTGGCTCCCCAAAGTCCTAAACCCTGAAGATCTTTGCAGATATGATTAAAGATTTGAGATGGGGAGGTTATCCTGTGTAATTCTGGATTGCATGCATTCATGAGATACCCTTGAGTGAGGAAGGAATGTCGGATCCAGAGTGAAAGTTGAGAAGACAGAGGCTGAGGTCTCCTGGTGTGGGATGAAGGCCAAGGAATGTGGGCAACAGCAAACCATGGAAAGGCATTCTCCCCAGAATCTCTAAAAGGAAATCTTGCTAGAGCTTATTGTGTCTATTTCCCATTTATATGAGATTTTGGTAACATATAGATAAAATGTTTTGTATAGTGAAACAAGTGACACATTTGTATCTCACATAGTGACTTTTCTGTGACAAAGGGGGCTGAAATCTTTTTATTTTGTCAACTGTCTGACCCCCAGAATTGTAAGAGAATATGTTTGTGTCATTTTTAAGCTGCTAAATGGATTTTTTTATAGCAACGAAAGGAAACAAGTACATTTTTATTAGATTTTTACATTTTCTTTTTTGGTTTTTTTGTATATATTTTTATTGTAAAAATAATGTTCAGAGGGGTTACAGTTACATGAGCAAGGTAATGAGTACATTTCATATCAAGCGTTGTTACCTCCTCCTTACATTTTATTTTTATTTTTTTATATTTTATTTTGCATTTTATTAGATTTCATTTCACAAATCAAAAAGGTAACAGGTTTAACTCAACAAAATAAAACAAAGATTTGTGTGTGTATGTGTGTGAGTGTCCCACCTTTCCCCTATGTCTATGTGTTTATATGCATGTGTAGTATGTTTGTGTTTGTGTGTGACCCTTAGCTTCTTCCTATGTGTGTATGTGAGTGTATATGTGTGCCATTCCATCTTCTTCATATGTGTATATATGTGTGTGTTACCTGTCTCCACGAATGATGCTACATGTGTGTTATCCCACCATCTCCATGTATAGATATGTTTATATTGCCCTATCTTCTCCATTATGTGTATATGTACATGTGTTTATGTGTGTTCATGTTAAACCCATTCCCAAGCAGAACTGATGTTACTTACTTGGTCTTAGCCTTTCTGTACTCTTTCTTGTTCATGAACATGCATACAAATAAAGATATTCAGAAAGTTTTATACGACTTTTCATATCTCTGTTTATACAGTGAATGAATAGTTATACATGTCCTTTATCATGTAGCAATGTCAAATATTTTAGACCAGATTGTAATAAGCAAGTTACTTCCATCAATAATCACTTAATAGTCTATATTTAAATTTTTGGCAGCCATTTTGCTGTTTATGTAATTCGGGTTGTTTCCAGTTTTTCATTATTGAAAATAGTGCTGTCAATACCTTAGAGTCTTTAAGTGGATCACTAGTGGTTGATTTCTACAACATTTGTTTTACAAAGGGGGATTGCTGGATCCAGAAGAGTGTTTGGTTTAAATAGCCAACACCATATTTCTTTCTAAAGAAATAAGAATTCACAGTAAGAATTCACATTCCCCTTGGGGCTGCCTGAATGTGTGCACTTCCCAGGGTCCTGGCTATCTTTGGCTGCCTTCGCTTTTTAAGATTTTTTGCTCAGTTTGTTGGATATGGACTGTTCTTTTTGTTTTTGTTTTTGTTTTAGTTTAACTGCTCTTGGTACTGAAGACATCGTCATTGCTTATTATTTCAGTTGGCCATTTTGAAGTCCTCTTTTGCTCATTTCTTGTGCATTTTTTTCTGTTGTGCCATTTCTTTATTATTAATTTTAAATGTTAACAAATACATTACTATTGGAGATCTCCCCACTAATCTGGCTCAGTAAGTCTGGTTAGAGCCTCAGGTGTGGAGGTTCAGACTCTGCAGTGATTTGGATGTCTCCTTCTTATTAGTGGGAAGATGGGAAGACATTGGGGCATTTAGGGCCTAGGTCTGTACCTGAGGTGAAGCAGATCTGAAATTAGCTGCTTATGTGGACAATGTCACCCAGATAATATGCCTGAGTCCTAAGAATGCAATGCTACCATCCTCTCTCCAACTCCTATTCTCTTTCCTGCTCATATTCTATGACCTCTGGGAAATCTCCAGATTATTCATTGAACAGTTTATGGCATCATACATTTCTGTACATATATATCTGAGTATGCCTCTGTGTACACATAAAACAAGATCTGTGGGTGCCTGTCTTTTGTAAACTGCATCTTTGGAAATAAGAAACCAAAACAAAAAAAGCATTTAAAGACAGCCCCAGATTGTTGTCATTGTAGCTATTTTCAGTTATTGTTGTGATGATCAGCCATTCTGGTTTGCCTGAGACTGTCCCAGTTTTCACATGAAAAAATACCAAACACCTGGAAAGTCCTCAGTCCTGGGAAAGTTGAGACAGTTGTTTTCCTACCTGTATTGCTTATGCCTTTCTCTGTCCCTCTCTGGTAGCTGATGACACCTGGGTTTTTCTATAGAGACTCAATGCTCACAGTTTGGGTTTGTCATTTAACTTCTTTTTAGTTTATAGAGTTCATTTTTGGTGTGTAGGTATTTTAATTAGATAAGATGCTTTACTAACCTCTTCTCTCATTAACAAATAGCCTAAGGTCATTTCTCTATCTGCATCATTTAGAAATGTGATTTACAGCAATTCCCATCCTAGAGTCAATTTTGCTTTCTATACCAATTCTGGGCATGGTCAGGTGACTCTTTCTGGCCAACTGGACAGTAGCAAATATAACTACAGAAGCAGCTTTCAGGGATCTCTCTACTACTGTGTGAACTGGGGATAGCCAACCCAACCCCAGGCTGGAAGAAATAAGTGCCCAGCCAGCCTGAAGAATCATGACAAGTAATAACTGTGGCACTTACCACTACATAGTGGGATAAATTTATTATTAAGCAAAAAAATTGCTGACTCATTCACTGAAGGCTTTAACACCCACCTATGTGCCAAAGCAACTGGACTTTTCTGTTGGAGACTGAACTTCTGAAAAATACAAGGAATGATATACAAATATAATTCCATTGAGCTGATATACCTGTGGTTCAGTTTAAGGAGTCATGTTCAAAGATTCGGGGGGGGGGAACAGAAAAGTCTATGGATAATGACAAAATTAAAAGCACCTAAAAATTCTCTTGATAAGAAGGTGCCAAAGAGGAATTACATTCATGTGTACATTAGAACCACTTAAAATCCTCTGTTTTTTTTTTTTTCTCTTTCTTAATGTTCCCTACATATGCCAGTTGCTCCCAATCTTTCTCTTGTATGGACTAAGATTTCCTCTTCTTTCCCTACATTATGTTGATACACCTGTTGGAAGTTTTTTCTTTCCCCCTTCTTTTTAGAATAACTCCTTGCCTTTTACAGTATAACTTAGTAGGCAGGCAAGCACACATCCATGTTCCTCACTTTGCCCATTGCTTTACAATGACATATCATTTGGTTTCAGGAGCAGACTTGGAAAGATGGAATAATACTTCTAGAAATGAGGGGGATTGGATGAAGATGCAGGTCTGGCAGAGGCCATGGAAAGTGTGTGAAGACCACAGTAACTATTTTTTATGAGATGAGGGGGGTAGTCCTGTGGATGGGACCCGCGGCCTCACATGCTGGACAAGTTCTCTACCACTGCACCCCAGCCCCCGTCCTAATGTTACTTTACTGTGTCGCACAGGATGCTGTGGTAAATAAAAATATCAGTAAACTTATAACACAGTACAAAGAAAGTGGCTCAAAAGGCTGTGGGAAATTCATTTTTAAAACTTTCAATTTTCATGTGATCTCAGGTGAGCATGGGAATTATTGGTTGGGATTGGGAGAAAGGCTATAAAAACAGTGTTGATATTGTTGGATAAATATGGTTACATTTAAAATATTTTTTTTTGCTAACAATTTAAGGAAAGGTTGAGTGATGGTGGCCCATACCTAAAGCATAGCACAAAGGAGGCTAAAGCAGGAGGATCAAGAATTTTAGGCCACTATGGATCACATAGTGTGACTCTGTCTGACAACAACAAAAGCAAATTGAGAAAAAGTACTAGAGCCATTAAAATGTGAATAAAGCAAAATAAGTCAGACAGTCCAGCAGAAGGCAGAATATACTTCAACGGGAATAACTTAAAATTTATAAATTGGCGAGCTGGGAATGTGGCTTAGTGGTAGAGTGCTTGCCTAGCATGCATGATGAAGTCCTGGGTTCAGTTTCTCATTACCAGAAAAAGGTGGAAATGGTGCTGTGGCTCAAGTGGTAGAATGCTAGCCTTGAGCAAAAGTAGTACAGGGACAGTGCCCAGGCCCTGAGTGCAAGCCCCAGGACTGGCAAAAAGAATTTTTTTTAAATTTATAAATTTGTTTGGAATAAACTGAGATCTTCATACTGGCAAGGCTTTTATTGGAGCAAATCTTTTAAAATTTCTGAAAACAGATACAGAGATTCCCTCTTGCAATTGCTACACATTTCTTCCTTCTGGATATGTATGCATTGCTAAAATTATGAACATCTTAGTATTAGCTTTTTATCTTTGAAAATTATTTTCATTTAAAATCATATTTGTTACTGTAGTATTTTTTTAAATGATTATGAGACTTTTACAGGCTTTCTATGTATATAGCAGTATTGGCCAAAAGTAATGGGAATTTTAGCTGAGTGCTGGTGCCTCATACCTGTCATTTTAGCTACTCAAGAGGCTAAGATCTAAGGATCATGGTTTGAAGCCAGCCTGGGTTTATCTCCATTTAGCCAGGAAAAAAAAGATGGAAGTGGAGCTGGAGTTCAAGTGGTAGAGTGCTAGCTTTGATTGGGAAAAGCTCAGGGACAGCACCCAGGCCCTGGGTTCAAGCCCAGGACAAGAAAAAAAAAAAGATAGAAAGAAAGAAAAAGAAAGGGGAATATGGCAGGACTGGGACTGTGGTTCACATGGTTGAACACTCATCTAGGAAATGAAAGACTTTTGGTTATTTTCTCCAGTATTATGAAAAGAAAAAGAAGTGACAATTCCTCTCATCCTTGAATATTTATAACTTTTCTTTCTATTTCATATCTGATAATGTGGCCTGAATAGTGAATATTCAAAAAAATAAGTAGTATTTGTTAGGGGACATCTTCTTTTTTTTTTTTTCTTTTTGAGTTTTAATGTTTTTAATACAACATTGCCTCTTGAGCTAAAGTCATGTGTTACTAATTCAAATTAATGAATTATCAGTTTGAGGTACAATTTTTAAGGAAGTTAAAAAGATTAATCAGAACTGAAAATTAAAGTTGAAATTATTCTTTACAGCAATTAAAATAGGTTTGAAGTTTATTTTCACATGACTTGAACATGTTCATTTGAAGCTTATTTTCACATGACTTGAATAGTTTCCATTAGATTTAAACTCTTAGTAAATAGTGCGCAGTTTAATTTCTCCACAAGTAGAAAATTTATAATAAACAGCAGTGTGCAAGTATGACAGGAAGTTTGCCTTCCTGCTCTTTTTCTCTTCATTTAAGCTTAAGTAATAACTCAAAATCATGCTTTCTAATATTATGCTTTTTCAATTATTTTTGAGTTTCTGTCACAAGTATTTTTCAAATGTAGGTTATATAATACATCAAATTTGATTAATTCAAAAAGCTCTGACAGATATTTTAGTGAGTTGATTTGTACCTCTTAATGCTGAGATTTATATAGTTAGTTGACAGCCTGGCTAAGGCAATAAAATACTGAGAAATAAAAATACAAGCTTGTTCTTAGTTAACATATGCTTTCTGTATCAGCCCTACAGAACTCCACATTGGCAAATTTTGTTCATATGCTGTGTTATTGGAAGTAACAACTTATCATACGAATTTCTGTGCATTGTAAAGAAATAACCTAAAGACCTAGTTTTTTGGGGAGAGGTATATGCCAATTGGCTAAATGTTTTTTGTACAGTTATGTAAAAATAGCAAAGCTAAGGGGAAAAAAGTCCTCGAAAAATGCACCAAAATGTTTTTGATCCTCCCTGGACACTCAGCTCAGATATTCCATGGTCCAGGAAGTATCCTCAACACATGTGAAGGTAATCAAATGCCTATGTGGTTTTAGAAACCTCTTCCTTCAGCACACTGTGTAGTGGTCCCTCCCTGTCCTGTCATCTCTTTGAGTACAGAGGCTGCTTTTGCTTATCTATCATCATTGCCTCTCTACTGCTTTCTAATTGTACAATGACTGACACATGCAGAGGTGTAGGGAGGCTGCTAAGAGAGGCAGATTATTAACAGTTCAGAATTGGTGTTCTTCTGCGTTCCCAACTTAGTGTAGCATACACATTTCATAATATTTAAAGTGAAAGAGGAATGTACAAAAGATGAGTCAGAATAACAGAAAATCTTGCAAAGGCGTTCTATATTTTCCTTTCTGAAATGTAAATATTATCATTGGGACACCCAGCAGTTGGTCAGGTATTTCATTGAAGGCTTTCAGCTTTCTGTTCTTGTGAGATGTTGTAGGGTAGAATAAGGCCATGGTACTTACAAAAAAATTCAAAGATAATGTTAGGTTTTTAAAAAGAGGTAATTGAGTAAGAACCACACCACGCACGTGGTATTCAGGTAAGGGGTAGGTTTATTCATCGTCCTGGCTGGCACGAGGCCATCTTAGCCCTCCATGCAGCTGGGAAAGGCCTGGGAAAGACCTGGGAAAGAGCTGGGTAAAGAAAGAGCTGGGAAAGAGCGCGTCTGGGCGAGGCCTTATCTAGGATATGGATAGAGAAAGGTGTGGCCACATCAAATTCAGATGTGACCTCTTCCAGGTGTGCCAGTTGCCTAGGTAACACAGGTACTGGGTGGAGACTTTACTGCTCACCATCCGGGAGTGGACCTTACATTCCAGCCTTTTAATAATCATGAAATAGGGCATGGATTCTCTTTGGCTACTTCCTGCTGACAAGGGCTGTTGACATTAGGGGTAAATGGCTGGAATTTGGTCCCCTCCCAGAGAAGGCAGCGAGCAGCAGCTGTCCCTTGGTGGTGTGAGTCCTTAGATGAAGTCTGGAGAAGTCTCATGAGGCATTGAGGGGCTGGAAAAAAAATACTAGAGAGCAAATAAATGGCAAGAGGAAGGACTTGAGGCTGAAAAATGTTGGTAGAAATGTCCCTAGCTACTTCTGACATCTGGTGACTAGGTAGAGGAGAAGTCAGGTAACAAAGGCAAGAATGTAAATTCTTGTCAGGTATGGACACTAGATGGGCAGGCTTCTTATTTCTATTGACCTCCCGGCTCTGGTTAATTTTGAAGGAGCAGGCACAAAGTTGCTGATATGACATCATCTCCTCTTACTCCTCTCCATAGTCCCTTTTCCCCAGACTGGCTGAGTCTAGGTGCTCGTTGCTGGGATGGCTTGTCCCAGTTGGTATTCATGGAGGTTTGAACTCAAGGCCTGGGCACTGTCCCTGAGCACTTGTGCTCAAGGCTAGTGCTCTACCACTTTGAGTTACAGTACCACTTCCAGTGTTTGCTGGTTAGAGATAAGAGTCTTGAGCCATGCTTCCAGCCTGGCTCTTTGCAGGTTAGCTGGGAGATGGAGTCTTAGGGATTTTTCAGCCTAGACTGGCTTTGAACTGCAATCTTTGTCACAAAAAAGCCCTTTATTATTTCCAATTAAAGCAACAAGGAGATCAAGTAGAATAAGTAGAGCTTATCTGGTCCTTATCAAGAATTGCCAACAGATATTCTGAAATGACAAAACTCATTAGATGTGATGAGAATTTTAGCACAGATATGTCCAGTATTTTAGAACCACGTAGTCAGTACTAGAATACACAACACAAAAAAGGCAAATCTCAAAACCTAAAATTTTTGACAATGGGTAGACATCTTTGCTAACAAAGCATATCAGATGGTTGGGCCTCAGTTACCAGGGCCTGTGAAAAGAGCAACTTGTTAGCAAGGCACCTTAGAATAGATGGAGTAGTAAGCTTGGAAGGTTATGGGTCAGATGGGGCCAAACCCTTAACCCACTATGCGGCCTAGATGGCAAACTCAAGATGGCGAATTTCTAAAAAAAATGCAAAGAAACCCTGAACAAATAGATCAAGCCTACATTGGCTAGCCTTTGAGAGGGAACCTAGAGGGGGGTCCCTGGGACCCAGCCTGTGTCACACTCTTCAGTGCACAAGCCAAAATGTAGAAAAGAGAAAGGGAGAGATAGGGAAAGTTGGACATGACTGGCAGAGAGAGAGAGCAAAGAGAACCTGAAAGTAAACAGACTTCTGACCATTTACCATTGCAGTGGCAAAAACTGTCTACATCTGAGAATGGCATAAAATTAGGCACTCTGGCTTTCCAGGGAGCGCAGGAGGCATTTTAAAGGGGTTTCACTGCGTGGGCGTGACTCGCAGCACCCCATTAAATGAGTAGGAGAGTCAGTCTGGTGAGTGAAGGAGAGCTGACCAGGCAGAAGCAGTGTCCCCGCTTCCCCCAGAGCCCTCTATAGAGAAATGGCCAAGCCCCCAAGACCAAGCGTCCTTGGCTTCAGAGGTGATCGGCCTTTCAGCAACTAAAGGCCATAGGAGCTCTCTGGCATGGCGCCACATCTGGACAGAGACTGAGCAACAGAGAACTGTAGAGAGTAGTTTCACTCACCAGAGTAGAGAAGTGGTGTGGACGTGGATGTGAAGGCCAGCAATGGTATTGATGCGCTGTGTCCACAGCAGACAGACGGGTTTGCAAAAGGCCGTCAGAACTGTGGGTATTCCTCAGAGCAAAAAGGGAAGAACAAACAAAGAAAAAAAAAAAGAAAAGAAAATGGAGAGGAATCCCACCTATCCTGACTTTAAGCCCATCCAAGTCACGGCACCATTTATGTTAGGTTTTTAAAAGAGGTAGCCGAGTAAGAACCACACCACACATGTGGTATTCAGGTAAGGGGTAGGTTTATTCATTGTCCTGGCTGGCACCAGGCCATCTTAGCCCTCCACACAGCTGAGAAAGGCCTGGGAAAGGCCTGGGAAAGAGCTGGGAAAAGGAAGAGCTGGGAAAGAGAGCATCTGGGCCTGGGCGAGGCCTTATCTAGGGTATGGGCGGAGAAAGGTGTGGCCACATCAAATTCAGATGTGACCTCAGCGGATGCAGATGTGACTCTTCCAGGTGTGCCAGTTGCCTAGTTAATGCAGGTACTGGGTGGAGACTTTGCTGCGAGGAGGGTGGAGTCTGCCCGCCATCCAGGAGTGGACCTTACAGGTAACACCTATGCTTTGTTTCCTTATGCCCCTTAATAACTTCTGAGAAGTCTTAAGATACATGTCCAGGATGTAAAGGCAGGGTTTTTAAAAAAATTGTTTGTTTTTATTTTGGGAGAGATGGGCTTTGAAAGAAACAGTGATTTGAGAGCTAATAAATTTTGGGCTTGCTCATTTCAAATTTTTCTAATGATTTGGACTGTGGAGCGTGAGCTTACAGACTGAGGGAGTAATTAGCTGTTAGATGTTCAAGCAATTTTTTGTTTTTTTGTGGGTTTTTTTTGAGGAGGGAGAAGGGACTTTATACTCAGTTCTCCTTTTTCATTTTGAGTATTTTCTGGATTTGGGTAATTTGCTTGCTTTTGGTGTAACAAGGACAATAACAATCACACTTCTACACTGAAGTATTACTGGGACCGGGTTTCCCTTTTCTCCCATTTTGCAGCTGTGTTGCCACCAGCATCAGTGTGAGAACCACGTGAAGGAACTAGAGATGTACCTGAGCAGTTAATCTTTGTAATGTGAAGCCACTGAGACATAGGGGATTACTTGTTACAGAATAACAGCTTAGCTTCTTCTGATTGCTATTCTGGGGGTAACATTTGCTTTAGTGTGCCTTAAACAGAGGCAGTAACTGACTCCTAAAACTTGTAAACTATGTGCAGATTAGATAACCATCTGTCTAGGGACAGTGGAAAATTTAAATGCTGGATGCTTAGAGCAGGAAGTATTACCACTTTGCAACCAAAATACTGACTTGGAAAACTACAGTTGTTATCTATGGCTCTTATTTTGCTTTCACTATTTCACTTATTAGGTGAGCAATGGGATGCAGCCCTTGACTGACATTTGGGGCCTTTTGAACGTTATCTACTTAAGTCGTGGATAACGATCCTGACTGAAATAGAATGGGGTCACTCATGTTTACTTCAGGATGTTTTTCAGTCCTAAACACCAGTAGCTGAATTGATACTTATCACTTTTGAAGTGCAGGCAGTAAAAAACAGGAGTTATAAATGTCAGTTTTGATGTGTGTTTTAGTGCCTTCCACCATCCCCAGTGGAGGAAACAAGCAGGCCATTAATCTGGAAGTTCTTTGCATTCCCCAGGGCCCTTACCGGGATTTGCATTGGTCGCTTTCCAAACAACTAGTTAGGATCACTAAAAAATCACCAGCCTGCGAGTCAAAAGACCTGGATCTAAATATCATTGCTGTCACTCAGGGAGTTTTACTAACAGAGGAGAAACTTTTGAGAGCTTGCACACATCTCTTCCTCTATTTCTCAAATGCCTTATCTATTGAAAACCAAGTGAGAAGAGTTCTTGCAAAAAATGACAGGAGATAATGCATGCAAGAACTCAAGAGCTCAAGAACAAGCTTCTCCCCTGCATTCATCAGATACCTACCTGGCTGGTAGATTCATCCAGAGAGCTCTCACTGCTAAATTCTGACAGAAAATCAAAACAGAAGGAAAAAAATCTGCACAGCTGAGTGTCAAATTGAGGTCAGTTTGGTGTTTGTTTTAGAGTTCCTCTCAAGAATAAATGAACACTGGCCAGCCCTTAATTGTGTTGCCCATGATACTCCTGGTTGTGCTTCAGTGTGTGTTCCCTGGTGCTTCCTAGTGTCTGATGTGATTTGGATCCATTCTCACCAGTGCCTTTGATGCTTGAGGAAAGGGACTCAGTGGTTTTCCTGGCTTGGGCATCTGCAAATAATGAGGTTCCTTGGAGAAGCATACATGTTGAGCAGCATGACATTAATGTTGTAGGTAAAAACCTTTAGATCTACCTGACAATTCTGATTAGGAAGTCTCTTCTCAAATTCTGATATTGCCAGAATTGGGCCAGTGCCTAGTGGGGAGGCTTAAGTTTGGAGCAGCAATCATTGTGAGGACTGGATTTGGAAAGAGTATCTTGGTAGGGGCTCAATTAAACAGTCATGGATCACTAGTGATTGAGTTTATTGAGTATGTATTTCACATTTCCACTATTTAGTATTTATAGACACTAAGAGATTATTGGAGGAAAAGAGGAATGGCTGACTGCAAAGTGATTACAGTTTTCTTTGCCCTCCCTCAAACACTCTTTTTTTTTTTTTAAGATACTGTACAGAGAAGGTTACAGTCACATGAGTAAGGTAATGAGTCAATTTCCTATTGAGCACTTACCCCCTCCTTTGTTTTTCCCCTACCATCCCTTCCCTGTCATCCAACTGCTCTCTCCCCACCCTCAGGTTGTGAAGTTCATTTTCAACGTAGTGTCTTGTACATCTCCTTGTTACAATGGGTCAACTTGTATTCTTGTTTCATCATGTGGTTATTCCCCTTCCCGTCCCCAAATTAGAATAAGGCATATACAATATAGGGCACTTTAAGTACAAGATCATGTCATCTGCAAAGAGGGAGAGTTTTACTTCCCCTTTCCCTATTTGGATCCCCTTTATGTTTGCATCTTGTCTTATTGCTGTAGCTAGGCAAGAGAAGTGGAGAGAGTGGACATCCTTATCTCATTCCTGAGTTAAGAGGAAATGGCTTTAGTTTTTCACCATTAACTATAATTCTGGCTGTAGGTTTGTCATATATAGCCTTTATTGTATTGAGGAATGTTCCATGGATTCCTAATTTTTCCAGAGCCTTCATCATAAAGCGGTGTTAGATCTTGTCAAATGCTTTTTCTGCATCTATTGAGATAACCATGTGGTTCTTATCCTTGTTGATGTGATGAATTATATTAATTGACTTGCGTATATTGAATCAGCTTTGCATCCCTGAAATGAATCCTGTTTGATCGTGGTGTATGATTTTTTGGATGAATTGTTGAAGTTGATTGGTCAAAATTTTGGGGAGAAGTTTTGCATCAATGTTCATCAAAGAAATGGGTAAATGAACCCACAGACTTATAGCCATCTAATCTTCGATTAGGGAGCTACAAAAATAGAATGGAAGAAAGACAGCCTCTTCAGTAAATGGTGCTAGCAAAACTGGTTAATCACTTGTAGAAAACTAAAGCTAGATCCTTTTATATCACCATGCACAAGAATCAACTCCAAATGGATCAAAGACCTCAGAGTCAAAGCAGACACCCTGAAAACATTACAGAATGGAATAGGAGAAACCCTAGGTCTCCTTGGCACAGGCTGAAATTAGACCCAGAAACACAACAAATCAAAGAAAGGTTGGACAAATGGGATTGCATGAAGTTGCAGAGCTTCTGCATGGCATAGGACAAAGCTAGCAAGATCAATAGAAAGCCCACTGACTGGGAGAAGATCTTCACTAGCCATACAACAGACAAGGGTCTCATATCTAAAATACACCTGGAAGTCAAAAAATTAAATCCTCCAACAACAAATCCTCAAAGAAACAACTGCCCAATAAATAAGTGGGCTAAAGACTTAAAGAGAAACTTCTCTGAAGAGGAAAGAAGGATGGCCAATAGACACATGAAGAAATGCTTAACCTCTCTAGCCATAAAAGAAATGCAAATCAAAACAACATTGAGATACCACCTCACCCCAGTTTTAGAATGACTATAATGAAGAACTCTAATAACAGATGCTGGAGGGATGTGGACAGAAGGGAACCCTATTGCAATGTTGGTGGGAGTGTAATCTTGTTCAACCACTTTGGAAAGTAGTGTGGCGATTCCTCAAAAGACTCCACATAGAGTGCCCCTATGACCCAGTTATCCCACTTTTGGGCATTTACCCAAATGTTTACAAACAAGACCACACTAAAGCTACCAGCACAACTATGTTTATTGCAGCATTATTTACCATAGCTAAGATACGGCACTAACCCAGATGTGTCCTCAGTCGATGAATGGATCAAGAAAATGTGGTATATATACACAATGGAATTCTATGCCTCCATCAGAAAGAATGACATTGTCCCATTAGTTAGGAAATGGAAAGACTTGGAAAAAATTATAGTAAGTGAAGTAAGCCAGGCGTGAAGAAACATAGGTCCCTTAGGTTCCCTTATTTGTAATAACTAGTATATGTCTGAGACAAGCAGAAACGGTCAGTTAAGTTGATGTTAGGCAAAATGAACCCCAAGATGAGAACTCAAATGGTTTTTCTTTCTTGCTATTGTTTCTAACATATTTATAAGATGATTTCTTTGTTACTTTGTATGTCCCTCCCTCACGGTATAACTACTGTTTTCAATGTATTTGATGTTGGTATAATTTGGGGAGGGGAAGGGAAAAAACAAATTGTTTAAATAGGGTCCATTGCAACAATGAGATATACAAGACGTTATGTGGAAAAATGAACTTTACAACTTTGGGTGGACAGGACTGGTCGGGAGGAGGCGGGGGGGGGGGGGGTGTGATGGGAAGGGATGGGAAGGGGAAACAAAGGAGGAGGCTACAATGCTTGATAAGAAATGTACTCATTATCTTGCCCATGTAATTGTAACCCCTCTGTACAGTATTTTCACAATTAAAATAATTTAAAAAAACAAAAACTAAAAACAAGATGCAGGGCACCAGAATCAAATACAGTAAAAACGGGTTATACCATGGAGGAAGATCATACAACATCATACCATGGAGGAAGATCATACAACATCAAACCTTCTTCTTGCAAGGCTTTGTTGAATTGGGTGGGAAATAAAAATCTAACTTAAAAAAATTTTTTTCACCTAAGAATTCCTAGGAAGGAGACTGATTTCAGATCTCTTTTATATGTGTGGGTCAAGCAAGATAAGAAAACTATAACCTGGATTTCTCAAAGTCCCTATACAGAGAAGTCTAGTATTAAAATGTAAATTTAGGGGCTGGAAAGTTGGCTCAGTGGTAGAGTGTTCGCCTCGCATGTACGAGGCCCTGGGTTTGATTCCTTAGCACCTCATAAGACAGAAGTGGCGCTGTGGCTCAAGTGGTTGGGCGCTAGCCTTGAGCTGAAGAGCTGAGGGACAGTGCCCAGGCCCACAGTTAAGCTCCCACAACTGACCCCACCCCCCAAAAAATAAAAAAATAAATTTAGAAGTTGACCATATAAAGTACTCTCCCAGCATGCTCAGGGCCCTGGGTTTGATTCTGAGACCCAAAATAAGTAAATGATATTTGAGTTTGCTTATATAGTGAAGTGGGAGCCACTGTTTTCTCTGCCTTTGATCTTGAGGTTCTCAGTCACATAAGAGTCATTTCCCTCTCATGCCACTGAGAACTATTTACCAGGGACTTTGCATGGGCCGTTATATTTAAGACTTCTGAACAGCCCTGTGAGATAGACGCTTTATCCTAATTTTGCTGTTAAAAAATGTGAGCTGGGGTTATTATCCATGATTAGTCATTGTGTAATACTCGATGTGACCTAGACGGCACCTAGCAGAGGCCAGGCCTGGGCTGGTGCACAGTTCTGAAGTGAAGCTTCTGGTCTCAGTCGCAGTATTAAGAGAAAGGTTCCCCCAGTCTAAAAAGTAGAGTTGAATCGTTTTCCAGAAACAAAGGGGGAGTAGAAGGGAATTCTAAGAAGGTGGGAGGATGAAAAAAGTTGACTTGGTTTGAAGTATGTCTGCTATCAGGATACAAGGACACCAGCAACTGATTTGTACACTGGATTTTTCCTCTCTAAAAACTGTCCTCTCTAGAAACATGGAACTACCAGCCAATTAAGAATGGATCAATGTATTTGTATCTTCTGTAGATTGCATAATACTAAGCACATTGTTCACTATCAAAACCCATCCTAGACTCCATTTGGAATTAATAGTAATGTGCAGAACAAGGTGATTAAGAAAATTATCCCTCACATCTTTCTTCCTCTCAGTTGGAATTTTACCTAAAGTTCTCTATTGATTAAAAATGTGCATATATTACTGAGCCAGGCACAGATGGTTTACCTCTATAATCCTAGCTACTCAGGAAACTGAGATCTGAGGATCACAGTTCAAGACCAGCCCAGACAGGACAGTTCATGATACGCTTATTGTCAGTAAACTACCAAAAAAGCTAAAGCTGTAGCTCAATGGTAGAGAACTAACCTTCAGAGCAAAAGCTCAAGGACAGTGCCCAGACCCTGAATTTATCTCAGGTCCCACACCAAAAATTAAACACACACACACACACACACACACACACATACACGTATCAACAAACCAAGTCAAAACAAATGGTACTTTATAACCAAACATAAATATCACAATCAAAAAGTGAGTCCAGGGAAAAAGTTAGAATTGTTAATTCTTTGCATACTTTTTAATCAAGATAATTGGCTTTCTAGTCTCAAATCATGGCTTTATTTTGCTCAACTTCTCTGTGTTAAAAGAGTAATTTTAATCAATATTTTACTTAAAATTCAAATCCACCAATGAATTTATCTTTTTCTAATATGTAAGACTAAAAGCTGACTGCCCTCTGGTGGGCTGTTTCTAAAATATTTAGCATCTCTTTAACTGAATTGCTTTATAAAATACTATACCAGTACCAAGATACTATTTTACAATTCAACTAATGCAAATAACTAAATTATTAGGGAAAAGGAGAACACTTAAAGAGTACTCCTTACTAATATAGAAGCAAGTTGTAATGAGCTTAGCTAATTTCTAATTTTTAAAACTAATTTTCCATGTATATGTAAGTTTATGTTATGTTAAAGTTTCTATTAAAAGTGGAAACAAATGGAATAATTTTCATACTTGAAAATGATCATATTTTGATCATTTTCACTCACTTATGGCAATGGAGGAGTGCTTTTTACATTCCATTTCTGTTCTCATAACTTTAAATGTAATATTTTGTTTGAAAAGATAGAAATATGATAATTCTATTACTGACTTAAGACAACAGCAGCAGCAGCAACAAAAAACCCTCCATATAGTATGTAAAAATGGAATTGCACAATTTGAGGGTATAAATGGGGCCGGGGAGATAGAAAGAGTGACATTGATCAAGATGCATTGTACTCAGAAACTGACATATGGAATTAAAACCACTTTGTATAGCTACTTAAAGATAATAAATGAGAAAAAAACACACCGAAGACTTCTTGTATTGATTCAGGGGAACAAAAGTCTGAAATATCACATCCAAGCTCAAGACTAAGAAAGGTATACTATGGTAAAGAATCTTTCAGGAGTACTAGTGCAACACTCTGGAATCTTAAAACAAACTCAAGCGCACTGTCAATCTGTGATACAACAGGATCTTGGTTTCCTGTTTGCAATTCTCCCCTCCCCCTCTCTTCCCCCCTCTGCTCCCAGTATAGAGGCTCTGAAATCTCAGGCATAACAACTGGCTGTTTTTAGTTTTCACAGAACTCTTTGAATTGTATCTGTTAACAACCTTTGAGGCACCACTAATCCCATTTTGTCAGACTGTTAGCTCTAGCTGAGAATTCCAATTCATGTTTTAAATCATTTCCCTGGCACACATCTCTTGCTTATGCAAATAAATCTTGCAAATTGTATTTAGACTCATATTAACAAGTTTCTTCAAAGAGATCAAGACTAGCTATGAAGAAATAAAAAATTAAAAACTATTTAAATTTTTTTAGAGTGTGAGACAAATGAAAATGTACTATGAAATTTTTCTGGCTTATTTCATCAACAACACCAACCGATTTGAAAATTTTATCTCATATCTCCACTCTTTTTCTTTTTGTGAGCACTGTTTCTTGGCAAATGTTTAAAAATTAATTTCTCTCTCTCTCTCTTGAATTTATTTAGCATTTACAAATGGAAATTTACAAGGAAGGAGTGCTCAGTTTGAAACAATGGAATTGAAGGCTGTAATCAAACTATGACATTAGGTCAATTCTGTAACTACAAATACTTGGCTTTAAGTAAAGGAGCAGGAGGGAATTTAAATTCATGCAGCTCACCAAAATGCTGTGCCTCTGGCAGAAATGTTTGAAATGTAACAGCACCGAAGTCTGTTTCCAAAACAGTCAAGAAAGTCGGCACATTTTAAAATGTTAATTGAACGTATTTTGGTGGAAGGTAATATTTTTTGCATGTTAGCTTTTAAGCGAATTAACATATGAAATGTGAAGATGCCACTTCTGTGGAATCTGATGTTTTCCCCAAGCCAATAAAAGGTAAATGGAAATACAGGAGAGAAGTGAGTGCCCATCAATAAATTACTGCTTTAATGTTGTAATGCAATTTAGCGTTTCATAAAAGCTCCCTGGAACTTGGTTTGAAAGCTATAAGACACAAAACCATGCTATCCATTTTTCCCTCTCCCTGCCGAGATGGTATCCAGACGCTCCAGTCGGCTCTCAGTCCTTTTGGTTTATTTCCTGCTCGATCCCGAGGGATTTAGCAATCTCCATGTTCAACTGAGTTGTTACCATTTTTTTTCACTTGAAAAATAATGTTATAGGTCCTGGACAGTTAGCATCATTGTGTGTGCCACATTTTCTGTTCCGTTCAGAAATATGGGAATGGAAGTACATGAGTATGTAGGTGGATCCCTGCAGAGTAAAGAGAAGTCATCTTACCTAGTGATTCCAGGTAGGTAGACACTGAATAACTAGTGTGTGTGTGTGTGTGTGTGTGTGTGATATTTAAAAATATATGTTGCTACAATTGTCTCAGGACTTGTAGTAATCTGGTTCCTTCAGTAATTTAATATTTTTGTAGATTAAGACGTGATTTTTTTAACATCACAATTGATTACTGGCTCGTTGCAACTTTGCGACTTCTATCTGAAAGCGTTGGGACTGGTCCTATGCTGCGCGTTCCTTTTCTAACGACAGAGGGCGCTCTGTGGTTTGTCAAGGAGTGCTGCTATGTGAGCTGGACCCAGCCAGCCAGCCAGCCAAGCCGACCACAGCCCCGGATTGCTCCAATAACAAGCAGAAGCTCTTCCAACTGGCCAGTGTATAATTTATTGGAAATGCTACTGATCATTGAAACAACATATGAGAATGAAAGAGAACCCCATGATTTTCAAAAGTCGGATGCAAGTGACTTCTGAGTCAGTGATGTGTTATTATTTGAGTATCACCCGAACGGTTAGTATTGGAAATCATCACATGCATAAAATTGAGATGCTGTTCAGATGCAAGCTCACCTTGTGAAGCGCACGACAGGTTTATTTATGTAGCTTGTCCTAGGAACGGTGTGCGGGAGGATCTTCAGTGTGTCTGCTTCTGTACTACTTAAATATATGATAACCGTTTTATATGTGATCCAAGAAAAATGAAGTAATTCTCCCTATGGTAATAATCTATCTGGGTCATAATTGACACATTAAGAATGTTCTAGGAAGCCTTTTCTCCCCCACAGGTTATACAGAAGATTACAGGTGCTAACACCATTAATTTCTCAGTAGTCAAAGGTACTAAATTTAAACTGAAAACTTGAAAGAATGAAAAAAGATGCACTTCAAGAAAATTAGATTTTCTCAGGGTATTCATCCAAGATCTACATTTACTGATGTGCAATTTATTAGACACTTCAACACAACGAAGTAATCATAACCAGGTAGTGCAAGGATTGCATTTACTTTCTGTGGAAGAAAAGTTTTCTGAATGTCTTAAAGCCATTGTAAAATCCACAGTGAGAAATTCTAATAGATACCAGGATCAACGTATTTGACAAAAGTATGTGCATTATCATGGCCCATTATTTTAAATGAGAGTGCTCTAGCTTAAGAACTGGAATGATACCACTAATAATAGAATAAATGAGAATGTAAAAGTCAAACAGCATGACAGCAACTGCTCAGATGGAAGGGGAAAAGAGAGAGCATTTTAAAGATACGGATGTATTCTAAAAATCCCCTTAAGAGGAAATTTGCTCTATTTTCACAGACGGAAAGAAATGCAAGGTTTTCTTATGTTAAATGTATGTTTGTTTAATATTAAGGATAATGAAACAAATATTTAACAGCTAGAATACTGCTTTCTGGTGAACAGTCATTTATCAGTTACTGACTAGAAAATAAGAGCTATTTTCTTTCTTTTGCAAATATATCTACCAGCAGCTGTTTCAACATTTATAAAGACCATTTTTACTGATTGCCAAATAACCATAAATTCATTTACACGTATTTTTTGAGTTGGAGGCACAAAAATAATTACATGTCTGATTAAATCCACTTATGCCTTCATGTCTTACTAAATCTGTAATAGATATGAATGGCTAAGATACGCTGCATCTAAGTGCATAAGTCACACTGTGCAGAGAAGCCGTCCGACTTCCCTGTAACCGAATGTGAGAGTCATTTCCACAAATCCAGTTGGAATGAGTGATGGGAAATAATTTATTCTAGAAATTGCATGTATTCTTTGACACATAGGACTTCAGCTAGGAGACTGAAGTAACTGTCCTTGCTTACTACAGATATCAATATCTATCTTGAATTACCACTGTTATCTCTATCATGATATGTATCTTTAAAATAATACATTTGAATAAGCTTTCATTAGAGATTAATAAACTGAAAATTCTTTTTTTTCCTTCCTTTTTTCTTTTAGCTTGCCATCGTGGGGAAATCATGCATCTAACTCTCAAGCTGGCTGAATTCTTGAAGTATACTAGTTGCTCCTGCCAGCAGCCCACCTATCTCCCACCTCTCCCCATCATTCCACCAGCCCCCACCCTCCTCCTCTGCCACTTTGAACCAAGGTAATTTAAATGATTATAGTATTTGGAGAAAGGCTTTAAGGGACTGTTCAAAGTTAAGAATCACAATGCTTAAAAACAGCAGTTTGATTCCACTCTTCAGTCCCTGCAATGGAGATGGAATTTTGCTTTCTTTTGATGGAGACTCAGCTTATAATAACTTTAATCACCTAATATTTAACCATATTTGTTATACCACAACACTTGGTAACACTTCATTTTGAGTGTCCCAGCATTATTAATTCATTTGGTATTCATTGTAATAGCACAGATCATAATGAACTCATTTGGTATTCATGTGGATGCCATAAGTACTTCCATAGGAATTCTATTGCATTTTAGCATTAATTAAACATACTCCCTAATTTTCTTAGGAAAACAGGAATATTCTGTATTTCCTAAGAACTGTGTCTTTCAATAGCATATATACTGCTGATTATTAAAGCACACATTGAATTATCTCTATACATCTTTATAAACATATTTATATGCAAAGTAGCTAGCAAAACAAGACCAATGTCTAGATTTGGGTAGATCACGGCTATATATTCTTAGTAAAACATTTCGTGAATGCAAAGAACAGTACTATTTCCAATTACATTTCTCATGCAGAAAGGAACAGCTCTGTATTTGTTTTCAGAATCTTGAAGAAAAAAATGTGTTTTTAAGATTACAGATAAATAACCCATGCGCAGAAGGAGCTGGCCAGAAGGGGCTTTGCACCATAGCATTCTGCCCTGTCTGCTGAAGCACAGGTCACTGCAATTTTTGCCACTTTGTGTGTGTGTGTGTGTGTGTGTGTGTGTTTGTGTGTGTGTGTGTTTGTGTGTGTGTTTCAATGTGTGTGATGTCATTTTCTCAGCCAGGAAAAAACACCAGTCCCCATTAGCATCCTGAGCTGGCCAAACGGAATGGCTTTTCCAAAGAAGAGTACAAAACCATTTGAAAGCCAGATCTCTCTACTAAAATTTACTAACCTTCCATCACACGAAGGTTTTCTGAGGTATTACACTGGTTTTTAATGTGTTCATAAAGGTAGCTGATCCCACTCTTGCCTCTACCAGCAGATATTACATTTCTCAACCCGATCTTGCTCATTTCTTACACTGAAGAGAAAGACTGATACCAGGCATGGGAGTCTGGCATAAGTTTCAGCTACAAGCACTAGGGGTTTCTATGCTAATGTAAGGCAATATTTGTTTGATTTTCTTTGTTTTGGAGGAGAGTTTGCCACTTGTCTGAAAAGTCAAATCTGAGCAGCATCATTAAGAAAGAGAACTCTATTCCCCTACCCCCACATTTGATCCTTTTTAATTCTTTAAAGTATCTGAACATTTCATACACACACACACACACACACACACACACACACACACACACACACACATATTAGAAATCTGTAAATTGCATTTCAACCTCACCATTTTTTCTTGATTCTCATTTACAACATGAACAGACAAGCATCTTTGCCAGAGAAACCCTCTCAGTGTTGGACTAGATTCACAACAGTTCCAGCAGCTTCTTTAAGAATTAGAAATTTGAAATATTGTAAACACTAGCACTGCATGAAGATGAAAAAGAGGAGCACGCAATTAATGAAGATGTTTATTTTTCCAATACATTTAAAGATCATGCAGTTATTTTCTTTCAAACCCCAGGCAGCAAGAAGAGAAAATTCAGTTCACAATTCTAATAGGATAGAGGAGACAGATGTGTTCTTTTTTTTTTCTTATGGTTTGTAACTCTTGCTACATTTAATAGGTACTGTACATCAAGGCTTTGGCAGGGAGAGCATATTCCTGTGCTGTAGCTTGTAGAATTACGGATCATTCGGAATCTCTGACTCCTGGATGTGGTGGGGGCAGGTTACAAATGTGGCCTCCAGTGAATTCTAGGCTTTTGCTGATTTCAATATTCAAGGCAGATCTCTCTCTCTCACACACAAAGTACTTCAAAGGCATGCGATGCATTTGTTAGTTTGTTTAGCTTTGTAGTCCTCAATCAGAGAATAGTTCTTATTAATCTCTGCACTGCAATATGTTTAGTATGCCAATACCAGTTACCTTGATGTTGCCTGGTTAATAGCAGCAGATTTTGTTTTGTCACTAGTGGCAAACAATTTAATAAAGAACAGGAAATAGCTGCCTTCAAACCACCACTATAAAAATCTTTTTCTTTAAGCTGTCTCGAGTGCAACTTCCTAATTCTACTTGTTTCACTGAGTTTTCTCTGCCACGATCTGTTCCTCTTTCTAAGCAGACCTTTAGGTATGCAAGGCTGTTTGTAAATTATAAGGTTCCAACAATATCAGGAAATATCATCACTGCAGTTTACTGGCCGATGAAGAGGGATGGGTTATAACAAGAATCAATTACACAAGGTATATTGGGGAGAGGAGAAGGGGTCACTGGTGCCAATAGAATTATGAAACTTTGAGGTGGTACTTAATAAGAAAACTAAATTAAGTGACCTGATGAATGAGTGGACATAGAAAATGAGATTCTTGGGGAGTTAGCTTCCATTATTTAACAAAACAATAAGAAGACAGTATGAGAAGGGGCCCAGGTGAGCGGAGCATTAGCAAATAATGCAGTTTCACTGGAAGAACAAAACAAGACAAAATAAACAATGATCTCAAGAATCATACTAATACGTTGCACAAAATCACAATGCTGCTGAAAATAATATAATTGATGGTGTGGAATGTTATCTTACATACCTAATTTTTGCGATTTCAACAAATATACCCAGCCTAATGCATAAAAGCTTATGTTGTATCTGTAGTTAATACAATGCTAGGAAAAGCATGAAGAAGACTAGTTACATGTTAAAGATGTCTCTCTTTGCCTTGCATAATCTATAAAATGGGGTAGTAAATACTGGGTAGCATTTAGAAAGTGGATAGCATATATATGCATACATACCTTATGTATACATTTTTGTTCCCATGTGTTTATTGATTGATTGGTTGATTGATTGCCAGTCCTGGGGCTTGAACTCAGTGCCTGGGCACTGTCCCTACGCTTCTTTTGCTCAAGGCTAGCACGCTACCACTTGAGCCACAGTGCCATTTCTGGCCTTTTCTGTTTATGCGGTACTGAGGAATCTAATGTAGGGCTTCATGCATGCTAGGCAATCACTGTGCCACTAAGCCACATTCCCAGACACCCTTGTGTCTTTCTATTGAATTAACATGCAACAGAGTGCTTAAAATTTTACATGTGTAACTAACTTTCTGCATATGTATACACCCTTCTGACCAGTACCCAGATCTATGATTTTGTTGCCCAGAAAGCTTCTTTCTGCTCCTTCCAGTCCCCTAATTCATTCTTTCCAAGAGCTACTCTCCTCTCTCCTGTCACTGTAGACTGACTTTTTTAGTATTCTTGAACTTCATGTATATATATTACACACACACACACACACACACACACACACACACACACACACACACACACAAGCACAGTGTGTGCTGTTGTATTTGGCACATGTCAAACTCAGCATAAAATTTTACTGTCACCATTCTCCATCATTAAGGATTCAGCGTTGGAAAACTACAATTCAGGGTTGGGAAACTAGGATTGTCTGCAGTCTAAATATTGACCCTGCAAAGTATTCAGCCAACTCCCTTTATTTGTTCTTTCTCCTCTATGCGATTGTAGCTCAGTGGCTAGGGGTGCAGCTCTGTGGTCCCTAGGCAAGTCATTTACTTTGCCTACATCACTACCACTTGTGGACAGTTAGACAATGTGCTCCAAATCTCAGCTGAAGTTTTCTAATTAGAAAAATGAGATCAGTAGTTACGTCATGGGTTTGCTGTGAGACATGAGTAAAAGCGTTCGCTGCAAAGGCTCAGTAGAGGCTCTGATCCCAAATGAGACTAGCCCGGACTACACCCGGTTAAGAAAAGGAGCTGTCTACTGGGCAAATCAGAAGGATACTATTAAGATTCACAGGGCCTGGAAACATAAAAAATAAACATTAAAAACCCTAAACTACTCTAGTAGGGCAAAGAAGGTTGTCAATGATAGTGATCTTTTTTTTTTTTTTTGGTCCAGTTGTGGGGCTTGAACGCTGGGCCTGGGCACTATCCTTCAGCTCTTCAGCTCAAGGCTAGCACTCTACCACTTGAGCCACAGCACCACTTCCGGCTTTTTTTTTCTTTTTGCTTATGTGGTGCTGAGGAATCGAACCCAGGGCCTCATGCATGCAAGGCAAGCACTCTACCACTGAGCCACTTTCCTAGCCCTAGTGTTCATTTTTGATAAGAAAACATTATTGGAAAAAGAATATTTACATGACTTTTACAACTGCCATTGCATATTTGTTTGTTTTAAGACAACTGATAATAGGAACAAATAAATTTCAGAATTCGAAGAAAGTTTCTACATCACTCAGTTTCTTCTCATTTCATAGACAGTAGAACTAAATCAGGTCAAGTTGTTCTTATTGTTTGAGAACAATGATAAGGCCAAGGTTTCTCTTTTGTAGTCCATGGCACAGGTTCTTTGTGACTCCCAAGCAAGCAGAAGCATCATACTCTAATACTCATGGAGCTTACTACTGATAAATATTTCCAGACCTGGGAAACAAGGTAACAGGAGTTAACAACAATCTCCAGATCTCTGAGGATTGGGGGGTCCAGAAAATCTGCACATTAGTGTGCCTTTCTTGTGACTCTTTGCTGATCACATTCGAATGTCATCTGCTCACATTGGAATGTCATTGGCAGCCTTGTTACTCACAGCACACTATGTGGACCAACAGTGTCCACTATGCCTGCTGCTTGTTAGATCCTAGGCCCCAGAGTGACCAGTCTTGCAGTTTAAAGCAGATATGTGTGAAGTTACAGTCAGGAAGCACTGATATAGACTAGCAAGGGTTCAGAACCATCAGTGACAGTTTCATCATGCCATTTCCTGCCACCAGAGTCCACAGATGGTAGAAATGTTCTTCCCCCACCCCCCACCACAAGAATCAGCCAAAAATTACTCCAGTGTAGTAACCCCCCAAATTAGCAAGCTCCTCCTATGTGTCAAATCTTCTGCTAATCAACTCCCACAGAGTCATTTAATTTCACAGGGTAGAATAATTCTTTCTTTATTTTTAGTCTGAGCCCAGGACTTGAACTTGGTACCTAATGCTTTTGCTCATTGACTAGTGCTCCACCAATGAAGTGTGCCTCCAACTCCTAAAATCCTTCAACATAGAAATAGTTGTCCATATTTTCCTCCATGAAATTCTCTCTCCAAAGTTCTCACCCAATGTTGTATGAGTAGCAGGTAGAAGAGATGAGGCAGATTCTTGGCAGTGTGGACCCAGTCTTATAAAACCATGACCCCAGGTCTCTGTTCTTACTGGAGGAAGCATCTTGCTAATTAACCATACCAGTGGTGAAATGCTTAACTACTCTTAAACTGATTTTAATTTAAAGGAATAACAAAAAGTTGAAGAGGATACATGGATATAGTATCTTGTGTGTTACCACTGATAATTCTTGAAAGCAGAGATGAATGGTAACCATGAGCCGGGCCAATGCTTCTCAAACTATCTACGGTGATGGGCTAGTTTCCCCCCCTCCTGATTGGTCCCTATACTATGACTTTTGTAAAATACAATATAATGAATTAATAGTATGATTAATTTAAAAAGGTAAAACAAATACATGACAACTTTGCAAAAAGATTCAGTAGATGGAAAATTACACTGTCAAATTGCTGGGAAAAAATACCTCTAAATACTTACTCTCAATTTCTGTCAATTTATGCTGTCACAGTCCAGCAATAAACACTTGTAGACTGCTATTGTTCTTGGAACTATGGCTTGAATAGGACAAAACTAGGCAATCTACTAATTAAGGTACAGTCCAGTTTTAAACTGTTATAAAAATAGGTCAACCAATTCTATGGCTCCTTATTTTCACCCATGGGAAAGTATGGAAAGCCACTGACATTTAATTAATTTAGACTGGGAAAACCAGCAACATTAATAACATTTTATTTTACTCATTCATTCACCTAACTAGCATTTTGAGGTTAATAGATTATGTGCCAGATGGTTGGGGTAGAAAAGTAATTTGAGACATTTTACACTCTCATATGGTAGCAAGCAATAATAATTTCTTTTCTATTCATTGTTGTTTTCTTCAATATCTTCATCTACTCTTCCACCCATAATCTATACTCATCCTGGAAAATTAAGAGAACCGAAAGCAACTTAGTTTATGCTACAAAAAGTAAAGATCAATCTGATGGATGTTTTATATTGCAGTGTTTTGTTAGAATCTCTTTCTAATCTTGATGGCTTATCTTGTCCTGTAAACTGATTCTGACAGGTATTATACTCATCTTAAAGATGAGAACATGGACTCAGTTGGGTTGACTCATGTGCCAGAGATGATCCAGCTTGACTAGAGCCAAGTAAAGCTTATGCAGCAGAGAAAGAAGAAGAGTTAAGTTTGTTGCCTTCAAGACCAGTGCTCCATTCAGTGCCCCTCAGCTGTGGTCATCTTCCTTCTTCAGGTCTTCATTCATTGTCACCCTTGGGTTTTCTTCCTATGCCTACCACCCTATTATCTCAGGACTCCTACACCCCACGCTGAAGGTGACAACTGTTCACCTGAGCTCATACTTGCAGTGTATTAGCTCCAAGCAGTTTTTAAAAAATATTTTTGTTCTTAAATCTGGGTTGAATGGACACATATCCTATTCGTATTTGTTCTTATTCTATGTTGAATGACAGAGCATCTAAAATGTTTGAATATACATCTCTGTTTAATGGTACCAGTGGCCAATGATTTCTTCTCTATGTGGGGGAATACCTAGTTCAGATTGAGATCAGGCAAGTTGGTTTTCATTATTTTACCCTCCAGGCACTATATCTTCATTCCCAAATAGGATGATGGGTGTACAATCACTCCTTTCTCTTCATTCCTGTAGTAAATAAGTTCCGGATGTCCAGGGTGCCATAGCAGGGAGCAAAATAAAGCACTGTCAACCGAGAAAGATTTCATTTTCTGTTTCTTTACTGGGTTGTTTCCATGGGCCAGTAGCAATGCACTTATATAGGAAAGGCCGAGGAATATTTATTGAATGAATGTTAAATGAATTAATAATTTGATAGAAAAGAAACTAATTTTTTTCTTTAAAGGACTAACAAAAACCACTACACCAGTTTCCATGATTTACTTGGCTTTCAATTCAGTGCTTGTATGCTTTCCTAGTTAACATGTGTCTGTCTCCTCCATCTCTTTTCCTTCTGCCTCCCTTCTTTCCAGGCAGTCTTCAGCATAGGTGTCTGATGGCTTTCGAATGCATAGGTGACTATGCAGCTTCATCAGGTGATACTCAGAAGCAGTGGAAGCAAGAAGATGCAGCCAAATAGAGGGTTATTTAGAAGGTGCAACTGGTAAGACAATTTAAGAACTTAGTGGTTAATGGTATGAGATCTGGCACCAGAAGTGGTTAATGGTATGAGATCTGGCACCAGAACTAGTAAAGAATCCACTTTATTTACCTTCCTTTAAAAAAATACATAAAAAAGTGGATAGGTTGCTTGCCCTTACTTAATCTGGCACCAGAAGTGGTTAATGGTATGAGATCTGGCACCAGAACTAGTAAAGAATCCACTTTATTTACCTTCCTTTAAAAAAATACATAAAAAAGTGGATAGGTTGCTTGCCCTTACTTAATCTGGCACCAGAAGTGGTTAATGGTATGAGATCTGGCACCAGAACTAGTAAAGAATCCACTTTATTTACCTTCCTTTAAAAAAATACATAAAAAAGTGGATAGGTTGCTTGCCCTTACTTAATCTGGCACCAGAAGTGGTTAATGGTATGAGATCTGGCACCAGAACTAGTAAAGAATCCACTTTATTTACCTTCCTTTAAAAAAATACATAAAAAAGTGGATAGGTTGCTTGCCCTTACTTAAGTTATAGGCTCATGATATAGTAATGAGAATTACAACAGCACCTACACAGGCCTATGGTTAGGGTTAAAGAAGGCCTTTCTTAAAATCACAATGCTAAATCCCCCAAACTGCACACTCAATATTAATTGTCATCGTACTTACATGATTTAACAATAAAGTAAGGTTGTCGCTTTGGCCTAAAAGCAGGGTTCCTAAACTCGTACAATGCTGTGCCATTCAGAAGATATCTCCCTCAAAATGTCACATGAAATGTGTGCCTTTTGTCAATGTGATCAAGAGGAAGTAGAGATATCATGATTTTTAAATGCAGAAAGGAAAGCCTTGGTATTCCTATTACAATAATCAAGAAGGAATAGACGCAAAACTAGTTGTGAGCTATGATTTTGAAGTAGGCTATAGAACGGGAAGGGTCCTCTGCTTGGCTTTTGAGGACACAGTTCGAAGGTCAAGATTAAGCCAATGGGTCTGACAGAGTCCAGGACACTGAGTGGGTGTTTGGGAGGTGTTCTGATTATTATTTTTTTAATAATTTTTTATTGAGATTAAGTAATTACATACATTGTGAGATAGTGACACTTAGTTAAAGTCACAGACACATTTTAACCTCCCAAAGCAAATTGTCATTATCATGGTCTATAATGTTTGTGAATTCCATGAGCTTTGACAACTACTTCTTCCACATTGTTTGGTATGTTCATTTCTTTCCTTTTGCTTAGTGTCAGCTGTTCCCTTTTTCCCTCTCATTCCCTCCCTCCCATCGCTGCCCTTGAGTTGCTTAGTTCTTTTTCACCAATGTCCAGTGAAACGCTCACGCACGCACGCACACACACACACACACACACACACACACACACACACACACACACACGTGGTCAAGAACATGGAGTCATTTAGAAATGATATGACAAATTGAGTGGAGGTCCTTCCTTTCCTGAGTCCTGTTTACTTTGTCATATCTCCTTGCATTTTGGATTTAACATTCACATGTCAGGGAGACCATGTGCTGTTTGTCTCTCTGCTCTTGGCTTACCTTGCTCAAAATGATTTGTTCTAGTTACATCCATTTCCCTGCAAATGGCATTATTTTGTCCTTTCTAATGGCTGCACAATATTCCATTGTATATAGGTACCACAATTTTTGGATCCATTCATCTGTAGTGGAGCATCTGGATTGTTTCCATATCTTGGTTATAGTGAACAGTACTACAATGAATATGGAGGTGCATGTGTCCTTGTATCCTGGTTCTTGTTGCTCAGGGTAGATGCCTAAGAGTGGTATAGCTGAGTCATATGGGAGGTCTATATTAAGCTTTCTGAGGTACCTCCTGCTTTCCAAAGTGCTTACATTAGTGTACATTCCCACCAGCAATGCAATAGGGTTCCTTTTTCTCCGTATCCCCACCAGCAATTGTCATTAGTTGAATTTAGGATGTGGGCCATTTTGACTTGGGTACAGTGGTATCTCAGGGTTGTTTTTATTTGCATTTCCTTTACAGCCAGGGATGATGAACATTTCCTCATGTGTTTCTTTGCCATCTTAATCTCTTCCTCTAAGAAGTCTCTCTTTAGCTCCCTTGCCCATTTAATGATTGGTTTGTTAGATTTGGGAGGGATTTGTTTATTGGGTTCTCTGTATATAATGGATGTTAGCCCCTTGTCTGATGTATTGCTGGTAAATATTTTTTCCCAATTACTTGGCTGTCTTTCTAGTTTGGTTGCTATGTCTGTAGCTGTGTAGAAACTTTTTATTTTAAGGTAGTCCCATTTGTCGACTCTCTCTCCAATTTGTTGTGACCCTGGGACTCTGTTCAGGAAGTTCCTCTGTGCTTATAAGTTCAAATGTCTCTCCTACTTTGTCCTGCAGTAGTTTCAGAGTTTCAGGGTTGATGTTAAGGTCTTTAATCCATTTTGAGTTGATGTTAGTGTATGGTGACAGGCTGGGGTCCACTTTAATTTTCTGCATGTGGCTGCCCAGTTTTCCCAGCACCAATAGTTGAAGAGGCTATGCTTTTTCCACTGTATGTCTTTGGCTCCTTTGTCAAATATCATCTGACTTAGGTATGTGATTTTTATTTCTGGATCTTCTAATCTGTTCCATTGGTCTTTGGGTCTATTTTTGTGCCAATGTCTATCTGTCTTTGTTATTATGGCTCTATAGTAGAGCTTGAAATCTGGTATTATGATCCTTCCCGCATGGTTTCTTTTGCCTAGAATTGCTTTGGCTATTCTAGGTTGTTTGTTGTTCCATATGAATTTTTGGATTGTTTTCTCTGGTTCAGTAAAGACTGTTATTGGGATTTTGAGGGGAATTGCATTGAATTTGTATATCATTTTTGGCAGTATGGCCATTTTCACTATATTGATTCTGCCTATTCAAGAACATGGAAGGTCTTTCCATTTCCTGGTGTCCCTTATGATTTCTTTCTTTAGGCTTTTATAGTTTTCACTAAATAGTTCCTTTACATCTTTAGTTAGGTTAATTCCTGTACATATATATATATATATATATATGTTATATATATAATTTTTGAGGTTATTGTGAATGGGGTTGTTTCCTTGATTTCCCTTTCTGCTTGTATATTGTTGGTGTATGGAAAGGTAACTGATTTTTGTGGGTTAATTTTGTATCCTGCTACTTTGCCAAAGTGGTTTAAAAGAATCTAGGAGTTTGCATGTCATCCGCAAATAGGGATAATTTAATTTCTTCCTTCCCTATGCGGAACCCTTTAATGTCCTTTTCTTGCCTTATTGCTCTGGCTAAGGATTCCAGAACTATATTGAAGAGGAGTAGGTGGAGTGGGCATCCTTGCATTGTTCCTGATTTTAGGAGAATTGGTTGTAGTTTTTCCCCATTAAGTATAATATTGGCTATTGATCTGTCATAAATGGCTTTTATTTTTTTAAGGAATGTTCCTTCTATTCATATTTTCTCCAGAGCCTTTAACATGAATGGCTGTTGTATTTTATCAAAAGCCTTTTCTGCATTAATGTAAATAATCATTTGGCTCTTGACCTTGGATCTGTTGATGTGATGGATTACGTTTATTGATTTACATATGTTAAACCATTCCGGCATCTCTGGATGAAGCCTACTTGAACATAATGTATGATTTTTTTTGATATGTTTCTGGATTCTGTTGGCTAAAATTTTGCTGAGGAGCTTTGCATCTGTGTTCATCAAAGAGATTGGTCTGTAGTTCTCCCTTTTTCTGGATCTTTGCCTGTTTGGGGATGAGTGTAATATTGGCTTCATAGGATGAGTTTGGGATTGCTCCTTCTGTTTCTATTTCTCGGAAGAGCTGGAGGAATATGGGTATTAGTTCCTCTTTAAAGGTCTTATAGAATTCCGTAGTAAATCCATCTGGTCCTGGGCTTTTTCTCGTTGGAAGACTTCTGATTGCTTCCTCTATCTCATTGTAAGTTATTGGCTTATTTAATTGATTTATTTCTTCTTGGTTCAGTTTGGGCAATTTGTATTTCTCTAAAAATTCATCCATTCCTGCTAGGTTTTCCTTTCTCAGTGAGTATAGATTCTAGAAATAGTTCTTTATAATTGTTTGGGTGTCTTGGATGTGTGTTGTAATTTTTCCTTTTGCATCCCCAATCTTATTGGTTTGAGCCTCTTCTCTTCTTTTTTAATCTTGTCATCCAAAAAAAATCAATTTTTATTGATTTCTTTTCAAAGAACTAGCTTTTTGTTTTATTAATTTTATTCATAGTTTTCTTAGTCTCTATCTTGTTAATTTCAGCTCTTATTTTGGTTATCTCGCTCTGTCTATTAACTTTGGGCTCAATTTTTTCTTGCTTTTCTAGCAGTTTTAGTTGCATCATGAGATTATTTACTTGGTCTGTCTCTATTTTCTTGATCTGTGCACTGAGAGAAATAAATTTGCCCCCCAGGACAACTTTTGCTGTGTCCCACAGGTTTCTTTGTGATGTATATTCATTTTCATTGAATTGTAGGAACTTCTTAACTTCTTTAATTTCTTCTGTGACCCAGGTGTTGCTCAGGAGTGTGCTGTCCAATTTCCATATATTTGAATAATTGCTACAGTATGCTTTGTTATTGAGAACTGGCTTGATTCCACTATGGTCCGATAGAATACAAGAGATTATGTCGATCCTCTTATATTTGCTTAAATTCTTTGTATGAACTATGATATTATCTATTTTGGAGAAAATTCCATGGGCTGCTGAGAAGAATGTGTGCTGGGTTGTTGTTGGGTGGAAAACTCTATAGATGTCAACTAGGTCAACTCGAGTATGGCATCATTTAATTCAGTGGCTTCTTTGCCAATCCTCTGGTTGATAGTCTGTCCTTTGGTGAGAGTGGAGTTTTAAAGTCTACTAGTATTATTGTATTTGGATCTATTTTTTCCTGTAAGTCTGAGAGTATTTGCTTAATGTATTTGGGTGCACACCAATGTTTGGAGAGTATAAATTGATAATGGTGATATCCTCGTTTTGGACTCTTCCCTGTATTAATCTATAGGATCCTTTGTCTTTTTGTATTGATTTTAATGAAAAGTTTATTTTGTCAGATATCAGGATAGCAACTTCTGCCTTCTTGCTGGGAGCATTTGCATGTTAGATCTTCCTCCATACCTGCACTTGAAGTTTGTTTTTATCTTTGGCTGTGAGATGGGTTTCTTGAAGACAAAAATGGATGGATCTTGTTTGCTGAGCCAATCTGCAATTCTTTTTCTTTTGATTGGTGAATTGAGTCCATTAATATTTATGGTTATTGAAGAGAGGTGAGTTGTGTTTCCTGTCATTTTCCTGCTTTCCTAAGTTTTTCTTCTTTCCTTTTTCCTGTGCTTAGTAAGTTGGACTTCTAGTTATATCTGTCTGATGTGGATCCCTGTCTTGATTGTTTTCTTCACACTGTAATCCACCTCTTAATATTCTTTGTAGTGCTGGCTTATAGTTTATGAATTCATTTAGTTTTTATTTTTTTACTATTAAAATTTTTAGTTCCTCTGTCGAATGTGAATGCTAGCTTTGCTGGGTATACTTCTCTGGGTTGGCAGTTACTGGTTCTCAGGGCTCGGATGGTACTTTCCTTGTATTTAGTGTCTGTGTGGAAAGATCTGGAGTGATTTTTCCCATTGTAGTAAGCTCCTTCTTTGCATTTACTGTGTTCAAGATCTTTTCTTTATTGTTCAAATCTATCATTTTTACTATGATGTATTCCTCCTGGAATCCTGTTTGCTAGGTGTTCTGTATGCTTTTGTTATGTAGGTAAGATTTTCTTTTTAAGACTGGGGAAATTAAAAAAAAAAGATTGGGGAAATTTTCAATGATAATCTTATTGAATAAATGTTGCATCCCTCTGTTCTGGTATTCTTCACCTTTGTCGACCCCTGTTATACAAAGGTTAAATTTCTTGGCACTGTTTGCTTATTCTTGAACTTCCCCTGGGCATATTTTGAGTGTTTTTCTTTTCCATATTTTGACTTTTTTTCAGTTGCTGCATTTTTTTCTTCAGTACCTGATACTCTATTTTCCATTTCATTCACTCTTAACTATGGCTTCCATTGTGGTTTGCATGGAGGAAATTGAACCATTTATGATTTCTGTGTTGGTTCTCAAAGTATTAATTTCATCTCTTAAAGAGGTGTGTACTTTTTGAGTGTATCTCTTGTTTGAAATCCTTTTGATAATTTGTTTCTTTGTTCTTTACATTTCTGATGCATTTCTCACTTTAATTCTTGAGTCATTGCCTCTATCAGCTCTTGGATGTAGTGTTTGTCTTCCATTTCTTTTTCACTTTCACTGAAGCTCTTTCCTGGGTGGCTGCTGGCCTTTGGGGATGGTTTGCTGTCTTGGATGTTAATGCATCTTATAATTTTTTGCTGTGATTTTCCCATGAGGATTCAGGGATTATTGGAGATGAATCCTGAACTCCAACTGTTTCGGTCAATAGATGGCTGTCTTTACTTTGTTCTGGGTTGGTTCCTGGGCCAATTATTGAAGCCTGCTCTCAGCCCTGGGATGGCTGAGGGAGACTTTGCCAGGTCTTGCTTCTGTTGGAGGAGGGGCCAACCTCCAGCTGGTAGTCTGACCCACATAGAGCTCACTCTTGTTAGATTCTGGTGGGCAGATACACTCCACCCTCTGCTGAATCATGTGCTCAGTTCCTGACTTTAGAAAGGAATAGGTGGTTTAGGCAGCTTGGGCTCCCACCTGGGACACAGGTAGGGCTTGTTCAGCCATCTGCTGTAGTCCACAGTCAGTTCCTGACTTCAGCCAAGGACTGGCAGCCTAGACTGTTTGCACTCCCTCCCAGGGGTGCTCTTGGAAAACCAGATGGGCTAGATGTATTCCACCAGTTGCTGGAGCCTGCTTGCAGTTCCCAACTTTAGCCAGGTACTGGCGGCCTGAGCTTCTCTATCCCCTGCCTGGGAAACACAGGTCAAGCTTTGGTGGGACCTGAGATGCTGGGTCTCCCACCCAGGACACACAGGTCAGACTAATGCTGCTGGCTGCTGAGGCCTGTGGGTGCAGTTCCTGACTTCATCCAGGGACTGGCAGCATTCAAGCTCCCTCCCAGGGGCACTCTTGGTCAAGCATGGCAGGCTGGGTGTATTCCACGATTGCTGGGGTGCTAGCACAATTCCTAGCTTCAGTTGGACCAGTAGCCCAGGTGGTAGGGGGAGGAGTTCAGGTCAAGCTCTGGGCACTGGTCTCCTGTGGGGAGTGTCCCCTGTGGGGTACTCACTTATCCTGGAACTAGTTTGGGAGTGTCCAGCTGTGCTGTGGCAAATCACTGTTTCTGTGTGCTATAGGTCGCTAGTTGCCTCTCTTCTGTGTTTCATTGAGATGATGTGGGCTGGACGGGGAGGTGGTGGGGGCTCAGGGTTTGTTTCATGGTCTCTGTTTCTGTTTATACTGTCCAGTCCGGTGCCATGGGAGTTTTCTGCGCTGGAGTTCTACAGACCGGACAGCTGTGGCTCTGGGTGGGGGACCCCAGTGGCTGCAGGCTGGGCTGCTTTGGCGGCTTGGTGTGGAGCCGCACTGCTGGCAAGGGTTGGGGGAAGGGTCTTTGTGTAGTTTCGGAGCTCCAAGGTTTCTGTCTTTGTTTATCCTGGCAGGGGTACCTTGGGAATCTTCTGTCCCACACTGACCTCATCCCAGCATGCCTGCCATCTATTAAGCATTTTGAGCTCAACATTTTGAGTGTATCTTTAACTAGGATCAATACAAAAACTGAAGGGCCGGACTTGTGACTGATAACTTTGGCTCTGTGGAATGAATTGACTTCTGTGTCAGTTTCATTAAAGATTTGGTTACCAAATTTGCTTTAACAAAATGACTTGTCTTAGAAACCCTGTGGGAAGGGCTGGGAAGTTGGCTCAGTGGTAGAGTGCTTGCCTTGCATGCTTGAGGCCCTAGGTTCGATTCCTCAGTACCACATAAGCAAAAAGAAAAAAGCCGGAAGTGGTGCTGTGGCTCAAGTGGTAGAGCGCTAGCCTTGAGCTGAAGAGCTGAGGGACAGCACCCAGGCCCAGAGTTCAGGCCCCATGACCGGACCCAAAAAACAAAACAAAACAAAAAAAGAAACCATATGGGACTTGTATTGGTTTTAAAAATTGTCCAATTAATTTTCTGATTTAACTTTAATATAAACTTTAATTTAGAGTTTATATTCAAGTATGATACTTTAATATCTATTTGCAACACTGTGTCAGTTAAATCCCACACGATTCTCTGTGTTAATTTTGGAATGGACAAACACAAATAGCTTTAAAATTATTGCTTAAAGTTGGGCGCTGGTGGCTCACACCTACTCAGGAGGCTGAAATCTAAGAATCAGGGTTTGAAGCTAGCCTGGCCTGAGAGTCCTGGCCTGAGGTGTTCAAATTAACTATCAGCAAAACTGGTAGTGGACCTGTGACTCAAGTGACTAGCCTCGAGCAAAAAAGTTTGTCAACAGCACTCAGGCCCTGAGTTCAAGCCTCAGGACTGGCACACACACAAATCATTGCTTAAATATAAATATATGGATAAATATAAGAATCCCAGTGGAGTCTTAACTTTAACTTTGCTCTTTCTTTTCACTTTAGAAGATGAATGCTTGAATCTTACTTATTACAAATAAAACAGTTTGCTATAACCATCAAAGAAAAGCCCTGTATGCATGGAGGGGAGGGATATATATGTATATGTATGTGTGCATGCGTGTGTGTGTGTGTGTGTGTGTGTGTGTGTATTTGTTTAAAAATGCTACATCTGTGCTACACTGTACTTAACAGCAATGACAATGACAGTGACTAGCATATAATAAGAGATTACATTAATTTGTGCTCTGCTTCAGAAAGCAGGCATTTTAAGTCAACTCCTCTCATTGGGCAATAGATTTCTTTCCTTAAGAAAGCAGTAAAGGAAATAACTATAAGGGAGAATTCATGTAGAGGATAATTTGGTAAACTAGTTAGCAGAAAAGCATAAATGAGTTGAACTTGGCCTTACGTTTCAAAAACTCTATGTTTTATTCACCTACTAAATTTGAATAACCATTTTTGATGGGTAGAGTTTCATATTAGATGATCTGAGTAATAAAATTTAGCTTAAATATTTTAGATAATAATATTCTTGCAAGCAGAGTGTCAATGGCTCATGCCTAATATCATAGCTACACAGGAAGTTGAGATCTGAGGATCACAGTTCCAAACCAGCCCAGACAGTAAAGTCCATGAGACTCTTACCTGCAATTAATTACTAAGAAAAATCTGGAAGTGGTGAAATGGCTCAAGTGGTAGCACAAAGAGGCTGAGGGACAATACCTAGGCCCTGAGTTCAAGCCTCAGACCAGAAAAAAAAAAGAATATTCTCACATTTACAAAAACTTTCCAAGTGACTATCTTGAAAAGAAAGCTCTCTCGTTATACAATCTATATGTTATATAGTTAATCATATGTGTTAATATGTGTACATAATATTAGTCTTTTGATAAAGATCAATTTTGGTGATATACTCTGGTAAAATAGGAGGGGTTTGAACATAATGATTTAGGTGGGAATATAAATTGGTGTAATCTGTTCAGAGTGGTTTGCAATATTTACTTAAATAAAAAGACACATAATGTTTGACCTAGAAATTCCTTCCCTATTACTTTCACCTACATACCTAATGTCTAGAAAAACAAATGTTTAGATGATATACATTAGCATACCAAATGTAATACATTTGTCAGAGAGATGCTAACTTTTTACCATCCGATGGACTATCATACAGCTATGACAAAACCCAGAGTACATTGGTTTGAAGTGATCTCAAAGAGACTTTAAGAAAACATGACATGTATATTTTCTTGAAATGGTATGAAAGAAGCTGGTAAAAGTAGCCATACCAGCTGGGCACCAATTGCTCACACCTGTAATCCTAACTACTCAGGAAACTAGGATCTAAGGATCATAAGTCAAACCCAGCCTGGACAAGAAGGTCCATGATACTCTTATCTCCAATTAACTACAATTCTTTTAAAATTAGATGTGGAGCTGTCTCTGAACTGGTGAGAGTACTAGCCTTGAGCACAAAAGCTCAGGGACAGTGTCTAATCCCTGTGTTCAAGCCTCAGTACTGGGAGGAGGGGAAATTAAAGTAATCATACACGTGAAGGTAAGCAAGGAGCTCAAGGCTTAAGGTAGGAGGGAAATTTCCTTAACATTCTTTTCAAGTCCTTTTCAATTCTCAACTCTGAGCATCTATTTTCTCTATTTCCCTCTCCATCTCTCTATCTCTCTCTGTCTTTCTGTGTGTATATATGTGTGTGTGTGTGTGTGTGTGTGTGTGTGTGTGTGTGTGTGTGTGTGTGTGTGTGCATATATATTTATTTATATACATATACAGAAGATAAAAATCTATCACAGGGTCATACAAACTCGGGCCTTGTAAAGCATTGCTCTTAAACAACTTATTTGTCAAAATGTAAACTTTCTTAAAGACTAAAGTATACCCATTCTTTACTCTTCTTCACATGCACAGTAAGTTGAAAGCATGTCTCTGTAAATTCAGATAAAGGAAGCTTTGTAGCCATTATTAAATGGTTTCCCTGTAAGATTTATTGCCATAATTGTGACAGAGCAAATGATTTTTTTTCTGGCAGCAAAAATAGTTTTCAAAAGAAACTAGGTATTGTGTTTTCTTTCCCCAAGTATAGATACCCCTAAATTACATGGTGTCCCAGAGCATGCCACAGTTAGAAGAATGATGCATTGCTTCTCCAGTCTCATTAAGAAAACTACACAGTTAACTCTTTGTGCCTTGAAGGGTGTCTCTGATGAACTTTGTTATTAGAACAACATTCAGCTGGAAGTTATGTATTCAAACTAACTAATTTTGTAGCTTGCAAAGTAGATTCTAAAATAAAACAGAAATGTCCTGGCCGTTGATACATTCTGTAACCAGGACTGAGCATTCCAAGGCTTTATGTGGCTGTTAGTGGAGGGAACAAAAGGAAACATAAAAGATCTCTATTAGATGACTGACAAGAGGGTTATTCATACACAGACTAAGACCAAGAGGTTCAAACGCCTCACTCACGTTTTCATTTTTCTTATTTATGCACTTAACAGCTCCTGGTTTCAGTGCTTGGGGACTCCAAAGTAAACGGTATACAGTATCTGCCCAAGAGCTTACAGCGTTGTGTCAGGGGTGTTGGAGGGAGGCAAACACGGAAACAAATAAATGGAATGCCAAATGGAGGAAGAAAGAAGTCTTTTAGGTGTCCAGAGGGACATTGGATAGGGTAGAGAAACAGGGAGAGAGAGAGAGGGGGAGAAAGAGAAAGACACAGAGAGAGAGAGAGAGAGAGAGAGACAAACAGAGGCAGAGACAGATACATAGAGTGGGTGTTCCATTCACCTGTATGTTTGATGGAGTTGAGGGTGGGGCAGGCTAAGCAAAATTCCAAGTGGAGAAAACACCACCCTGAGAAGCTATGGAGGTGGAGAAATGTTCTATGTGTGGGGGTGGAGGTCAGCTTCAAGCAGCCGTGCTACTGGAATATGGTGAGAGGCAAGAAGGAGCGAAGATGAGCTAGATGAGAAGCACACAGGAGAGGCCCAGTAAGTTGCTGTGAACCAGGATGGACAGCTGTGAGAAAAATGTAGCAAGAATCACAATCCTTTTTGGGTGTGTATGCTGGTCCTAGAGCTTGGGTACTGTTCCTGAGCTTCTTTTTGCTCAAGGCTAGTGCTCTACCACTTGAGCCACAGCTCCACTTTTGGCTTTGTGTGTGTGTGTGTGTGTGTGTGTGATTAATTAGAGATAAGAATCTAACGGGCTTTTCTGCCTGGGCTGGCTTCTAGCTGCAATCCTCCTATCTCATTCTCCTAGTAGCTAGGATTATAGCTGTGAGCCACAGGTTCATGGCTTGGTAAGAATCACAATCTCTGATGGCCCTTAGAAATCTGCTTATATCAGAAATGCTGACTATGAAACTTGAGGTTCTAACTACATAATTCATTATGGGAGGTCAGCCAGAATATAATTAGTTGTGTAATAATTTGTCTTCTGATAACCTAGAAAAAATTGGAAAAAAGATTTCCACCATAGAAAATATTGCTTGTATAGAACTGCTTTTCTCTCCACTGGAAAAGCCCAATTCACAAGAATGTTAATAGACTTTGGGGGATTGGTGTTTGAAACATCAGGGTTTTATCACAACTACTGTCTTTTATTTGGATATACTTTTCAAAAAAAATTGCATTTCTCAGAATGGAAAAAAAAGTTAACTAAGCTATTAGAACAAAGTTATTAATGTCTCACAAAATAAACATGAAAAAGTCACCACAAATAGGAAACTACATAAAAGTAAAAAGAACTGTAGAAAAAGAGTGTATTAGTCAGTGTGTTGTTACTATGACAAAATGTCCAAGAAAACAATTCAGGGTAAGTTTCAAAGTGCTTTCCTTAGGCTTATGGTGTCAGAGATTTCAGTCCAGGGTAATTTGTCTCCATTGCTTCTGGGCCATTCATGGTGAGGTGGAGCATCAGGCAGGGAGCATGTGGCTCACCTCATGGTAGACAGCACAGACAGAGGAAGGGTCTGGGGATAAAGTATGCCCTTTGCTTCAAAGGCACATTCCCAGTGACCTTCTTCCAGACTGACCCCTCCTACCATAAAGGCATCAAATTATGAATCCATCAATGGATTAATTCAGATCCTTCATGCTCTAATTACCTCTCAACGACTGAATCCACCAGCTGGGAAACAAGTCTTCAACACATCAGCCTTTTTGTTGTTGTTGGTAGAGGTCGTGGGGCTTGAACTCAGGGTGTGGGCACTATCCTTGAGCTTTTCTGCTCAAGGATAACGCTCTACCACTTTGAGCCACAGCTCTACTTCCAGTTTCCTGGTGGTCAATTGAGAGATAATAGTCTCAAGGCTTTACCTGCCCTGGCTGGCTATTAACCATGATCCCCAGATCTCAGTTTCCTTAGTAGCTAGGATTACAGGCGTGAGTCATTGGCAACCAGCAATACACATCAGCCTTTTGAGGAACATTTGATATCCAAGCTCTAACACACAAGATAAAAGGAAAATGAAGTAATTTTTTTTGAAAAAAAAAGTTTATTCTTTAGATCTATTATATTTACTGTGTCCTACGATCATTACCAGTTTCCACTTCTAGAACCTTCTAATTTACAAATGAAACTGTACTAATTAAAGAAAAACTTCTCAATCTCCTTTCTTCCCAGGATGGTCACCAACTACTTTCTGTTTTTAAGAATTTGAAGCTGGGTACTGGTGGCTCACACCTGTAATCCTAGCTACTCAGGAGGCTGAGATCTGAGGATTGTGGTTCAAAGCTAGTCTGGGCAGAGAAGTCCCCATGAGATGCATATCTCTAATTAATCACTCAAAACCGAAGTGGATCTGTAGCTCAAAGTGGTAGAGTGCTAGCCTTGAACAAAAGAGTTCAGGGGACCATGCCCAGGCCCTGAGTTCAAGCCCCACAACTGACCAAAAAAAAAATGGAGTATTCCAGGAACCTCCTATAATGATGAGCTTGAATGTAAATTTGCTAAACTACCTTCATTTCTCTGTTCCACTCAGAGTTCACAGACGTGTGCATGGTTATGCTCAGACTCAGGAGGAGTGGCCTTCTGGCTCAGTTACTTTTTGGAGCCTGAAGTTTGGGCCACAGAAAAGTCTGCAATTGGGCAGATAAACTACAAAGTTAGTTAGCCACTGCATATAACTTATCTATAGGCAGAAGCAGATCATTCCCCTTCAGCTGGTTAATGTGAAAAATCCTTTCTCTTGCTGGCTTCTTGTACAACTACAATGGGCAGGTAACCCATTGTCCCTTGTTGGACCTTGTTCTCCTGCTAGTATACACTGGCCCATTAGAAATATGCTAGTTCTTACTTAATAAACCTTGGTGACATGACATGTCCACTGTAGTTAATATAGAGTGCTAAATAATTTCAGGTGCAAAGAAACTGAGAATCTCTAAATAATAAATACAAGTCTTTACTGGTCCCAAACAAAAACAAAAACAAAGCAATGTTATCTCAGTTTATGTTATGTTATTAGCTTGAACAGCAAAATATATACAAATACTGAAGGAAGTGGATGTTTTAGCCCACTTTTTTGTGGTTTTGATTTTTCTGACTAGATTTAACAATGTAAAAGCTGCCTACTTGCTCAAATAATCAATCCAGTTCAGTTGAACTCATGCTTTGTCTTTGCATCATTGAAAAGGTGTCTTTTGGTGTATTTCTCATAGTTGAAAAATAATGCATATAAATCATTTAAAATGTGGATATTCTTAAAGAAAAAGGTTTGAAAATCTTAAAATTCTCTGTGCCATCATGACCTTAACAATACCTGGGGAAACAGGACTCATGGCCAATGACATACGTTAAGGACTTTTTGTCTGAGGCAGTACAAGTATGGAAATATGTGGAGAACAGAGAGATGTATGGATTATATTTTCATTCTATGAGTAGCCCATGTCCCCATTAACTTTTTTTTCTCAGCTTTTGTTGAATACTGTATTTTACATATGGTCCTCTCTGGCAATTATGTAAAGAATGCTTGTTCTCTGTTCCCAATTCAATCTGGAACTGCATCTGAATGGAAAGTCAAGCCAGAAGTAAGGTTGACACTCTCTTGTGAAAATACTGGATGCTGATAGCAACCACATGACTGGGGGCAGGGGAAGCACATGAATCTATTCTATGTCTATCCAGAGTATTAGCCAGAAGTCAAAGCATTACTCATGAACAGAATGAAGCATCTGAGGGAGGTGGGGAGTGGCCTGTGGGGTTGGGAGGATATTGCTTAGGATTGAAGTACTTGCTTAGCATACCTTAGCATACATGAGGCTCTAGGTTTTGATTTCCAGGATCACTAAATTGTTTGGTTATGTCTACATTAATGCATAAAGCAAATTGGAACTGAAACCCCAAAGTTCTATTGCTAGATCTTGGGTACAACAACATCAACAAGAAATCTTGAATATACCCACAAGAGCCATGATGATATTTTTGTAAAGCCTTCAGAAGGCTTTACTTTGAACAGAGCTACTGCCAGGGATCTGTGAGGGGAAAACAAGCAAAGAAAAACCTGTTCCTTAAGTAAGTAAGAAACAAATGAATGGCAAGTTAAACCTTGGAAAGTATTGTAAAATTTTTGGGTTTAAGTTAACCTATAAACCTTTGGAGAAACGATAAGATAGAAGAACCATCTATCATAACATGAGATTTTAAAGAATGTCTTCCTTTTTTGTTTGCAGAAGAGAATTTTTCCAAAGCATATTAGTTATCATCTGAGGTAGCTTCTCCTAAACTGTTTAGGTAGTAAACTGATAATTTTTTTTTAATCAGAAATACTGTTTGGGTCATTAACCCCCCCCCCCCCAATTCTTGTAACCTTTTCTAAATTTATATCCTCCAGTACATTTTTCAAGATAGAGAAGATTCCAACTTCACAACTTTCTACTGTGCACATTTTTTTCCCAAAGCTGCCTAGAAGTCTGTGTTTGTAGTGTGTGTGTGTGTGTGTGTGTGTGTGTGTGTGTGTGTGTGTGTGTGTGTGTGTGTGTGCATGCTAGTCCTGGGGCTTGAACTCAGGGCTTGGCTGCTGTCCCTGAGCTTTTTTGCTTAAGGTTAGTGCTCTACCACATAAGCCATATCACCACTCCTGCCCTTAGGTAGTTAATTAGAGATGAGTCTCATGGACTTTCCTGCCTGAACTGGCTTCGAACTGAGATCCTCAGATCTCAGCCTACTGAGTAGCAAGGATTACAGGGGTGAGCCACCAGCACTAGGCTAGAAGTGTGTATTTTTTTAGTAGGCAGAACTGTCACCTGTCACCCAGGGTCTAGAGGCTGGGTGATCCTACTTGAAACAGGTCAGCAGGAAAACCTTCCTTCTACAGACAACTAACAGACAAGATAGATGATAGCCAGACAGACAGGTGGATAATTACATAGAGAGGGTAAATTGAGTTTCACTATGAGATTCAAAGATAAAAATCAAGGTAATGGATACAGTGCAGCCCAAGGGAGCAATGGCGATGTAATTGAGCTTGAAAAGATGGATCAGCACAGAGAAGTCTTCTTTGGTGGCTTCCCTGAGCTTTACAGACCCAGAGCCCAGAGGTGGTTTTTTTGAAGGAAGGAACAGAAGTCACTTCTTCCAACATGTCTCTAAGTTTGTGTCTGCAAGAAAACCTTGACTGTATGTTATCACCTTGATCCCACTAGAGCTATCCTCCTAATATACAAACTTTTTGTCTCACTACCCTCAGCCAGTATATGTGTGTGTGTGTGTGTGTGTGTGTGTGTGTGTGTGTGTGTGTGTGTGAGATAGAGAATACTACAATCAACAACATTTTCATGCATTTTCACATATCTGTGCAATATAGTAGAAAGTTCCCACATATGGTCCAATTATTCTTATGCCTCTCCAAAGCCATATTGTTCCGGACTGAACCTGCCTCTGGTGACAAATAATCAGAACAAAATGGTGCAACTGGAGAGAAATATTTTTGGCTGGGAACATGTCCATCTGAAAGAGCTTGGAGGGACCGATGAGCGTCCCAGAGACTGCTCCCACACTCACCGTCACTACTTCTTAAAGGGATATTCCTCATTGTGAGCGTCACTGCTATTAGGTGACAAGATGACAAATACTCTCCACTGTACCACAACATGCATAGAAAAAAGAAAGTGACATCTTCTCACCCTGGAAGGGCTTGAAAGTTCCATCTAGCTGCAGACACTGACTTATTTTACCAAGGAAGTTTCAGTAGGGAGATGAATTTAAAGAACTGAATTTGTGTGTGTGTGTGTGTGTGTGTGTGTGTGTGTGTGTGTGTGTGTGTGTGTGTGTGTGCGCGTCAGTCTTGGTGCTTAAACTCAGGGCCTGGGCATTGTTCCTGAGCTTCTTTTGCTCAAGGCTAGTACTCTACTACTTGAGCCATAGCTCCACTTCTGGCTTTTTTGTTAGTTTAGTGGAGATATGAGTCTCACACTTTCCTGCCCAGTAGTTTTGACCTGTGATCCTCATATCTCAGCTTCCTGACTAGCTAGCATTACAGGTGTGAGCTAGTGGCACCAAGCTAGAACTGAATTTTAACGAAGGAGAGCAAGGTAAAATTATGAATTATGAAGAAGCCAGCCTGAGATATACAAGATGGGGTTTGAGAAAACATTCTCAATCTACATTTCTAAAAAGATCTCATCTGGTCCCTGTTCTGGCATCTGTGGCGGACTAGGTGGAAGTGTTCTGAAGGAGTTCTATAACAAACACCTGACTCTAGTTCCTGATACTGAGTAGCACTTACATTCTGTTTTCCCATTGTTTTCTCTGGGCTGCCACTAGGTAAAGATGGAATTGTCTGTATGATCGATGATCATTTTGTGTATCACCTCTACTTATAGATGCAAGCCCACACAGGAGATGAATGCCAGCCAGTTACAGAGGTTGGTGAGTGATGTTGCTTTTCACAGCCTGATCAAACAAATATCAGAGCAGCTGTTTTCTCCCACCCTGGGTTGTTTAAGTTCAACAAGTGTCAGGGGAATTGACAGACCATCTGGTGGCAAAATCAACTAAGGGAGCCATTCTTTCTTGGATAACTCTGCTCTTAAAAGAACAAGGGATAATGTTGGAAGTTTATGGACTTCAGGATAAATTTGGGGGGACAGGGGTGATGTAATTACAGACTGGTAAAAGCTGAGGACTAGTTAGGAGCTGTGATTATAAAATGCACTGCTTTAGCCTCCAGGTAGTATCTTTTTTTTTTTTTTTTGGTGTCAGTCCTGGAGCTTGAACTCAGGGCCTGGGCACTGTCCCTGAGCTTTTTTGCTCTAGGGTAGTGCTCTACCACTTTGAGCAACAGCACTATCTCTGGTTTCCTAGTGGTTTTGAGATAAGAGTCTCACAGACTTTCCTGCCTGGGCTGGCTTTGAATGTGATCCTGAGTAGCTAGGGTTACAGGCATGAGCCACTGGTGCTAGGCCGTCTCTACTTTTGAGGATGGTTTATATCAGAGCCAGACTCATATTTGCAAAATGATTAAATATTGTCTTTCTGGGGGGTCTAGAACTGGCACTGAGCTCTGGGGGTCCTACTTTATGAGTCCGTGTACAACTTCACAGAAGGAATGAGAACAAAGGTTCCCATTCCCAATTATCAGCTTTACAATGAACAGTTCTGATTCTTCCATCATTAGTGCTCCCTCCATGTATAGGACTTAGCATTGCCTGTCCAGGATACCTTATCATACCCTAAAACATACTTTGGGAAGCCAGATACTAATGACTCACACTTATAATCCTAGAGAGACTTAGATTTGAGTTTTAAAGCCAGGCCAGACAAATCTGTAAGACTCTTATCTCCAGTTAACTAGCAAAACATTGGAAGTAAAGGTGTATTGGGAGTGGTGGAGTCCTGTCTTTGAGTGGAAAAGCTAAGAGAGAGCACAATAACTAGAGATCAAGCCCCAGTAATAGCACAATAATAATAATATGTTGTTACTATTTGGTATTTTGAGGCTACAAAAAAAGGCCCTTGCTAGTCATAGAAGCATACACCTGTATTCCCAGTTGAGGCAAGATGATTTCAAATTTTAGACTAGTCTAGGCTACATATTGAGACTCTTGTCCCCAAAATAAAAACAAGCTAAAAACAATAATAACAATGAAAAAAAGATAAAGACTCAGAGAAGTGCTAATTAAGTGTGTAGGTTCTGATTTATGCTGTCAGGTTTATGTATCACATCCATTCATTGTCTCCTAGTTATTTGACCTTGGACAAGATACTTAGCTTCTTTGAACCTCAAGGAGTAAGATAGAGTGAACAACAGCTTTGTCCCAGAGGATTGGTGAGAATTAGACTAATTGATATTTGGCTCCCAGCACAGTACTGAGCCTGTAGGGACTACTCAACAAAGCATCTCATTACTTTGGGATGTGACCTGGAAATCTTTGGGAATGTAGTCTTTGCAGGAGGTGCTTTATCCATGTGAACCAAATATAACCAGCTTGTGGAATGGTCCAATTGCCCAATTTCTGCATTTCTTGTTGTATAGCTTTCCATATATGAATCATTGTAGTATTCTCAAAACAAGCCAGGGTGGGATAAATTTGCTGAAGGGTAGGAAGTTGCAGAAGGAGAAGATGGTTAGTTTTTCATAAAAAAGTTAGTCAGAATGGACCAATGAAAAGAAATCCATCACCTGGCTCACTGTACAATGCTTAATAGATTGGACAGGTAGGCAGTGAAATGCATCTTTTTATGAAGTGAGATATCTATTGAAATGGATTTTCCTGTCTAATTGGTATAGACTAGTTTACTCTTGATAAGGGATGAGGGTCAAACAACTATGAGTGTGTTTATGCCTAACTCATCATGCATGCACCTATGCATGTACAAACACACAAAGCTTCCTTCTGGCATTAGTCCCCTTCCATTTACAATAAAATCTGCCTTCAATTCTGCATGACATTGCTGGCAGAAGGACGCAGTTGCTAGATAAGTGTTTGAGGCACTGACAGCAGGCTCTGGACTCAAACATTGATTTGCTAGTGTTCTGCCATCTTCCATAAAGGGAAGATCATGTCCTTGGCATCTGTGATGGAGAAATCTTCCAAGAAGGAGTTGGTTAAAAATAGGCATTTTAGTAAAAAAAAAATCTTGCTATTCCTCTGTCACTGCCCAGGATAGAAAGATGTGGAGTCAATTTAGTGGCCTCAATTGTAGCTGACTCTGGAAGGAATAATATACTCAGGTCCCTTTAGATGCATATTGAACAGGGAGCTATTTCCAGAGCTGTGATTGTGCAGCTTACAACCTGATCAGACTTCCAAACACAGACAACTGCCTTAAAACAGGGCAGAGCGAGGTAAATACCTGTATCTTGGAGAACCAGTGATTGAAAGACTTCCAAGTTCATTTCTGAAGTGTATGTGGGAGTTCCCTGTTTCACAATTTTCTTGTCCAGCTTGATGCCAGGATGAGGTGTGAAATGGCCCAGTGGTGTTGGTAAACAAAGTTGGCCACTTCCTTCTCCATAGAGAGAGTCCAGACATATAAGGAAGACCTCCCATCTCCTACATCACTATCAGATATCTAAAATGCCCACTGGTAACTGCAGGTGAAAGGTACGGTTTGGCAGGGAGGGATTCCAGTTGCTGGGGTGAGGAGTGGCCGGGGCGGCAGAGTGCACACAAATGTTCCCTCTTCATGGTTTCCTGCAGAGATGACTTGCAGGGGTCCAACCAAGCGGCGAATCTCATAGACTGCACTAATGTGACCAATTAAAATGAGCTAACTTGCAAGCAAACTGAAAATACTTGTATTTCCAGTTTATTCATCCATAGTATGATAGGTGCCAGACACTGTCCAAGTTCAAGAGATTCAGAGACGAGGGAAATACAAACAAACTGACATTATGCTCTCATGGAACTTCAGTTCTACAAAATGCAATAGGTGACAATAAAATAATCCTACTAAGAAATGTAAAATTCCATCCCTGAGGAGTGGTACAGGGAGGGGAGGAAAGGGATGAAAGCGTAAGTGTGCTAGTTGACATTATTTGACAGTAAAGGAAGATTGCTCTGAGGAAACAAAGCTCTAGCTGGAAATTAAAGTAATTCCTGAGGTGAAGTGGTGTAAGGGAATTCTAGGCAGTGGGAAACGGCACAGATGTCCCCATTAATCCTTAGGAGGCACATTCCAAGATGCTCAGTGAAAGTCTGAAACCACAGCAAGCACAGAGCCTCTATACACTGGGGTTTTTCTTTTCCTATGCATATATATGTGTGATAAGTATGATAAGGTTTATTTCACAGATTAAACCCAGTGAGTGATTAATGACCAATGGAGTAATTATAACTGCAGACTGTAATAAAATTTATATGAATATAATCTCTCAGAATCCCTTCTTGCACAGAATGATCCCTTCTTCTTCTGATAATGTGAGATGGATACAATACCTGTGTGATGCGGTAAAGAGGTGTGAAGCATGCAGGCACTGTGACCTGGCATCTGTCAGGGTTACTTGAACACAAACCCTGCAATACCATTAACGCTGATCTGATAACACAGATGGCTGCTAAGTGACTACTGAGCAGATAGCACATACAGCACACAGGACAATGGATTACTATGTCCTAGGTGGGTTGAGTAGAATGGTATTCATTTAAAACTCATGAAACTTCCAGGCACTGTTGGCTCATGCCTGTAATCACAATTAGTCAGGAGTCTGAGATTTGAGGATTGAGGTACCCAATCAGGAGACTCTTACCTCCAATGAACAGCCTGAAGTGGAGCTGTGGCTCACATGATGGAGTGCCAACCTTGAGTGAAAAAGCTAAGGGACAGTACCTAGACCCTGAATTCAGGCCCCTGTACCAGGGGCACACAAGAATAAAATGAGATTTAAAAAAACTTGCAAGTTATTTATGGAATTCTCCATGTAGTATTCTCAGACTGTGGTTGAGTGTGGGTAACTGGAAGCGTGCAAAGCAAAACCTCAGTTAGAGGGGACTACTGTAGATGTACACACTTTGGGGCCAGCAAGTGGGGGTGGGGGAGATCATGATCTATCTGAGGAAATAATGAGGCTTGGGTGGAGAGCTGGGGAGCAAGGCAGGGAATGTGGCTGGAGGAGTCAGTCTGGATCCTTCAGGGATTCCTAGATCATTTTAATTATCATTTGGCATAAGAATAATGGGAAACCTAATGATTTTGGTTTTTAAAAACTAGTAGTGTCATAAAACAGGACAGTTTCTTATATAGTTTCCACACACAAAGCTCCACATAGTGCCAAGTATTTTCAGAATGTCTCAGGCTTCACATCCCACTTGCCTGAGACCCGGTGGATGTCCAGGGGCTGTGGAGGGGAGCAGGCTTCACCAGATATTCTCTGATACACAGACAGGCTGATTTCCTCTAGGTGGAGACTCAAAGGACACACTGGAAACCGAAAGTGGGTGAAAGGAATCTAAATTGGTTAAATGTCAGATACATCTATGATTTATGTTTCTTTTACATCTCATTGCTGACAAAGCTAACATGCCTATATAAAGGGTGTGTGTGTGTATGTGTGTGTGTGTGTGTGTGTGTGTGTGTGTGTCGGCATAGAGACCATGAGATCTGTTGCCTGATTTCTCCCAATATCATGCTTAGGCCAGGGAAACACACTTTCTAGAAAAATACAAATTACATCCCATGAACCAGGCAACTTCCCATTAACTTTTCTTTCTTTTTATAACTAAACAAGCAAATGATACTCATTATATGTACAGTAAGAAATTTGTACAAAAGAATATAAAAAGAATGAAAAAAAAATCCCAGTTCTGCTAACGTTTTGGTATATGTACTCTTAGGTTTTTTGTTTCTCTCCAAAATACAGTGGATATATCTTTCAGATTTCTCATAAACGCATAGCAGTGAATGATTGACATGCTCATTTTTAACAGCAAATCCCACCTACAATGGAAATTAATCTAGAGGCAACTGGAGATGGAAAAGCCACAATTTCTTTTTTTTTTTTTTTTTAATTTAATTTAATTTTATTTGTGAACATACTGTACAGAGGAGTTACCGTTACATGGGCAGGATAATGTGTACATTTCTTACCAAGCATTGCAGCCTCCTCCTTTGTTTATCCTTCACATCCCTTCCCAGCCTCCCCCCTCCCCCCCTAATCCCAATCCTTCTCCTTCCTCCCTCCCCCCAGCCCCCCCCCCCCCACCAACATTGTAAAGTTCGTTTTGGACATGACAACTTGTACTTCTCATTGTTGCAACAGGTCCACCTGTATCCTTAAACAACTGGTTTTTCCCCATCTCTTCCACAAGTTATACTGACATCAAATATAGTGAAAGCAAGGGTTATACTGTGGGGGAGGGACATACAAAGCAACAAAGAGATAATCTTATAAATGTGTTAGAAACACATGCATGAAAGAAAAAAACATTAAAATACACATCTAAGGGTTCATTTTCCTGACATCACATTATCTGACCTTTTCCGCTTGACTCATACATATACTAGATATTACAAATAAGGGAAACCATGGGACCTACGTTTCTTTGGGCCTGGCTTACTTCACTTAATATAATTTTTTCCAAGTTTTTCCATTTCCTAACAAATGGGGCAATGTCATTCTTTCTGATGGAGGCATAGAATTCCATTGTGTATATATACCACATTTTCTTGATCCATTCATCTACTGAGGGGCATCTGGGTTGGTTCCATATCTTAGCTATGGTAAATAATGCTGCAATAAACATAGTTGTGCTGGTAGCTTTAGTGTGGTCTTGTTTGTAAACATTAGGGTAAATGCCCAAAAGTGGGATTGCTGGGTCATAGGGGAGCTCTATGTGGAGTCTTTTGAGGAACCTCCATACTGCTTTCCAAAGTGGTTGAACAAGTTTACATTCCCACCAACAATGAATTAAGGTTCCTTTCTGTCCACATCCCCTCCAGCATCTGTTGTTGTTAGAGTTCTTGATTTTTGCCGTTCTCACTGGAGTGAGGTGATATCTCAATGTTGTTTTGATTTGCATTTCTTTTATGGCTAGGGATGTTGAACATTTCTTCATGTGTCTATTGGCCATCCTTCTTTCTTCTTCAGAGAAGTTTCTCTTTAAGTCTTTCGCCCACTTATTTATTGGGCAGTTGTTTCTTTGAGGATTTGTTGTTGGGGGGTTTAATTTTTTGAGTTCCAAGTATATTTTAGATATGAGACCCTTGTCCGTTGTATGGCTAGTAAAGATTTTCTCCCAGTCCGTGGGCTTTCTATTGATCTTGCTAGCTATGTCATTTGCCCTGCAGAAGCTCTGCAACCTTATACAATCCCATTTGTCCAGCCTTTCTTTGATTTGTTGTGTTTCCGGGTCTCTATTCAGAAAATTTCGGCCTGAGCCAAGGAGACCCAGGGTTTCTCCTATTCCATCCTGTAATGTTTTCAGAGTGTCTGCTTTGAGTTCAAGGTCTTTGATCCATTTGGAGTTGATTCTGGTGCAGGGTGATATATAAGGATCTAGCTTTAGTTTTCTACATGTAGTTAACCAGTTTTGCCAGCACCATTTACTGAAGAGGCTGTCTGTCTTCCATTCTATTGTTTTAGCTCCCTTATCGAAGATTAGATGGCTATAGGTCTGTGGGTTCATTTCTGGGTTTTCAATTCTATTCCATTGGTCCTGAGGTCTGTTCTTATGCCAATACCAAGCTGTTTTGATTACTATGGCTTTATAGTAGAGTTTGAAGTTTGGTATTGATATTCCTCCAGCAGTGTTCTTTCCATTCAGGAGCGTTTTTGCTATTCGGGGTCTTTTATTGTTCCATATGAATTTTTGGATTGCCTCTTCTATTTCCTTGAAGAATGAGGGTGGAATTTTGATAGGTATTGCGTTGAATTTGTAGATAGCCTTGGGAAGTATTGCCATTTTCACGATGTTAATCTTTCCAATCCAGGAGCATGGAAAAGCCACAATTTCTATCATGAGATGCATGTTTTCTTGGAAAACCTAAGTCTAGAGCAAATAATTCTGGCTTTCAATTTTGAACATAACTATTTCCTTTCAAACTATTAGCAATTTTGGTAACAATGAGGACATTAAAAAGTATGTGTATCATGAGTAAAGGAAAATCATTATCCTTATAACTTTTGAAAATCAAAATGAATTTGGCAAATATGAAGTAGATGTCTCTTACCTATATCTGGAAGCAAAGCAAAATCCTAGCCAGTGTTGATTCTTCTTACCTCAGAAGACAATCTGAGGTATGGGTATTTTATTCGTGTACATATACTAATTGTACTAGTTTTCTAAGACTGCCAGAATAAATGGCAACAAACTGAGTGACTTAAAATAGTACAAATAAGACCTAGATCTAAGGATCACAGTTCAAAGCCAGCCCAGGCAGGAAAGTCTATGAGACTCATCTCCTATTAACCAGTAAAAAGCCAGAAGTGGAGCTCTGGCTCAAGTGGTAGAGTGCCAGCTTTGAATGAAAAACCCAAGCAAGAACTTGAGCCTCCGAGTTCAAGCTTCAGTATTGTACCAAACAAACAACAACAACAACAAATCAACAAATGTTTTTATCTCAGACGTCAAAAAGCCAGAAGTCCAAATTTCAGCATCTATGTGGTTGATTCCTTCTGAAAACTGAGGGATAGTCTGTCTCGTGCGCCTCTCTTGTTTCAGGTGGCTTTATCAGCAATCCTTGGTTTTATCCTCTTTGGCTTATATGTCATTGTTTTATTCTCTGCTTCCATTATTGCATAGTCTTATCCCTGTGGAGCTTAGGTGTCTATATATAGGTTTACCTCCTCTCTTCTTTCTCATATAAAGACACAAGTCATTGCATTTAGGTGTTGCCTTAATCCATTGTTTGCATGTGTGAACTCCTAAAAGGGTGTGTGTGTGTGTGTGTGTGTGTGTGTGTGTGTGAACAAATGGAAGGTGGAATGGAGGGTAAACACAGTGATCATAGTACAAATTTTTGAAAAATGGAAGTAGGGAACTTGAATTGGGAAGGGAGGTGGGAGAGGGAGGGAGAATAGGGGAAGGGTAACACTGATCAAGATACATTGTAAACATATATATATATATATATATATATATATATATATGTTCAATTGAAACCACCTTGTATATCTTTTTTCTTTTGTGCTAGTCCTGTGCTTGAACTCAGGGATTGGGTGTTGTCCCTGAGCTTCTTTAGCTTAAGGCTAGTACTCTACCACTTGAGCTACAGAGCCACTTCTGGTCTTTTCTAAGTAGTTTATTGGAGATAAGAGTCTCGTGGCCTTTCCTGTCTGGCCTGGCTTCAAACCTTAAACCTCAGATCTCAGCCTCCTGAATAGCTAGGATAACAGATGTGAGCCACCAACACCTGGCTTGTATATCTTTTTGAATAATAATTTTAAAAGTTCTTAGCTAGAAATAAGGTCACATTCTTGGTACAGGAGATTAAAACTTGAATATATCTTTTTGAGGAACACAATTAAGCTGACTAGATATACTACATAGCATAATTTCAGCATGTAATAATTTTTCTTATCTATTATTAGCATGATTGTAAAGAAAATCTCTTTCCCCCCTTTTTTAGCACAATGTAGAGACATATTCAACATCAGATTAAATCTGGGCAATAGGAAGGTCAAAGAGCACATTCACGCATCCCAAGAATTGTCTTTCTATAGTCACTTAAGGATATATTAATCTATTAATTTAAGAGTGGAAAATGAAGGGTATGTTGAAGTGAAGGAGCCTTCAAATTCTAAGTATAAGAAATACTGCTAGGTATATAAAAAGAAAGCAAAAACAGATGCAACTGTATGGTTTTTAATAGAACTGGAACGTAATGTATTTACAAAGTAGGATAAGAAAAGGTTGAGCTTTATTTTACATTGAGTGTTTTAAAATGAAGTCTGATGAGGCATAGTATAATTTCTGTGAGCACATATTCAATAGTAAAAATTATCTTGGCCCCTATTGGATTTCTCCTATATGATTTTTTTTTCCTGTAACATGGTTTTGGAAATTAATTTTCTACAACTCACAGATTTGTCCATAGGTTTACATGGTTTGAAATGAGCTACTATATTATAACTGCTCTTAAGCAAGGCCTACATTCTCTTCCTAGATCAGCACCTTACTGGTTGAGCTTCTCTAGCCTTGATCCTATGATCTATCACAAACCTCTCTACCTAGCCTAGACCCTTGTGTTCATCAAGGTAGACTTAATTGTCTCTATTGTACAATTACTGAAAACCATTGAATCTGCTGTTCACATCTAGGTTCTTGATGAGGAAAGGTAAGGGGTAGTGGGGAAATCACACAAATTTATGGACACATGGCCCTACAAATTCATAGCATCTACCTGTCTCTGGGAATTATATACAGCTGGCTGCCTGTTAGTGATCCTAGCTAGGATTCTTCCTACTGAACAGCCACATTGGGTGGAAGTTTCATGATCTGCAACATAAACTTCTGAAGATTCTCCTTGGTTTTATGGGATCCTTTCTCTAAGTGAGCTGATTCTTACATGGTTGAAAAGGCTTCAGAGTCTATACTCTGTGATTTTATTCACTGTAAAGAATTCTTTTGGGGAGAAGCATAGTAACAGTGACCAAAAAAGTGTCTGGCAAATTCTTGCATCCATGTAAAGCAGCAGAATAGATATCCTCTTTATTCTATAGCCATCAATTGCATGTTAGAACAAAAAGAGAAAAGTATGGGAGTGTGCAGCTTTGATTTAGAAGTCTCATCTGCTCATGACTACTGGAGGGTGGTTGGTTCATGGTACAGACTCAAAATCTACTTTGTGTCATACAGTTGTTTCTCTTTATAAATAGTGATGTGTGAAAGAAAGTGGGTACAATGGAATTGTTTAAATACAGAGAATATGGGTTCTTTTCTTTCACTGATGGGAAACAGAGAAAAATTACATTCTGTTGCTAGCAGTTGAAGTATCACGGCTGTTTCCCCCACAAGCCATTAATAATTTTTTGTTAGATTGCATAATTTATAGTATCAGTTTTGAATGCATAATGTAATACTGTGTACTGAAGGGTAGTTAGTCTTTCTTCAAATAGGTTACTGAAAATGAAATAAATACCTAGATTAAATTTCCATACTAGGGAGAGAAAATGAATTAATTTGCTGACTTGCAAAAATATGTACTAACATTGTGGAGATAATCTAAATTCCAAAAATTATCTCATTGTTCTAGCTATCTGAGATGATTCCATTGCAAAAGCAATTGCTAGGAAAAATTTTGGCACAACAGTTTAAGAAAAGAATGACTTACTTTTTGAAATTATCTTTAAATGTTTGTACAAAGGGATATCAGTTTAACATGCCAGTTTATAAGTGCAATGCATCATGATCAATGTCACCCTTCCTATCATTCTCCCCTATTTGTCCAAAACCCACCCATTTCTTCCATTTAGCTGGTTCAAATGATCTAAGCTATAGCTAAACAATAATAAAACAAGATAAAATTACTTGGGAACTTATAGCATAACATTAAAAAGTAATCAATTTATCTTAGTGTCTTTGATTTTCAAACATGGCATTATGAGTAAGAACCAGGAAATTTTTGTTTTCGCTTCATATTTGGCTCTGCTTTAAGCTGAGTAAAGAATTCTAGAGATTTACATTTGTAGAAATTTGTACCTTTAGAGATTTGTCTTTTTTTCCTGTGGTTTAAGAAAATACAATTCATGTTTCATATTAGGAAACTTGTACTAAAATGACTATATGTATATTTTTCCACATTACCATCTGTTCCTGGCTGGTGTCTACATTAAGTTAGTAATATTTTTAACCTACATTTGATATTATTATGTTTTGCATGGATTCATAGCCTTAATTTTTTGCTAAGTGTTCTCTTCCTTAGAAACTATCAAGCTTCATCTGTGGGATTGGTTCAAGCCCCTGTGGGAATCCCAAATAGAATTCTAATTTTCTCTGGGCTTTGGGCACCATTTGCTGTTTACTCCTCTGCCGTACTGTTGCTTTGGTTGTAATAACAGGACTGCATTCATCGGGACATGTGATGTCTTCCTTAATGTGACCTCACTTTTGTCCTTATTAAAAGGAAGGAAATCAGAATGAAAGAGAGACATGGAAAGGCTCACATAAGGGTGGACATAGGTGACCTTGAAGAATGAGAACTGATAAGTTTGGATGCTTTAAAAATGAGTAGACTAAGATTTGGAGGGGGGAGGGATATGATTTGTGAAAATATCAAGTTATGATGATATGTAAACTCCTCCAAAAATTCTTTTTTGAGCCATTTACAGTCTTGTTTTTTTTTAAATGTGTTCTTACTGTTAAAATGTACTTTTCTACATAGTATTTTCCTACTTCTGTTTAGTTGCAATGTTTTCAAACAAACAGAATGATTTTGCTTAGATTGCTCATTTAATGTGACTAGTAAAATCTGTAGGTCACTAACTATTTGGAAATTTAATGTCTTCTGCTATTCTGTCAATAACAGCATTGTCATCATTATGATTAATACTCTCTAAGGTAGAACTTTGGAGAGAAATGTTGGATTCATGCAACTTTGGTACTCTCTTCTAAGGTAATAGATTGTTTGATAAAAAGTTATTCATTTTCCAAGTCTATAAAGTTCGCTGTTTCTGAGGCCCTTCTCTGAACGGGGCGTCTCACTATTTCCCTTTCCTTTTAAATAGACTCTGTTTGCCTTAAACAAGATAAAATAAATAAATCTGGTATACTTCTAAGTTTAGAAATTCTTTGCTAAAATTATTAAAATATTTCTTAACCTCTCTATCCCTGGAATTGTCTTGAGGTTATGTACAAATTAAAAGGATTTTACAGACTCAAGCTGGAGAAATCACACCTAGCCTTGATAAGCTTCATAATGCTAATGCTGTTTTGATAGAGTAAACCACAAGCAATGCAAATATCAGCCTCTACCCTCCAGTACAGGTGTGTAATAAGCACATGTAATTAAACCAAAGATACATAATGGTTTGTTGTTGGATACGCATTTACAACAGCTGACTACCGTGCTTAATGTGTGGTTCATGAGTTAGGTAATTTTCTTATGTCTCCGCTCCTTGAACAGAATATTCCTTCTGGACTCATATACAAAATAATTCTGAGCCTTTTACACAGTAGATTCCCACTGCTGCCTGTAATTTAGCATCTTTGCCAGATCAGCATTACGGAAAGATGATTAAAAAGAGCATGTAAATTCACAAACAAGTCATTTTATTCTTCAACTTAACTAATTTAGAAATGCCCCCCAAAAGGAAAGTTATCAAAATGTAAGGCTTTAGACATGGTTTCCATCTTAGAGAAATATATCAACCATGCATTTAATCACTGTTATGCATAAAATATGGTTTATGGCTCTGCTCTCTATATCAAATAAGCTTCGTTGTATATTATGAATCCAAGTCTTTTAAATGGCATAAAGCAAATATGAACAACTAGCACTGGTTTTCCAAAACATCAGTGTAGAAACAGACAGCAAAATGCACAAACTATTTCTTGTTGTTAAAAAGGAAAAAGACAACTGAAGAGTGTGAATTTAGATAAGATACTGGTTACATAAGGTACTCCACTAAGAATTAGATAATTTCCAAATTACAAAAAAAATTAGCTGGGCGCTGGGCGCTCACACCTGTAATTGTAGCTACTCAGCAGGCTGAGATCTGAGGATTGCAGTTCAAAGCCAGCCTGTACAGGAAAGTCTGTGAAACTCATATCTCCAATAAACAAGTGGTAGAGCACTAGCCTTGAGCTGAAGGGCTGAAGGACAGTGCCCAGGCCCAGAGTTCAAGCCCCAAGACCGCCAAAAAAAAAAAGTGTATTGCCTCTCAACTTCTTGTCTAATATTAGCAAAAGTATTATATTAATACTCGCGAAGCATATTTATGAGCATATTTAATTAATGGCATGTGACAAGAAATACAGTTTTTTAAAATAATTAACAGGGGCTAGGAAGGTGGCTCAGTGGTAGAGCGCTTGCCTTGCATGCATGAGACCCTGGGTTCGATTCCCCAGCACCACATAAGCAAAAAGAAAAAAAGCCGGAAGTGGCGCTGTGGCTCAAGTGGTAGAGCGCTAGCCTTGAGCTGAAGAGCTCAGGAACAGCGCCTAAGCCCAGAGTTCAGGCCCGTGACTGGACCCCCCCCCCAAAAAAAATAAATAAAATAATTAACAGTTTTGCTGATTAACATTCATATATATTCACTAAAGAATATAATACTTCTTTATGTGGCCCTATGAAATTTATATGAATAACATCGGGAAGAATATGTTATTGTTAAATTCTATATTTCCATTGTGACTCACTTTATAATTCAAAGTATACACACATATCATCTGGATTTTGAATTGGGCAACAACCCAACGAATCATAAAATCTTGTATAATAGTTGTGAATTTCCTTATTTCAAACTTTTAATTCTTTCTTCCCACTGTGATGCTATAATATCATGATACTGTAAGACATGTCTTTATAACTCAAGTATGTTCAATTGAGATGATGCTTCTTAAAGAACTAGGAATGGTTAGAAGAGTCTCTCCACTAAGATTGATAATGTGGAGGGGAAAAATGCACATTTGCTTTTTCTCTTTTACACAGGTTGTGTCCTACACAGGTATTATACTATATAGTCTGTGGTAAAAATGGTTCTAATAATATCCAAGCTCAATAGCATTTTCCCAAAAATTACTGCATAGACACCATTAATTATTACATTCAAGTGTGGACATTGCCTGTTGAATTCAGCTGGTTGTGATTTATACACCATTTCAAAAGAAATGCAAGGAAATAGAATTAAAAAGTCTTACTTTCCACATTAGCTATACAGCTCATCATCTCCTTCTAGACATCTTTCAGAACAGGAACTAAATCATAAACTTTATCCATTTGGTTAACTCTCAAATCCTTGCTTGAAACTAATTTTAGGTAAACGCTTTCTCTCCATTGAGGTTCTTGCATGAACTTTGAGAAATGGAGGCCTGTCTCAGTGTAGTCACTGTAACTCTTGTTAGTTTAGTTCCTTTTCCTTGTGACATGAATTAGTCATTACTTGCTCTGTCTTCTTTTTCTGTGACCTTGAGAATGCGGTTGTGATTGAGTATGTGTTGCGGGGCAGTGTATGCCTTCAGCCTATGTAGTTTGTTAATATAAGAGACTTGGGCATGGCCAAAGTGGTAGGACATTTGCCTGTCATGTTTCAGGGCCTATATTCAACTCCTAAAAGACTTGGGCTAGATTTCTTTATTCAGAAAGAGAATTCACCAAAAGGGAGCTCCAAGCTGGGCACCTAGCTACTCAGGAGGCTGAGGTCTGAGGATCAAGGTTTGAAACCAGCCTAGGCAGGAAGCTCTGTGAGACTCTTATCTGTAATGAAGCATGAAAAAAAAAGCCACAGTTGAACTATGCCTAGTCCTGAGCAAAAAGCTTAGGGACAGTGCCAAGACTGGCACCCACACAAAAAACTTTTAAAGAGAACTGCTGTTACTTTCTGCTAGCATGTAACATGCCCAATTTCACCTTCCTTCCCCCTTTCAAAAGCCACGGAGTTTAGATGCACCGTGGTGGGTCTTCCTTCTTCCCTCTTAACTACCTACTGTGGCTAGAAATCTCCATCTCATTTTGCCTGTTCCCCGAATTGGGTTTCAGCCTTCCTCATACTAAAGGATTCTTTCCATCAAACACTGTCATCCCATTCAAGTGATAAAAACCCACCTAAACCCTAAAACGTGTTCTCTCGATCTTAACATATTTTATTTTCTTTTAATGTTTTCTACATGAAGGTTCTACCTCTGACTTCACTTTAGCCCTCCCTGTACCCCTGTACAATTCTTACTACAGTCCCCGTTTCTAACTCTCAGAGACCATTTTCAGTTGTCTTCTCTTGAGAAATCTTGTCAGCTATCTAAACTGTGGCCCACTCTCTTTCTCTGTGTTCACAGTTCTATAGTATCTAGTTTTCACTCTAGAGCTCTGAACACCCTCAGTGTTTCTTCTTTTTGGCTCTCTTCCTCTTCTCTCTACCCTCCACTCATCTCTATTTTCAACTCATGTCCCATCTTTTCTTAGTCTTCTGTCTCATGCACTAGGAAATCTTACTTTTTTTTACTTCTTCAAATAGAATTTGTATGTCCATGATGTCCACTTTTTTTTTTTTTTTTTTTTTTTGCCAGTCCTGGGATTTGAATTCAGGGCCTGAGTACTCTCCCTGAACCATTTTGCTCACAGCTAGCACTCTACCACTTGAGCTATAGTTCTACTTTTGACTTTTTGCTGATTAAATTGGAGATAAGAGTTTCATGAACTTTCCTGCCTAGGATGGACTTGAACCAGCATCCTCAGATCTCAGCCTCCTGAGTATCTCGGATTAGAGGCCTGAGCCACTAGTGCCCAGCAAAATCCCAATTTTTACTTCAATTCTAATCTTATTCTCTGAGTCTTAGACCCAATAGCAAATTTTATTCTTGACATTTGTTTTTGGATGTCTCACAAGCATCTTGAGCACACATTATCAAAGCATGCTCACAACATTTTCTCTAAACTTTCCCCTCTTCTAGTCCTCATTATCTTTGTAAAGAGCAATAAGCTAAGTTGCAAATAGCAGAAACTCAAAAATCAACCTCAAAACTTCATCCATACTTACCTTACATTTAGTAAATTCTGAGTTCTAAATATTATTCAGATCTATCTATTTCTTTCCATAGCAACAGCTAGTATGTTAGTCATTTGTGAATTGGGCTAGCATAATGCTTCTGGCAATAATCTCGTGGCTTTACTGCCCAGGCTGGCTTTGAATTTTGATCCTCAAATCTCAGCTTTCCTGAGTAGGTAGGGTTATAGGCATGAGCAACCAGCACTGGTCAAGAGCCTTCTACTTTTAATCTCTTTAGAAGCTACAGTAGGTTTGGTCTGTGCTTTGGCAAGGTAAGAAAATCAAATAAGAGACAAGATAAGGAACCATGGGCCAGGATGAAGAATATTTAGAAAGAAATTTTACTGTGAACTCTGTCACTGATCTAGAGAACCGTGCTCTGGATGCGGGCAAAGGATTGGAGCCACTTTGGTGAAAACTAAGCACAGAGAACTGAGATTCTCCTGCTAGTCTCAAGGCAGTAGGCTGGCATGTTGTTGAGGGACCATATGCAGGGGGACAGCAAGTGTCCTCTAGGTGCTGAGAATGAGTACTAGCACCAGCTTCCAACTGGCAGCTCCTAGTAAGAGTTGGGACTTTGTTGTAGTAGAGTTTCAAGCCAGGAGCACTTCTATTTGCCTAAAAGGGCTTAGAGGAGGAACTCAAGCCTCAGATAATACCTAGATTTCAGCCCAGTGAGATCCTGAGTTGAGGACACAGCAAATCTAGCTCCTGACCCATAGAAACTGCAAGGTAATAAATTATTGGTTCTGCAAGCAAACAAATTTAGAACCATGCATCAGGCAGAAATAGGAAACATGGCCAGGTGCAGGTGGCTCAGGCCTGTAATCCTAACTATTCGAGAGGCTGAGATCTGAGGATGGCAGTTCAAAGCCAGCCTGGGCAGGAAAGTCCACAAAACTCTTATCTCCAATAAACCACCAGAAAACCGGAAGTGGCTCTGTGGCTCAAGTGGAAGAGCACTAGCCTTGAACTGAAGAGCTGTGGGACAGTGCCCAGGCTCAGAGTTCAAGACCCACAACTGACCCCCCCCCCCCAAAAAAAAAGAAAGAAAGAAAGAAAAAGAAAAAAATATGCATTCAAATGTGTTTTTTCTTTCATGCGATTGTTTCTAGTACATTTATAAGATTATTTCTTTGTTGCTTTGTATGTCCCTCCCCCACAGTATAACCCCTGCTTTCACTGTATTTGAGGTTGGTATAATTTGTGGAGGGGAAAGGGAAAAACAAATCGTTTAAATAGGGATACAGGTGGACCCATTGCAACAATGAGATGTACAAGTCATTATGTCGAAAATGAACTTTACAACCTAGGTGCAGGGGGGGGGGGCGGGGGAAAGGGAGGGAAGATTGGGTGGGGGGGCGGGGGGAGGATGGGAAGGTATGGTAAGGGGAAACAAAGGAGGAGGCTACAATGCTTGATAAGAAATGTACTCATTATCTTGCCCATGTAATTGTAACCCCTCTGTACAGTATTTTCACAATAAAAAGAAAAGAAAAAAAGAAATAGGAAATGCATGCAATACTCTGCAACGTCACCTGGAAATATCCTGTGCACAGTCAAATCTCTTATTTTGTTCTGTTTTAAATTGGGTCTTAGGATATAGTTTCCACTGGCCTGAAACTTGTGATCTTGAATACCAGGATTATAGGCATGAGCCACTATGCTTTGCTTAATCCTCAGTTTAAATGTGTATCTCTGTTCGTCCTGATTTTCCCACTTAAAAGTGATCTTTTTATATTTCTAAGGGACTTTGTTTCTTTCTGATAGTAACCTCTGCTTTTGATTATAGCTACTAGGATGTGCTTTCTCTCTACTCCCGAACTGTAAGTTCCTGGACATCAGAGATGCCATGGACTATGCATACGTATTACAGACTCAAAGAACTGATCATTCACTTTGGCATCTAGCAAATACTTCTCAAGCATCTAAAGTTCAGCATTTAGCTTCACCCAGCTTTTCCTTATAGTTTGTGAGTAAATTCCCTATGGCTTAGTACCATTGCAGAATTTTCTGAATTGACCTTCCTTAGAGGTAACTTCTTTTATTCATATATAAGCATCATACTTAAACTCCAACGTGGAAGTCAGTGGAGATAGATTTATGAGTTTGCAAATTCCAACCAACCAGCACTTTGGTGTACAGATACAACGTATAGGTGCACCTGTGGTCATCCACAGTCACAACTGTTACTCCCTTTTGCTTAACACTCCAGTTTTTGCTCACTTGTGTGTGCTCAAGTAGGTTTAAATAATAAATAATGAGGAACCCAGTCTCAGAAAACAGCATCTCTCAGTAGTGGAAACATTAAGATCAGACTTGGTTAATTGAAATCATGCATCGAACTAAGTTGCCACTCTGACGTGATCTGACAAAAATGATCATAAGATAAAATTGCCTCTTGCTGATCCCCACCTATCTTACATTTCAACTTGCAGCAAGATTGAGGCAAACTGCTCCAATTTACTGCTCCCGACCTGCTGATAATGGACGCTTTACCGTGCTCTCTCCCTTCATTACTGCTCAGGTCAGGGCTGTTAACAGGGACTCTTGCCACTTTTGACAGATAGTCACTACCAAGATGAATGGCGGTAGCCACATGACCACTTAGGACCAGGCCTTCCCTTTCCAGTACTTTCAAAATGCCTGTAAAAAATAAATAAATAAAAATCAAAGACCACACTGCACTGTTTAACTCTTTATTAACTAGGAGAATCAATAAGGCACCAGGCATCTGTGACCTGGTGAATCTTTTATTGTAGTATTACAACTATTTCAAAGCCACCACCTTACAGGGTTGTTGAAAGGAACTTCCTCAAGAAGATGCCTTTGTACATTGTGTTCTATTGGGGATAAAATCTGGGCTGCAAATGGAGTTCTTTGTGGGAGGAAGGGAATATTTTCCAGAAGTCTCAACTGGTACAGTTGCAGCTCCTACTTGTCTGAGTTTAAGTAAGGTTATTCGAGATAAAAAAATTAATTATGAGGAAAACAGACTATCTTTAATACCACATACATAAATAGCAATTGAGACCCTGATTCTTTGAATGTTCAATTGTTCATGGACAACCTTTATTAAAACCTTAACATCTATTTTCAAATTATCCTACTTATTTTTACAAAGAAAAAAATAGAATTTATGTATTAGTTTGTGCTATTTTCTTTTTTTTTGGTCTGTTGTGGGTTTTGAACTCTGGGCCTGGGTGCTGTCCCTCAGCACTTCAGCTCAAGGTTAGTGCTCTACCACTTGTGCCACAGTGCCACTTCCAGTTTTCTGGTGGTTTATTGGAAATAAGAGACTTGTGGACTTTCCTGCCTGGGCTGGCTTTGAACCACGATCCTCAGATCTCAGCCTCCTGAATAGTTAGGATTATAGGCGTTAGCCACCGGTGCCCAGCTTGTGCTGTTTTCTTAAGTAGATATATCATAGTTTAGAAAAGTAAGTACTAAAGTTTTTAAGCAAGTCAAAGGAGAATGGAGTACATATGGATTACGTTTCTTAAGAATTGTAACTCAATTCTATACATAAATGAAACACAATTTATATAATGCTCTAGTTTGTATCTGATTTCCAATATGCCTGTTCACTTCTGCATTTGACAAACAGTCAAATGAGCTCTTCACATTCTTATTAGATTTACATTTCATTGTCTAATTCACTGTGCCTCATGAAATTAGATGACTATTAAATACCATAATCTGTTATCCACCATTAAAATTAATTGATTTTCATGTCATTTTAGAACTAACGAATTGTCTAGAGACAGTCTCATAAACCACATAGCATAGTGGGAAAGCTATTTTATTCCCCATCATTTCTAGTAAGGTTGAACAGGGCGATGAACTTGCTGGTTTTTCGCTCTGCAGAAATCTCAAGAACATAATTATTCCAACACTGTTATTTTTATTGCTCTACAACCATGCTTGCAAATGATGTGGCTATATTCAATAATTATACTCCATGGATAAAATCCACATTCATGAGAAGGTTTTGAAGATGTGGAGGCTATTTAACATTGCCCTGGGAGAAGTTAGTCTGTCATACAAGGATTTGTCCAGATATAGTACTGTGTTGTTATCAGATCATATCATTTGAGTGAACATGCCATTTGGAAAAATAAAACACTATCAAAGATTTGCTGTAAGAGGTATACATGGGTAGCTTTGTGTTGTGTTACATGAAAAAAAACCTTATTTGCCATTTTGGTTCAGAGATTATATTGTTACATTACATTGTAACAATATAATCTCTGAACCAAAAAATCCTCATAGTTACTGAACCAAAAAATCCTCATAGTTACTGAAAATTTATTATTTTTGCACCATACCATACATTTTTAAAAAGCACTGTTTTCATTTAATCTTCAACATGCTCTCAGGAACTAGGCTTTGGATTTTGCCTCTCTCTTACAGGTAGGGAAACCAAGGCAGGAAGTGACCATGCAAGTTATCTAAATTCATGCAATTAATAACAAAAGAGTTAGGTTTGAATCATCTTAGTCTCCACTGAAAAACTCCTCTTTGAGCTTGTCAAAACGTCATTATATAACTTGGTAAAGTAATATAAAGGCTTCTTTAATGGCTTACTATTTTAACTTTTTTTTTTCTGTTGAAAGTGAACGCCATAGGCCATCTTCTGTCTTATCCTAGCTTTAGTCTATACCCCCTGGTTTTGTTTTGTTTTTTAAAGTACTTCAGTATTCCCATGGCTTTTTAAAAAATACAAATATAATTAATTTACTTTATTGTTATTATAAAGGTACAGATTACAGAAGGATTACAATTACATGAGTCAGGTAATGAGTACATTTCCTTTTTTACAGTGTCCTTTGAATGTTCATTAAAAAGTGGTTCTGGGGCTAGGGGTGGAGCTTAGTGGTACAGCACATGCTATGCATGCACATAGTCCAAGGTTCAGTTCCTAGCATCAGTAATAATAGTAATAACCATCATCATAATCATAATATTTCCACTTATAAACAATTGGTTTAATGGCTTAATCAAAGACAAAATGTCACTATTAAAAAAAAAATCTTTGAAGCTGGGTGCTAGAGTCTCAAGCCTGTAATCCTAGTTACTCTGGTGGCTGAGATCTGAGGATTGTAGTTGGAAATCAGCCTGAGCAGGAAAGTCCATGAGACTCTTATCTCTAATGAACTGCCAACAACAACAGAAAAACTGCAAGTGGAGTTATGGCTCAAGTGGGTAGAACACTTGCCTTGAGCAAAAGAATCCCAGGGACAGTGCCCAAGCCCTGAGTTCAAGCTTTAGGAATGGCATAAAACCAAACAAAAACAAACAAGAAAACAAAAAAAAAACCTGTTCAATATCAATAAAATTGTCCCATACAAATTTCAACTAATGAGTGACTCTCTAGATTTAAGGCACTCTCCCCTTCATAATTGAGACCTGAAAGCGAGCACCATTATGTCCATATGCTGAAGGAAAACTAAAAAGTGGGTTAAAAGGAGGGCTGACAGTCCTGGGTGATTCAGACAACATGTGCTGTGACCTGAACTTTACCCAAGGTCTGGCCTTTTATTCTCAATGTTACCTTAGTTTTGACATGTGATACACCACTACGCTCCCCTAGTTTCAAGGAAAACTTTATTCTGATTATTAATAATCTCACTATAATTTCCTCTGTCACTCTTAGTTGGACAGAACTACTTAGTACTCGAATGAGCTTTAAGTATTTCTATGCACTGGGCCATTATGAGAATAGATGGGTCTGCCACACTGTTGACCCCTGACTTGTCTTTTTCTAGGACTTTTTTCTTCATTTGCTCACTGTGATGGCCTTTCTGGTTCCATTCAAGTACTCCTTTAGGGGCTGGGGACTGTGAAGGTCTTTTGTAGATGCGATTAAAGCCCATAATCAGTTGATGCTAAGTAAAGATTATCCTAGAAAATCATCTGTCAGACTCAAACCAGTTGGAAAACCTGAAAATAGAACTAAATCTTCCTAAAAGAAGAAAGTTCATCTGAAGACAGCTGCTCCCACATATGCTCGTGAATCCCAGCCTGACAACCTGCCCTATGGCTTTCAGACTTGCCTACTTAGAACCCTGACCTAATAAGCCACTTCCTCAATAGATGTTTCCTACTGGTTCTATTGCTCTGGTAGAACCCTGACTAATCTAGCCATCAGTACCTGCCAGCGACTTGCTTCAAATACTGCGTATGTTCTCCCAGGCTCTTCTCATTTTATGCCTGGTGGTATGGAACATTGGGATCTCAGCCTTTTCTTTCTCCTTCATAATTTGCCATTGAAATCAGATTCATGACCCTACAACATAGATCCCATTGTTTTGCATCCTGATTCAGGGCTTATCTGTGTATTCTATTAGACATGAGCATTCAAAGATGAATAAAAACATAGATGTTTGCCAATGTGTGAGACCTTGTTACTCTAAAGTAAACAATTTTCTGTCTTCCCCATTGCATGAAGAATGATAAAAACTATTCAGCCCAGCAAGGCAGGACCCACAGACTTTAATCCAGATTTTTGCTAGTTAATTGGAGATAAAATCTCATATTTGAAGCCAGGTGCTGTGGCTCCTACCTGTATTCCTAGCTACTCAGTAGGCTGAGATCTGAAGATCACAGCTAATTATGTTTCCACAAATTATGAAAACTCAATCCCATAGACCAGTACAATAACGGGAAGTGGAAACACTAAATAAATATTTATGGACTGGTGGGTGGATAATCACACTGAGAAAAGAGTTTGCTGTTCTTTGTACCTCAAGTAGATCTGCCTAGCCAAAATGAGTGAGTCTCTGGAGAGCTAACCATTTGTGTAGAAGGTATTGCCTCTCTTCCTGTAATGAAAACCAATGTTATAGTAACTGTTTCTTTGTATATTTCATCTCCAGGGAGTAATTATTTTAAATTTTTAGTAAATGCAATTGTATATGTTATTTTACAGTTATATAACTCAGATAAAGGGTACGTTTCATTTTGGACAATCTCATCCCTTTTCTCACTCTCTTCCAGTTTTTCCCTCCTGTCCCTATCCAAAGTTGCATAGTTCATTTTCAACATAGTGAGCATCAATGAGTGAGCATCACTCACTGCTGCATTTTTTCACCCTTGTCCCTCCATTTCTGTACTCCCCCTTGTACACCCAAAGACAGATAAACGAACAAACCAGACAAAAGGAAAAGGGAACAAAAAAAAGCAGCAAAGGGCTGGGAAGGTGGCTCAGTGGTAGAGTGCTTGCCTTGCATGCATGAGGCCCTGGGTTTGATTCCTCAGCACCACATAAGCAGAAAAAGCTGGAAGTGGCGCTGTGGCTCAAGTGGTAGAGCGCTAGCCTTGAGCTGAAGAGGGAGGGACAGCACCCAAGCCCAGAGGTCAGACCCCACGACTGGACCAAAAAAACAAAACAAAACAAAACAGCAGCAAAGAAAAACACCTCTTGCTCCCATGAATGATTCTTATCAGATACTTCCTCCTGAAACTGAAGCTTAATGAGCACAGATTAAAATAAAAAATGAGCACAAATAATTCTATACGAAGTGCGATAATCTTATGAACATATATATACAATATATCCCATTTAGGAGAATTAAGGGCAGAAGATATACATATAATATCCTGCTCCTGATGGTTTGAATTTGTGCTGATGAAGCCTACATGAGAGAAAGAATGAAAAGATGGCCTTTGCAGACGTGAGAGAGTTCTACAAGGGAGAGTTGAATTAGGATCCATTTGTTCCTCTGAAGTCCTGCCCCGTTCCCATGAGTGTCATTCATAATGGACTTCTCAACTTTCAATACAGAAAAAGAAAAGAATGCTACAGAATGGATCATTTGACATCTGTACTGTAGGGAGTACATTGAGAAGTTATGTGATCTGCTACCCACAGGAGAATAAACAGTATTTCATATACATTGTCTGTGCATCACATATGCCCAGGGATCCATGCATGGGCTGGGGAGTTGTCCCTGGATAAGTCATCTAGCGCTGCTTTTCTTCAAGTTAACTTAAAGAGATAGTGGGCTTTCAAGAAGTCTTCCATCCATTTCCTTAGGAGCCTTCATTTATTAAAATTTATATAAGTTTAATTTTTTAAACCTCATGTCTGTTTTTCCTCAACTTGAAACTGCTATAATAACATGCATTTTCCAAAGAAACCTTGCCTGAAGTTTTCTCCTTGCAATAACTCACTGCATTAATTTGCTTGTGACAATATCCTACACTCACTTCTAATACTCTAGCTCAGAGATTTTTAACCTTTATACGAAGAGTATTCTTTACCAAATAATGAATTGTTACAGGGTGGTGTTCAGTGCCTTTTCGATGTGTAGCAATATACCTGGCTTCAACTCGTCAGTTGCCCCGCCTCCCTTTTTGTGATGATCAAAATCATCTATAGGGCTGAAGATAGAGTTTAGTGCTGGAGCATTTGCTTAGCATGCCCAAGGCTTTGAGTTTAATCCACAGTGCTGAAACAAAGAATTATCCCTAGATATTGTGAAATGTGGCTTGGTGAAAAAAATTGTCAGTGGTTGAGAACCATTGCTCTCACGCTTCAAGGTCAAAATTTTGGGTGATAATCTGGCACTTTTACAACAGTAATTAAGGCTGTATCTTCATAGATCACAGAATATTTATTTGCTTCTCTTTTCATGTGATATAAGACATAAAAAGATTGTTGATTTAGTTTTAAAGTAACTGACAACAGTATGTTTTCCATTATCTCCCTCTTTCTAGCCCCCATTTTTCTGCATGGGATTACTAAATAACTTACAGATCATAAGATTTAAGAGTTTACATTTTAGAATTTCATTAAAGCTTTTGTTGAACTTCATTTTGATTCAAAACTGAGCTATTGAGCAGAGTGAGTGTTGACTTTTCAGACTTGTAGAACAAGAAGCTAGCACAAAGCTTGCAAGACACTCGATCTTATTTTATCATGAAGAGAGATGCATTTAAATGTATTTTTGTTGCCTTTCCTTCTGGCTCTGCCATCACAGCTTTAGCAAGTGTCTATGGAGCTGAGTCATCTAACAGATCCTTAAATAAATAGCAATGCACGAATGAGGGCTCAACTAATGGCACACATGGCACTATCCCCAATGCCATCTGGGGAAGCTCAACATGGTTAGTGGCTTCAAGAGGCCCACATCAGTGACTCCAGTCAGAAAAATCTTCAAGCTTGCTGCCGTCCCTCTACCTTTGGCCCATCCAATGCCACAGTGCTTTAGTTTTCCTGAGACAGGAAGACCTTGCACACAAAACCTTTGTATCTTCCATTTACTTTTGCATTTATATGTTTGCCTATTTGTCTATAAACGTATGTATTTATTTATATGTTTGTTTATGTGTTTACTTATCTGTTGGCTGATACTGCATGTTAAACTCAGTGCCTTACATTTGCTAGAAACCAGAATTCTTCCACTTGAGTCACACCCCCTGAGTCCTTTTGCTTTTTAGTTTTGTTTTCGGAGAGGGTAACTCGCTTTTGGCTGGGCCAGTCTTAAACAATGATCCTCCTACCTTCACTTCCAAAGTAGCTGAAAATTAAAAGCATAAATCACCACACTCTGCCTTGTATTTTCCTTTTGAAACATATGCTTTGGGGCTAGGGCATGGCTCAAGTGGTAGAGTGCCTGCTGAGCAGGTGTGAAGCCGTGTGTTTAAACTCGAGTACCAAAAACAAACAATAAAGCATATGTTTCTGTTGTGTAGAAAGTATCATTATGTGGTAGTTGTTTTTTTAAATTCATTCTCAATTATATATCACCGTAGTTCCAGAAGTCCCATGTTGTTTTTGTTTTTAACATACTTCTCATAGTTAACACTTGGAAGCTAAGAAGGTGAGCAGAGAAATAAAGCAGAGGTTACAAATGTCGTCTCTACTTGTGTTGAAAGCATGCCTTATACCACAGCCACCAAGAACACTCTGGAATGATCTACCTGCTCTTTGCAGCATCTAAGGAAGCAAGAAGTTCTTACCTATATATGAGCAGAGCTAGGCCGAACCAGTTTGTAGCTTTCTAGATTGCCCAGGGTGGATGACTATTGCAGTAAGTCCTGATCTCTGCAATAATGCCCACATTCTCTGTGTCTGGCCTGCAGGGCGTGGCCTGTTCTGCCATACTGAGCATAACCAACTGACGGAGCATCTGCCAGCCACGTACAACATATAAGTAGGGAGCTCCTGAGGACAGTGGGTTTCAGAGCAAGCCCTGAGCTAGGCTAAGGCAATTCTCAAGCATTTCTGTCCCCCCTTCATTATCAATGAAGCCACCATGTTTCTCCCCTGGAGTCTAGATTGTTGACTTGGCTGTTCAGAGAGTTTTGTGTTAACTCATCTGTTTATATAAAGTAACCATGGTGCTAAGCATATATCCCTAGGGCAATGGAATGGTAGGTTAATAAAAATGACACCTGCACCTGCCATTTATTGCTTTGTGCCTTTAAGATCCCAGTTGAAGCAGCTTAGAATCCCATATTAATGGCTTTGAACACACAGTAAGAAGTCCCTGCATTAAAAAACAAAACAAACCAACAACAACAAAAACCTCTTGACAAAGTCAAGTGATCCATCCTTCTCCAATTTCCATGGCAAAATAGATTTATGTTCCTTGTGCACTGGAAACAAAGGGACCATAATTCTTACAATCTTCTATGCCAAAAGGCTACAGAATGAGCTCACAGTACCAAGTGACCATGAGAAATGATGGTCATTGGTGGCAGACCCCTATCTGTTTCTGCAGTGATGATGACAGAAGGGGGAAGTGGATGTGGGGAGTGTGGGAGTCTCCTGTGCTGTTCAATGCATGGGTTGGAGAGCTATTGACTCTAACAATAGTGGGAAGTGAAGCATTTCAAAAATTCTTTCAACTAAACCTTCCAGATATGGGCTGTGGCATAGGAACTGAGTTACTTGATAAGGAAAAACCCTGCCTTATGACCCTTTAAGGAGGAGTTCTTTGGTTATGTTGGAGAATTCCTTCAGCAAGTATCTATTGCTACCTATCAGTTTGCAGGTGTTGGAAACACATCAGAGAATAAAACAGACCAAGCCTGCACCTCACATAGTTTACATCCCAGCAGAGGACTAATATGATCCCATATTTTGAGCTCTGGATCAGGTACGATATTTGTATTATTCTACTCTGTGTATTCCAATTCTCCCCAAACACTGTGAAGGCCACATTTGATTCCATTTCACAGGTGCAGAAACTGAGGCTAAGCAAGGTACCTAAGTCGTCTAGACATCTTAACTTCAGTGCCAGCGGTCACTAGCTGGAGAAATTAATTATGATGTCAAGTTGTTCATTGTGTATTTGGAGACTTTGGAGCAGCCTGGCAGGTCTGACCCCAGTAAAGCCTTGAGCTTGCATTGGTTGCTCTTGCTTTCCTCTCATTTCTTCCACTCGTGTCATTTAACTTAGCAGTAAAAATATGCTTCTTGGACACAGTGCCTGTATCCCGGGGCTGAAATGGAAAGCAAACCTCTTTTCTTGCCAGTTCCAGCCCGAATTGCACTCATTCTGCTTATGTAAGTTTGTTCTTGTGAAACTCTTTACCAGGGAACTTAATCTGTTCATTCTGTGCCTGGGGAGTGGACTTTTTGTTCCTGACGCTCAATCTTTCTCTCTCCAGAGAACCTGTTTATCAGGAAGTGGCATGGCAGGGCAGAGAGTTCTATGTGACAATAGCTTGTACTACAAAGAATCTAGGAGGGAACATTCTGGGGGTTAAAACTAAAGACAAATGAGGTGGTAAGATGGCAAAAATACAGCTACAAGTACAAAAATGGAGCTACCCAAACACACACACACACACACACACACACACACACACACCCATTTATCTATCCCATGTACAATAAGAACAAGATAAGCACCCCCCCAAAAAAAATGGCTACACACAGCCTACAAGTTTGTAGGGAGAACAAAGGCAGCTATAAATATTCCAAGGATCTGATAATAAAAAAGAAAATGAAGAAGGAAAGAAAAAACCAGAAGGGGTTATCTCACCAGTGTAATGGCTCCATAAAAGCTTTTTATTGTGAAGAGAGTTACTTTACTTAGAGCTATATGAAGAAAGCTGAATGAATGTGAAAAAATTGCATGCAATAACCAGAGCTGAAAGATGATTATCAACCTCTGAATCCTGTATTTTGGAGCCAGTCAGTGCTGCTATTAGAAGATTGCCATTGTAGTTAAAGAAAGGCTTGTTTGGTATTTTCCTCCCCCTTTGGGGTAAACAGAAAGTCAATATAGGCTTCTCTTCTGCGCTTGCCCATTTATGTGACCAATTATTTTTAAAGATGTAATCCAATCTTACAGTGTCTCTGAAAGTCTCATTCCTGTGAACTTTTCCACCAGACTTCTGCAATACAACTCACTAAAGCAACAAATAACATCTTGCCAGAATGTGCCATATCCCTCTCCACCCATCTGACCTTCTCCCCATTCTTCAGCCATCTGTTTATTCTGTCCTTGGCTTTTAACAGGACAGGGGGTGACATTTAAGAGAGTTGACCCATCTGCATTGCAACCATTTAAGGACTGGAATTGTAAAACGGGGGGGGGGGGGCGGGAAGCAAACTTTAGGAGTTTGGAAGACATTCTTTTCTTAGGCTCTTGATGGAGTTTTCCTGTATTCTGGGGCAAGCTCCTGTTCTGTGCTTTTCTGGACAGCTGGAGGCAGTACAATCATCCAGAATGCTTGTGTGTTGTGTATAGTAGCTTGTTTCAGAGATGATACTGTTGAGCAGGTATTAATGATAAAAGTTTCTAAAGATCTGCTTGATGTTAGTAATACATTATAGGGTAATAGTTGCTTGGCTGAATTTACTCATGGAATTACCTAAATAGCGGTGACATTTATAAACTCTGGAAGATCCAAATAGTATCAAGATTAAGCACATTTGGCCAGATTACTCTGAGATGGGTTGTCTTTTGAAAGTACTCTTAAATATTTCAAAATTATGTATAGAATTTGTAACAACTTCCTCTTGTGTATTGTATCATCAGTAAATTTAATTTTAGTATTCAGGATTTGTGTTGAGGTCAGCAGGTGGGACACTTTGTAACTCCATTACCCCCAGAACTCTTACAGTCTAGGTAAGGAAAGGACCTCAGACCTCAAAGCTAAATTAGTTTCACCGGAAGTCCACATTTGGCTTGGACCTTATTAAGTGAAGAATGTAGAGGAATCTTACGAAGAAAGAAGAGCTTGTTAGGAAGATGTATGGAGAGGTTGTTCAGTGGGTTCTGAGTAACAGATTGGAGGAAGAAGCTCAGGTGTGCGGTTGCGCAGGAGAGGGAGACAATTATGTACTCCGTTTCAAAAATCAAGAATTAAAGATTGTAGATGATTTTCTCCATAAAGAAATGATAAATAATTGGGGAGAATGTTTATCCTGATGCAAATGTTGCTCACGCATTTATGTGTTAAAATATCACATAAGCTGGCTACTTGGGGCTCACAGCTGTAATCCTAGCTATTCAGGAGGCTGAGATCTGAAGATCACAGTTCAAAGCCAGCCCAGTTCAGAAGACTCTCATCTCCTATTAACCCAAAAAGCCAGAAGTGGAGCTGTAGCTCAAGTGGTAGAGCACTAGCGTAAATTTTATGTTCTTCTAATCATCTTTAAGTATTTATATGAAGGAATTGCTATTTAATAAAGCAGTTTATGAATACAATGTACCTTGATCAACGTCACCTTTTCAACATTTTCACCTGTCCCTTCCCAACCCACACTTTCCCTCACTTGTCTTAATTTTGTAGGATATACACTGAATTCTTGACTGAATTCTCCCCTTGATCCCTACCTCATCCCTTTCAAGTATCCATTTCCTGGTGTTTATTTATTTTTTATTTTTATTTATTTATTTTTGTCCGTTGTTGGGCCTCTATTCTGGACTTGGGCGCTGTCTCTCAGCTCTTTAGCTCAAGGCTGGTACTCTACCACTTGAGCCACAGTACTATTTCTGGCTTTTTCTGCTTATGTGATGCTGGGGGCCTCATGCATGCAAGACAAGCACTCTACCACTGAGCCACCTTCCCAGCCCATGGTGTCTTTTTTTGTTTTTTTTGAACTTTACCTTTCTAAGGAAATACACTACTTGAGTTCTCCCTTGAACTTGTAATATTTCAGTTAATATATCTATTTACATATGCATACCACCCAACGTATTTACTTATATGTTTATAAGCTAAATCAAGCTTTCACATATGAGAGAAAACATGCAACCTTTCTCTCTCTCTGAGTCTGACTTACTTCTCTTACCATAGTATTTTCTAGGTGTTTCCATTTCTTTACAAATGATAATAATATCTTTCTTTCTAATGGATAAGTAAAATCCCATTGTCTATATATACAACATTTTCTAATGGGTGAGTAATATCCCATTGTGTTTTCTTTATACATTCATAAAACATAACAAAAAAGTGTTAACATACAAAAAAATGAGAAAAAATAATTTTTACACCCCCTTCCATGTGGTTGAGAATATATGGAGAGGAAATGCATGGACAGAAACTTTCCATACCGTTGATTTGCTCAAGAAAGGAAGACATAAGAAGGAAGGTAACTGGAATCTAATGGAAGCCTGGGCTGTCAGGCAGCAAAGAGGGAGGAGAGCAGCAAGCTAGAAGTGAGCTCTGGAAGAAAATGCAGGTCTTCTTTTCCTCTCTCTCTCTCTCTTTTAGACTTTAGGAGTCTAAGGATGAGAAGCACTTTGAATGACTATTATGACTTTCTCGTGTGTGTGTGTGTGTGTGTGTGTGTGTGTGTGTGTGTGTGTGTGTGTTGGGGCTTGAATCTAGGGCCTCAAGCACGCTAGGCAAGTGATTGCATACATTTTGAAGGTAAAGCTAATAGGACCTGCTGATGGATTGAAAATGTGGTATAAAAAAAAAGATGGAAAGTCAAAAGATGACTCACATATTCTGATCTGATGTATTTACTGAGATAAGACAGCTGGGGAGCATGTCTGGGCTGGAGTAAACAGAGACTTAGGTATGGACATGTTAAGTTAAACCTCTAAAAGGCATTTGGATGTACAAACTTATATTAGCAATGGGCTTTCTGAGAATAGAGAGGAAAGAGTCCCAATGAGTACTATTTGGCAATTCCTTTGGTAAAAATACTTCCCCATGGCTGGTTTTTGTGAAGTCATTGTCAATTAAGTATAGACTTGTGAAGGAAGATAAGTGATCTGGCTTAGGTAAACCACCAGGAAACATAGCCATCAATGTGGGAGTCATCAGTATACAAATACTTCTTAGCTCCTTGAGCTGGATGGTGGTACTGAGGGAATGTGGATGAAGAGAAGAAATTCTAAAACCAAGTTCTGGGGACTCCAGAGTCAAGAGTGGGGAAAGAGGACCCAGAATCATAGACAGGCTATGAAGAAAGGATCACAGAAAGGAGGGCAGCAGTCATCTGCCAAAAGTTCCTGGTGGCTATGGAAGACAAAGACTTAAAGTAGGCCATTGAGTTGGCAATACGGGAGCTTTGTGACCTGACAGGGGCAGGGTAGAGGAACAAAAGCCTCAGGTGCCAGAACTCCACCCTCACCTTCCTCCAAAGAGCAACACCTGAAGGTAGGGCTGGCTCTGGCAGCTGAACCCTTGCATTAGAATTTTTAGGCTGTCCATTGGGGCTTTGAATTTGAGTAGACTTCAGAATCACAGGATGTCATCACTAGAAGAGAATCGGATAGATCTCTTGGCTCAAAGATGCAGGAGGAACAGAAAGGAGGTGACGAGTCCATGCTCCCTAATTTTAAAAGGCGCTTACAAAAAAGCTATAGAAATCTCCAGTCCTGTGATTGCCTATCACTTGCTAGACTCCATGAATAAAAATAGGGTCTTTCATAGAGCAACATCGCAGACAAGGTACCAAAGTTTGGGAGGACATTTTCTTCTTAGTATTTGAACCAGTGTTTCATTATTTTACCTATCTTCTTTCTTTCTCACTTTCTCAGCCAACAGCAGTGGGGAGTGTGTGGGCTAAAGTAAATATTACCAGCGTTTCTCTATTTTTAGGCCTTCTATTTCTAGGTGAATCTATTACTTATGCAAATTTGCTCCAAGGATGAAACTAACTAACTTTCTTTGGCTCTTTGCCATTCACTTGGTCATTCAGTCATTCACTAAGAGGTGATAAAGAGGAAAGAAGCAGGGGAAAGATTTCCAGGAGAGGACTAGCAAGTGCAAACAGAGATAGAATCTTTCTTTGAGGCAGTAAGGATTGTAACATCAAAGGGCTTGGGGGTAAGGTTTAAGTGGTAGAGGTCTTGCTTACCAATCACAAAACTTTGAATTCGCACCCTAATATTTCCCCCCATCTTCTTCCACCAAAAAATCTTAAGACAGGAAGGGAAGTTGCAAGAGGCAATAAATGTTCATCTTAAAACAACAAGAAGCTGAGCACCAATAGCTCATGACTGTAATCCTAGCTACTCAGAAAGCAAAGATCTGAGTGGATCATGGTTCAAAGCCGGCCCAGGCCAGGAATTCCAGGAGACTCTTATCTCTCACCAAAAAGTGGGAAGTGGACCTGTGGCTCAAGTGGTTGAATGCTAGCTTTGAGCAAAAGAGCTTATGGACAGTGCCCAGGCTCTGAGTTCAAGTCCCAGTATTGGCACCAAAAACAAACAATGAAGTGAAACAAAAACAAAAGAACAGAACAGTGATTAGGTAGGGACAGGGAAATTCTGCGAACTCTCAGAAGACAATTGGTTGGAAAGAGGGCAGACAGAGGGGTTGGTCATACTTACCTCTAAGTTTCCTTTCTCACTCCATCAAGCACTACTTCCTTTGGGTGAGTGTCTAAGTAGTTTGGGGTTGTGATCACAGAATGCAGGGTGTCTTATAAGAGCAGACGTTTAATTCTTAAGCTCTGTGAGAGAGAGAAGGTCAAGAGCAAGACCCTGAAGAACTGGTGTTGGGTGAGGGCCAACATCTTGGTTCAGTGCATGACTAGCTTCTTGCTATGTCCTCATATGGTAGAAGGTGCAAAGAGCCTTGTGGAATCTCTCATTTTTCATTTGTATTTTTCTTTTTTCGTGCTACTCCTGGGGCTTGAACTCAGGGCCTGGGTGCTGTTCTTGCACTTCTCTGCTCAAGGCTGGAGTATCACGTGAGCCCCAGATCTACTTCTAGCTCTTTTGGTGGTTAATTGGAGATGAGTCTCAAGTTTTCTTGCCCAGGCTGGCTTTGAACTTTGATCATCAGATATCAGCCTCACCAGTAGCTAGGATTACATGCATGAGCACCCAGTGTCTGGGTCTGTGGGGCCTCTAAGTGCTTGAGCTCCATTCATGAGGCTTCTATTCTCCTAACTGTCTACCTCTTAAATGCCCCACACCCAAATACCATCATATTGGGAATAAGCCTTCACTTCCAGGCTTCTTAAACAAACTCAGCCTTAGCCTATGGGTATGTCTAGGGCAAATGGTGTGGTGTGTGCAGAAAAGTCATGCTGCACAGCAGCGCTGTCCTGAATTGGAGGCTGGTACCTCACAGCAGCTGAGATGGGAATTAGGAGATGAGCCACTTCCCTGAGGTTTCTGCTGATTGATACGCTTCATTGTGTTCTGAAGATTAGAGAAATAAGAGAAATACAGCTTGATAATTAGCGAGCAGTCAGGAAACCTTGGAAACATATGACAGGTGAGTAGATTTATTAAAAGCAGTGCTGACATGCCCATTTTTCAGAGTTCAGTGTTTCACCAGCAGAATATGAAATAAAGATTTTTTTTTAAAAAACCACTGAGATTTATTTTCACATTTCAGATGCTTGGCTTAAATGAGAGAAGTACATCGCAGAGCAGCCTTGTGTCTGCTTGGTCGTGGGAAGGATTTCTTCAAGTAGCTATGAGATACCAGAACACAATCTCACTTTCTCCCCACCTAACATTTCCAGGCTAAGAGTCAACATGTAAATTGGTAACATTGTGCTGGAGCCAGGGATTCTAATTCACAACAGTCCCAAGTAAAATATCAAAATAAAAGTTTTTTGTTGTTGTTATTGGTCATGGGGCTTGAACTCTGGGGTTGGACGTTGTCCCTGCACTCTTCAGCTCAAGGTGAGCGCTCTACAGCTTGAGCCACAGCGCCACTTCCGATTTTCTAGTGGTTTATTGGAGATAAGAGTCTCACGGACTTTCCTGCCAGGGCTGGCTTTGAACCACGATCCTCAGATCTCAGCCTCCTGAGTAGCTAGGATTATAGACGTGAGCCACCAGTGCCTGGCAAAAATAGAAGAGTTTTTCTCTAATGTTTCTAACAACTTTTTCTTTGAATTTTCTCTTCCAACTGTCTGCTTTCTTCTGTTATCGGAAAGAGAGGACAGAGACAGAGAGACTGAGATTATGTGCTTATTTATACTCATGTGAAATTGACTGATGGTGCGTTTTATCTCCCACAAAACTCGAAGTATGGTCAGCATTTGAGAACACAAGTGAAATGGAAAGAGATAGTGAGTGCCCAAGTAAAAAAGTCAGTGATCTGAACAGGGACCTCATTTCTTTCTTTCTTTCTTTCTTTCTTTCTTTCTTTCTTTCTTTCTTTCTTTCTTTCTTTCTTTCTTTCTTTCTTTCTTTCTTTCTTTCTTTCTTTCTTTTTCTTTCTTTCTTTCTCTCTCTCTCTCTCCCTTCCTTCCTTCCTTCCTTCCTTCCTTCCTTCCTTCCTTCCTTCCTTCCTTCCTTCCTTTCTTTCTTTCTTTCTTTCTTTCTTTCTTTCTTTCTTTCTTTCTTTCTTTCTTTCTTTCTTCTTTCTCTCTCTCTCTCTCCCTTCCTTCCTTCCTTCCTTCCTTCCTTCCTTCCTTCCTTCCTTCCTTCCTTCCTTCCTTCCTTCCTTCCTTCCTTCCTTCCTTCCTTCCTTTCTTTCTTTCTTTCTTTCTTTCTTTCTTTCTTTCTTTCTTTCTTTCTTTTGTCGGTCATGGGGCTTGAACTCTGGGCTTGGGTGCTGTCCCTCAACTCTTCAGCTCTTCAGCTCAAGGCGAGCACTCTACCACGTGAGCTACAGCACCCCTTCCAGTTTTTTTCTGGTGGTTTATTGGAGATAGGAGTCTCACAGTCTTTCCTGTCCGGGCTGGCTTTGAATCATGATCCTCAGATCTCAGCCTCTGAGTAGCTAGTATTACAGGCGTGAGCCACCAGTGCCCTGATTAAAGTTTTTGAGATTTTTTTTTTTTGGGGGGAGGATGTCTGGTCGTGGGGCCTGAACTCTGGGCCTGGGCACTGTCCCTCAGCTCTTCAGCTCAAGGCTAGCGCTCTACCACTTGAGCCACAGCGCCACTTCCGGCTTTTTTCTTTTTGCTTATGTGGTGCTGAGGAATCGAACCCAGGGCCTTGAGCATGCAAGGCAAGCGTGCTACCACTGAGCCACCTTCCCAGCCCCCCGGGACATCTTTTCTTTTGCCCTAAAATTACCTCCCTCTCTTTGGCTCTTTTTTTGCTTCTATTCATTTGCAAGACATGGGTCTCACTATAATGGAGACTCTGAACTCTTCCAGCAGACAAGTCTTCCTTTCTGCCCTTCTCTGTAAGAAAGTGAAAGTTACGAACAAACAAGGAATGGAGGCCAGTGAGACAAGAATTATGACAAAGAAATTAAAATCTACATGGGATTGCTAAAGAACAGCACCAAGGAAAACTCCATGCTAGCCAAGGAGTCCATGGGGCAGAAGGCTGTAATCCCACCTGGCTGGATTACAAGGGGTCACTTGTTAAACTATAGAAAGAGTGTGTGTGTTTGTTTGTGTGTGTGTGTGTGTGTGCGTGTGCGCGTGCACGCGCGTGTGCGCGCACGGTGGTACTGGGACCTAGGCACTGTTTCGGCCTTTTCACTCAAGGCTCACACTCTATTACTTGAGCCACACTTCCATTTTGGGCCTTTTGGTGGTTCATTAAAGATAAGAGACTCATGGCCTTTCCTACCCTGGCTGGCCTTGAACTGTGATCCTCAAATCTCAGCCTCCATTGTATGTAGATTATAGGCATGAACCTCCAGCATCTGGCTGAGCTACAGATTCTCTTCATAAGGAGACCTTGCTGGGTTTTGTTGCTGTGGGCTTTTCAGCTTCTAATTATGGTGTTTAGGAGACTAAATGGAGACTGCTGCAGATAATCAGAATGCTAAGAGCAGTGGATGGCCATGGTGGGACAAAGGGAAGGCTTGGCCTCGGTGTGCAGCGGCCCTCCAACCTGTCAGCAGTCAGCACTTTCCAGGTAATGAGGTGTCTGTAAGGAGGTATTGCATAAACGATGAGGTTTTTAGTTTGGCTTTCATAAAGGGCTGCTTAAATTTGAATACTAGCTTCATATAAATTAGAGTTTATCCTTTTGAAACCACTTGTAATGTGCTTCTGTTGGGGTATAGGTCATTATAATGCAAAGTTCAAGGTTCCCAGAACATAGCGGGACTCAGGCTGCATTCTTGTAGCTAGGTCCAATTCAGTTGAAAATGAGAATTACAGCGGGAGCATTTCCTGGTCTTTGACCCAGCCTGGGAGCTTTTTAAAAGCAGGGTTTATGCAGCACGCTAACCTCCTCTGACTCTCAGTGCTTGCTAATAGTAGCTGTGGTCAACCCAGAGCAAATGGAAAACTGCTAAAAAAACAAAAACAAAAAAACCTCACTCCATGTTAAGAAACATCGGCAGCACTTCCCTTCCCTTTCTGTGTCCTCCTTGCCTGGGAAATGGAAGATATTTAAATGTTCAAAGGAGATTTTTTTTTTCTTTCTGCTCCCTGATACAAAATGTAGTCAAGCAAAACAAAAGGATGATGGCATTTAAAAAAAAATCTCTGGACTGTACCTGTCTGAGGAGCACGAAGAAAAATACTAAGAAAAATCATGGAACCTGTAAGTACTGTTATAAGATGAGAAAACAGGGAGGCACATTTTGAAAGATTGAATTTTGGAGTCTTTATTAAAAGGCCAGCGACTGCATGGTGGACTGGTAGACTCCTGTCTCAAAGGCCCGCAGCCAGCAAATACACTTAACACTATTAGAAAACTGAGCCCTGAAGGCCAGAGAGGAGAAAAAGAGCAAAAACAATACCAACAAACCAATTCAGTTCTAATGGAGAGCTGAATTGGGATGCTATGGTGACCAAAGTGCCAGGAGACAGGACACAGGACACAAACATGGAGACACGTGGCATAATGGTGCCTGAGCGAGTCAGGGCCTAAATAGGGGTCAGGTCAGGGGACAGGGTCACAGGAAACTCCCAATCCCAGGCACTGGACTGACAGGTTTAGTAACCTATCAGCCAGGAGCCCGCCCCTGCCTCCAGGGATTCAGGCATGCCCATCACCTGAGAGGTGGGGGCTTCACCTTCCCCCACTATGAAGACAGGATGCCAGAGCCTACCATCCACCATGTGGCCAAGATGGCGCTGACCAGACCCGACCCCTCTATTTTAGTACATTTATTTATTCATTTTATTTATTTTATTTTACTTTTTTTGTGCCAGCACTGAGGCTTGAACTCATGGCTTGTATGTTGTCCCTTAGTTTTTTTTCACTCAAGGCTGGCACTCTACCAGTGGAGCCTCACCACCCCTCTTGGATTTTTGGTGATTAATTAAAGATAAGAATCTTGGGGTCTTTCCTGCCTCAGTTGGCCTCAAATGACAATCTTTAGATCTCAGCTTCTGAGTAGTCAGGACTATAGGCATAAGTCACTAGCGCTGGACTTTAGCCAGACTTCAGCATCAAGTTCCTTGCTTAGTGTTCACCATAGTCCTGCTGCTGGGACCGTTTTATACACAGGAAATTGAGGGCAGTGCAGTTAATTAACTCGCCTAAGACCACCCAGCCAGTGACTGGCAAAGGAGAAGGTCTGAACCCAGGAAACTAGGCTTCTCCTCAGTCAATGCTCTAAACTCAGAGTAGGATGGGACCAGGCAGAAGCATACTAAACTCTTGGATTTGATTGGGTACAGAAAAGACACTTGTAAGGTGAATAGGAATTTTATGAAAACCCTACAACATAGGAGTTTTAGGGCGGGGGGGGGGGGTGTGGAGATGTCCATTAACTAAATGAGGGGTTCAAATCTTTTTTCAGATGGTTATTTAACCAGACACCGTGGTTCACACCTGTAATCTAAAATACTCAGGAGACTAAGATCTGAGAATTGTGGTGTGAAGTCAGCCTAGGCAGGAAAGTCCATGAGACTCTGATTTTCAATTAACCAGCAAAAAGCCAGAAGTGGAGCTAGGGCTCAAGTAGTAGAGCACCAGCCTTGACTGAAAACACCCAAGCCCTGAGGTCAAGCCATAGCAGCAGCACGCACATACACAAAAGGACATTTAAAGTCAAGATCAGAATAGATGAGCTTTAATTAAAACATGTACCCTGGGTCAGAGTAGGAATATTTACCAGCCCATAATATTATGTAAGGGTCAGCAGATGGGATGTCAGAAAGTGCCTTGTATTTAGTGATGAAGGGGAACACTACACAGGGCCACTGACTAAGCCTGTTAGACCCAGGCCACCCAGCTCTGGTGGCAGATGGCCATGGGTGGAACTCTTCAAGACTGATCTGAACAGACTAGCTTGCATTGTGAAATACTATCCAAACAAAATAACAGACAAAAGCAAGGATCAGAAATAGATCACAGTGCAGTTCCTATGAACCTTTGGGTCCCCGAACACCTGCCCTGGGGCTATGCAGAGGAGTTAATTGGTGTGAGCTGTGCCTACCACTCAGGCAGGGAGAGGATTTAGTGGCAGGGTGGAATCCCTGAGGTCCTGGAAGCTCAAGAAAAATCCAGGCACTGAATAGACATGAGATACGTGTCACTGAGAAACAGAAAGAATTTTTCTCTGCTGGGTCAGTGCTGGGCTGAACCATGGGAGTGAGGGACCCTCACTGGTGGCCAAGAAAGCATCACAAACAGAGGTGGTGGTTTGGGGAGGAGAAATGAATGAAGAAAATGTGGTCTATGTACTCAACAGAATTTTACTCATCCATTGGGAAGAATGATTTCAAATCATTTGTAGAGAAATGGATGGATCTGAAAACAGCCATGTTAAGTGAAGTATGTCAAGCTTGGAGAGAGAAAGGGTGAATATTTACTCTCATACGGGTAAGCTAGAAGTAATTTATAAATGTGCTACTAGTAAACACTTCCGTGCTAGATCCAAGTGTACACAGATGTAGTCACCAAAATATGGTATTTTTAGGGGAGAATTCAAAGGGTGTCATTCCTTAGAAAGGCTAGCTCAGAGTCCAACTAAATGATGACCACAACATGGGTATTTGAAAGGGGGTAGAATTAAGGGGAGAGGGGTAGATGAATGAAGAGAGGAAGCAAGGAATACAGTCATAAAATGTAACGCATATCCTCAAAATTCAGAAACTTAAAGGAAGGGGAAGAACAGATCAGAGGCATTGTATTCATAAACTGATTTGTTGAATGGTAACCCCTTTGTACATCTCCTTAAAGATAATAAAAAATATAATAAAAATACATCGTGATAACCCCTCTTACATCACCTCTACAATAGCAATAAAAAGTATAATATATATATATTTATATATATATATATATACACATACTTTGCCAGGGTCTTGGACAAGAAGTCTTAGAACTGAAACTCTCTCATGTACAGCAGTTCTTATTTGTGTGGCCCTGAAAAAGCCCACTTTGCTTTCCTGAGCCTGTTTGTTGTAAGATGGTTTTTAAAACAAGGACACATTTGACAAACCTAAGTGTCTTCAGTCAGGTTCTGGCAACGAGTCTTTGAGCTCACGTTTTCCAGCAGGAAGTTTCTTGGGCAGCCCCTGGGGATCAATACCTCTGAGGGTGGGAAGAAAACAGGATTGCATGGGCAGACGAATTAAAACTGTAACACTAGAGCAAGAAAGCAATCAGCCAGTCCCACTGGGAGCTCGAGTTGGGTGGCTCTTTACCTAGGCCAAGTTGAGGCAAGAGGGCCAAACCTCATAGAAGGGGTGAAGGATGGAATAAGTGTCTGGGGAGATAGGTAAGCAAGGTGTTGAGGAGTTAAACTGGTTTTCCCTTTCTTTCCTGGAGGAGGCCTATTTGCTTTTTCCCCTTGATTTCTATGGACAGGACCCACCTAACACTTCCTTCCTGGCCTTTCCTGGGCGGGACCTACTTAACCTCTCCCCTTGCCCTTTATAAAGGAGGCCCACCTGACCCTTCCCTACTGGCTTTCTCTGCTTCACCCTCACTTCTTTTCCAGCCCAAATCTAGTAGTTCTTCCTCTTCTCCTGTGCCACTCTCTCTCACTCTCTCTCACTTACCTTCCCAGAGTCCGGCTCTGTCTCTCACGTCTCCCACATCTCCAGGGGAGAGGAAGAAGAGAGAACAGAGAAGCCACACTCCCACATTCCCCGTTGTTACAAGAAAAAAAAAAGAGTCACTTCCAAGTTAAGTGCACAGCAGTTTTTATGCTTCCCGAGTCCATCAGACTTAGAAGGCAGACTGACTGCCACAAGCAGGGGGACCTCGCTTTGACAGAGGTCATTCTCTTTCAGCTGAGGACAAATTTTCCTAGAGAGTGATGCAGCCAAGCATTAGCAGGCACTGCATTGCAGCAGCTGGAGGAACCAGAGCCTGGGTCTTGAGAGGTAGCAGCTCCAGCAAGGACTACAAGCTCCTACAGAAGACATTATTATCATGATTATGAGACTAATGATAAATCGTGTATATTGGGAAGATTGAAGCCATTAAAACCACCTAGCACCCATCAAGTGTTGGTGTGTATCAGCACAATCTAATATACCAGACCTTACAGCCAGACACTCACTGGTAGATAGACGCTTTTCTGAAAGTCTTATAAGTAGTCCATTTTCCTTACTACATCTAAGAAAAAGACCCATGAGAAAACATCTACTTGAGAACTTGCTTTTTTTCTTTCCATTTTAAAGCTAAGATAGGATTGATGTTTATCCTTGAGATAGAAATGATAGCTGTAGGAAAAGACTAAAGGTTTATTCAAAGGTAATGTCATTTCAAATTTATAAATTCTAATGTTGTCTCTGGCTGTCATTTTGTTTAAGAGGGAGAAAAAAAAATAACCCACCAAGTTTCCAGTGCCTTTTAAGAACTGGGGCTTAAAAGTAAATTGTAATGTTTAAAAGGTACCAGAAATAAAGGGATATGATGACAAATCTCATTTTCATTTTTTCAGTTTTGTAGTAATCCTCAAGGCTGACCATCCTTACCCTGGACTTCTTGGCAAAATAGTGGCCCAGAAATTTCTAGCCCCTTGGGGAAGGGATTCTAAAATCACTGTGCTTCAATAATATTTTACTTACTACCTGACAATTGAAATGTGGACTACTAGCCAGAGTATTCATCTGTCCTTCAAGCTTCCTAGCAGAAACTCATTTGATTCAGACAGAGCAGAGGAGCAGATTATGAGAGGGGAGGGGGAAGTTGGAAAGGAAGGGTTGGGAAGGAGAAGGGTACAGCAAGAAACAGAAAGAGAATCTATGGGGATCTTTTTTGTTTTATTTTGTTTTGTTTTTCCCTGGAGAAAGACCAATGGGCACAGCTCAGTAGGGGCTATGGACTGACATGCTTGATCTTAGGGAAGGTTCTGAGCAATACAATTGTCCATTTTCTCCAGCATCTCTCTCCTCTTCTCTTCTCTTCTCTTCTCTCCTTTCCTCTCCTCTCCCCTCCCCTCCCCTCTCTGAGTGCAGAGGGTGCCTGTCTCCCTTCCTCAGGCAACCAACCATGAGCTCACTGGGGTTAAGCCACCAACACGCCCCCTCTGAAACCAGTGTAGACCCTACCCCATTGTGAAAACCTAAAATGAGAAACTGGGATGAGATTTGAGGATAACGAAAAGAAAACCTCATAGAGATCTAGCCAGACTGTTTCCTGGTGACATTCCTATGCTCTCAGGGACCAAATGGCACACAGTTCATCACAGCAGGCTCGCTCCACCCACAGCAATGGACACTGGAAAATCATCCAATGCCTGCATGATGGTATTTTCATTTCTGATGGGCCTGGTAATCTGTGAGAAATGAACTTCAATTGCTTTCTCTGCAAGTGCTAAAAAGTTACTCTTACATCTTGGAGGGCCCTGGCAAAGCAGAGGTCAAGGACCAGTAGTTTTGTGGGACTAAAATAGCAGCTCTGAAATGAACACTTGATACTGTATATAAATTGAATGATCAGCTAGGTGATTTGAGAACTCCCTGGGTGGAATTTACGTGTCCTTTGGATGAGAGGATGGTTCTAGGCCCGGGGAGTACCTCTGGCAAGGCACAGCAGTCAGCGCACCTGGGAGGAGAGCAGGGCGGGAGGAAGTAGTGAGCGACTTGACCGGACCTTGTCTTTCATCCTGCTTCTTCTTTGGATGCTTCTTCAGCATGAATGGGACAACTCACAAGGCAGTTGCCTTTGCTTCTTACTGTGTGTAGGCTCAGGAGATGGCTCAGCCTCTGCTGGGGGTTGAAGGTCAAGTGCTCCTTGACCTCCACATCTATCCCAGACAGATGGGAACTTCTGAGAGTAAGCCATCACTTCAAAACTGTAGCTGGGAAATGCAAATCTAAATTGGTGAGTTTTTTTTTTTTTTTTAAGATGGATAATATTCGGTCTCAGCTTTCTTTCTTTTAGTCGGTCTCCAACTCAGGGCCTGAGGTGCTATCCCTGAGCTCTCTTTTTGCTTATGGCTAGTGCTGTACCACTTTGAGCCACAGCTTCACTTCTAGTTTTCTGGTAGTTCATTGGAAATAAGAGTCTAACAGACTTTCCTGCTAGGGCAGACTTTGAACCACGATCCTTAGATCTCAGCCTCCTGCATGGCTACGATTACAGTTGTGAGCCATCAGAACCCAGCTCAGACTCAGCTATGATAGTTTCATTTGTATCATGGAGTTTTAGAGAGAGAAAGGTTGAGGCAAAGGGCTAACAAGAGATGGAGAAACATCTGGAGAGACAGAGTCAGAAGAGGAACAAGAAATGGGGCAGAGACAAAAATGAAAATATGGACAGATATGGGGGGACAGAGAGTGACACAGAAAGAAATGGAAAGGGAGAGTTGAGGGAAAGATAAAGAGATTAACAAAGAAGAAAATTAAGTAATAATTCATGTTGCTACTCAAAATATTGAGATTCACATCGAAACATCATAACTACCTTTATATCCTAGTTATCTTTTCTTCCTCCATCTCCTCCTCCTCCTCCTCCTCCTTCTTCTCCTCCTCCTCCTCTTCTTCTTCTTCTTGTGTATGTGTGGGTGTGTGTGTGTACATGTGCATGTGTGTGCATATGCCAGTACTAGGGTCCAGAGCTCTTGCTTAGATTTTTTGCTCATAGTTGGTGCTCTACCAATTGAACCAGACCTCTAAGTTCACCTCCATCTCAATTAACCAGCCTGGGCTAGCTTCGAACCGTGGTTCTCAGATGTTAGTTTCCTGAGTAGCTAGATTTCCAGGTATGAGCCATGGGAGCCTGGTCTTTCTTATTCTAATTTTTTCATTTTTATATTTTATAATTAATAGTTGTTTTCTTAGTGAGGGTAACATAGTTTTCTTCCTGGCTTCTAAGTTTTAATAAGTGGTAATGATGGCTAAACGCAAGCAGGAAAAAAGGAAGGAAGGAAGAGGAGAGGGAGGGAGGAGAGAAGAGAGGAAGGGAAAAAAGAAGGGAGAGAGGGAGAAGGAAGAAAGGTTCAGGCAGGGAAGGAGGGAGGAAGAAAGCTGGGAGGAAGGAAGGAAGGAAGGAAGGAAGGAAAGAAGGAAGGAAGGGAGGAAGGAAGTCTCAGTGGTCAACCAGTACTTAGGATACTAGGACCCCCTAGGTTCATACTCAAGGCTTTGAGATGAACTGAATTAATCTTGTTTTCCCAGAAAGTTTAGCGGTTCATAAATACCCTTAGCTTAACATTCAAATATACTCACTGAAAACAGCTTCAGTTATAACAACCTACTTAATCCCAGGCAGAAATGGTGGTGGAGGGGAAGAGGGTGAGACTGATTATGGAAGAGGATAGAGGAATACGGAGATTTAAAGGTTTTCAGAGCACAGAGTAGGAGAGAACCAGTAGGGAGCTCTTATTTTCTGTGGGTTTCACGCATTTTTCCAAACATGATGTTCCCTTAATCTTCACATTAGCTATGTGTGCTTGCTTTCTCATGATACAAAAACCATCTTATTTTAGCTAATTGAAAAAGATTAAGACATAGCAGTGCCAATCCTGATCAGCTGCCATTCTTGGACCCAGCATGCAACATGAGCACCATGCTCACCTATCAAGTCATTTAACAAGTACAATATGTGAACAAAGAATATTTGATCTTTACTTAAGCCTCTGTTAATTCCATGTGTCAGAGCGGAATAAGTTGCTAATTTCTCTGCACAGATAAGATATGGGAAGACAAGTTCAAAATAATTCCACACTGTATGTTGGTAGGAAGAGAGTCTTAGGTACATGTCAACAGATTAACCAGAAATGGATTGAAAAGACTAAATTTCACCAAGGCTTCAAAACTGTAGGGAACAATTGCAGGGTCTTCTATTTTTACATGCAACTGGAACTAGTGCTCATCATCACTTGATTTGGATGAATTAATATTGCACACAGTACTATCAACTGTACTATCAGACACAGGTAAACATTGTAGATCTTGGGGAATCAGACTCATGTATTGTGACCTTAAAGTTGAGCTCCGTCCTCCTCATCCTCCTCCTTCTTCGTGAGAGTGACTTGAACTCAAATCTTTCTAGTGTCATTTCCTAAGTTGTATTTTGTTTGCCACTTGTCAAGAATACTGAATTGCATGAGTAGACTCTATGGTTCTCCTTAGTATGTATTGGAGCTGGTGGCTCATGCCTATAAACTTAGCTACTCAGGAGGCTGAGATCTAAGGATCACTGTTCAAAATCAGCCCAAGCAGGAGAGTCTGTGAGACTCATATCTCCTAAACCACCAAAAATCTGGAAGTGGAGGCATGGTGCAAGTGGTATAGCCCAAGCTTTGAGCAAAGAAAAAAAATGCACAGGGACACTACTCAGGCCCTGAGCTCAAGCTCTAGTACCTACACTCTTTCCCCCTTCCCTTCCCCCCCATACCAAATTGCACTGGAGAAAAAGATTTACTCACTTATTATTTGTATACTATCACATCACATTTCTTTACTTGTAGCACCAAATACATAAATAGCAACTCTTAGGTTACTGATTTTCCTGCTAGATACTCACTTAAACTATCGATTCCAATTCCAACACTGAAAAAAAATGCTGTTTGTTTGTTTTTTTTTTGTTGGTCATGGTGCTTGTACTTGGAGCATGGTTGCTATCTCTGAGCTTTTTTGCTCAAGGCTAGTGTTCTACCACTTTGAGCCAGAACACTACTTCCAGTTTTCTGGCAGTTAATTGGAGATAGTCTCACAGACTTTCCTGCCCAGGTGGGCTTTGACCTGTGATCCTCAGATCTCAGCCTCCTGGTTAGCGAGGATTACAGGCAGGAACTACCATTGTCCAGCTAAAAGGTGTTTTTTCATTAGTACCTGTAAGCAAACATTGAACAGTAGAAAGGGCCAGATAATGAAAAGATTTAAACTTGAGCTGCCTTCTCTCTCCATGTGAAACAGGTGAAATCCTAGGGAAGTGCTTTGTCATTGACGCCTCCGGAACAAACACATGTAGATGTAAGTTACAAATACATCAACTTGGGGCATGCACTTGAAATATTTTCCTTTCGAGAGGACACAACTCTATTTGGGCAGAAGAAGCAATGTCAAATACCCACCCACATCTACTTGCTCCCGTGAGTGCCCACAGAAGGGACCAATTGTGTTATACTCTCACATTTTCACCCAACCCTGATTTCTGCCCTAAGACTGCCACCCTATCCCTGCTTACACCGCAAGGACAGTGGCCCCATGAGGGGAAGAAAACAACAGCCACAAAACCCAAAGCCATAAAGGTTCAAACAAGACAAGACCATTTAATATGCACCGACGCTTCAATGCAGGATGGAGGGCAGGGCCCAGCCCACATCCCAGGACGTCTGCAGGTTTTCTCTGATGAGCTGTGCAGAGCACGCAGTCAGCTGGGCTTTTCACCCCGGTAAGTAATGAACGCACCCCACGGAAGGATCTCGGCGCTTGGACATACCTTTCTGGGAGCAATTTTAACTTTTCCCATGTCCATTAGGCCTTACAGCCTAATCTTGCTCTGCCAATTGCTCCCGTGGTGAGATCATTAAGGAAATTATTTTAAGATCAAACACCCTGCCGTGACAATGGCGTCCCATGTAAGGTAAATGCTTCAAAGGCCCCCCTTTCAAATTACAGCTCTGCGGAGTTATTCATCACCCCTCCATAGGGCCGGCCTCACCATTACTTGGCTTTTTGCCTCAGGCGAAGGTAGCACTGCTAATTGGCCTCTGTAACAAAACTGACCTGTAGACAGGATAAAACTTGTTTGGAGCTTAGAGACAAAAATTATTCAAGGTTAAAAACACATGAATGCCCCAGCTATGTCACCAAAAAAGAAGAGTGAATGAATGTCTTCCCCTGCGGTTCTTAATGCGCTCCCGGCGCGCCCCCCCCGCCAAACAAAGGCTGGTTCAGGTAGCCGGCCCGGCCGGGGCTGCTGTTCCCGGTGGGTTTACCATCCCCCTCCCCCCGACTCCTGTCCTCCCCCGTCCTCTCCCCCATCCTCTTCTGAAACTCCAAGGCAAGCAGATCCATCCTGGCTTGGGTTCTGCGCCCCCTCCCCGGGAGGGTCTTTGATCTCCTGGGATAAAGGCAGATGGAACAATTTAACTGCTCGGGACAGGTGCAGCGTTTCGTTGACAGGTCGGGGCTTTTATTTCTAGCACATTAGCCGGGCGCATACAAATGGCTTTTTGACAGATTCAAGCAGGTAAAATAGCACCGAGGGTCCGCAGAGGCCGCGGTCACGCACCTGCCTGAATGGCACAATTGGAAAATGATGCATAAATTAAAGACAGGTAAAACCTCAGGCTTCTCTGCTGTAAGCGTTTGGGTGGACTTTTTTTTTTTAAATGACTTCCTAGGGTGGTGCTGTTGGGGGAGATTCTTCAAGGAGTAAACACTAAATGAACTCCTTTATCTCTTTGGGTTCAAAAGAAGGCAGGGCTCTAGGCCAGTACCATTTCATGATGTTCTTTGGGAAGGAAAATGGGAAAGGAAAGATCCCTTGACAAAGAGTGAACTAATTCATCAGGAATACTCAGTAGGCACTGTGTTGAAAAAGATCTATACAACTTGGGGGGGGGGGGGAGAAGGGGGGTCGGAGGGAAAAACAAAAACTGAGAGAAAATCAGGGAAGAGGTGACACTGTTTAAAAAGAAATGTTCTCATTGCCTGACTTATCTAACTGCAAGCCCTCTGTACATTACCTTTACAATAAAAATGTAAAAGAAAAGAAAGGTCCCTTGCTTTCCCTCAAGATTTACGTCCAGTTCCCTCCCCCCATCTCCCCTTCCTTCCTCCCCGACCCCCCCCCCCCCCCACACTTGCCAGGTGAAAGATTTTGATCTACAAATTGTGCTTGGCTTAACCAGTGTATTCTAAGGATAATCAATCTGGTTAAGAAAGTTACTGGGGTGTTTGAAGGAGTTTTCACCCTCTCTAGATTAAAAAAGAAGGGACTTTGGAGATTAGTTCAGTAACTATTGTTTTTCTAGAAAAATTAATCAAGTAGGATTTTTTTTGTCCCCTTCCTATTTGACTGCATAATTTTGTAACAATAAAAACTTTCCAGGATCTTCCTCATGTACAATAGCATGTTGAAGAAATTTTAAATTTGTCTGAAATGAAGTCATATAGTAACCCCTTGTAGTTCATCTGAATTTATGTATGTATCATCAGATTCTCTGTCTTCAAATTAGATAGGAAACTAGCAATTTAAAATCGTTCCTTTTGTTGTTTCTTTTTTTCTTACTATTTCAAAGACTTTTAAGTTGTTGATTTTTTTCTCATTCTTAATAAATATTGCAGTTAAGAACTTAAAATTTGGGGGGGACGGTGGAAACACCCTTTTTGATTTTGCTTTCAGCCACACATTTCATGAAATATTACATTTTGTCTTTTTCTCTATCTTTTTGTTCACTATCAAAGAAGTGCTAGAGTTTAGAGATAAGCTCAAAACAGTGTCTACAAACTAAAACAGATAGTATCTACAAACGAGTCTAACTTGGAAAAGAAAAAAAAAGGTGAGCTCCTAACAAGATGCTTTCTTTGGAAATCACAGCCTTTTATGTTTACTCCTGCTTTTATGAGTCTGTTTCTCTCCCTAGAACCTGCCAGTCGCTCCTCCATCAAAATCACAATCCTGGCCCAGGAATGAATAGAATCATTAAGATTTCAGAGGATATTTAGGTCATCGCCAGGTTTTCTAGAGGAACTATAAATAAGGAAGGAAATCCAGGGCCAGGTTCCTGATTTTGGAAAAACTCTATGAACTTAGGAACTTTTCTAGAAAAGCTGAAGAAGTTAAAATTATGCATTTTACCAACTATGATTTGAGAATTATGATCATTCCAGAAATCTTGCACTCTTGATCTAGTTTTCCTTACTAGCAGACAAAGTTGAAGTTAAAGCTGAGAGAGTTGAACAGCTTGAGATCAGATTCAGAGATTTCAAAGGACTTATCTAAGATAGGTCCTATAGGTCCTATAATATCTGGGAAATTAGTCCTACTCAGTGCTGGATAGGATCTGACCCTAAGGCATCCTTTTCTGATAATGGATGTACTCACATGTACAGGAAACTTTTTCAACGATGTATCCCTGAATCATTCACATTCTTGTTTTGTATTTGATTGCATTTTCTTCTTAGCTGACATGTCATTTCTTTTTTGTCTAGAGTATAAACAATTGCATCTGCTTTACTCTCAGGATTCAGAACATGCCTGAGACACTGTTCTCAGTCACCATTTGTTAATTAAAGAAATGACCAGATGAAAGCATGAAACTGCAATGAATGTCCCTTGTTGCTGTTTAATTTGCCAGGTCTTTGCTATGACAGGCATGTGCCACTACACCCCCTATGGGTTGATAGTGGGTCTCAAAAAATGTTCTGTGTGTGTGCGTGCGTGTGTGTGTGTGTGTGTGTGTGTGTGTGTTGTGTGTGTGCTGGTTCTGAGGCTTGAACTCAGGGCCTGGGCGCTATTCCTGAGTTTTGTTGCTTAAGACTAGCATTCTACAACTTGAACCACAGCTCTACTTTTGGCTTTTTTTTTTGTTTTTAACTAGAGATAAGAGTATCACAGACTTTTCAGCCTGGGCTGACTTCAAACAATGATCCTCACTTCTCAGCTTCCTGAGTAGCTAGGATTACAGGCAATGAGCCACTGCTGGTGCCAGCTCACAAATGTTTAATCTGAGCTACCCCTGTTCTAATCCTAACTAGTTAGGATTATAGGCGTGAAACACCCTTACCTGGCTTCATTTTTTTTTTTCTTAATCCCAAGAAGGATATGTGGAAATATGAAGAGTTATAGAAAATGACCTTTAGGGCTGGGAAGGTGGCTCAGTGGTAGAGCGCTTGCCTTGCATGCCTGAGGTCCTGGGTTCGATTCCTCAGCACCACATAAGCAAAAAGAAAAAAGCCGGAAGTGGCGCTGTGGCTCAAGTGGTAGAGTGCTAGCCTTGAGCTGAAGAGATGAGGGACAGCCCCCAGGCCCAGAGTTCAGGCCCCATGACTGGACCACCTCCCCCCCCCCAAAAAAAAATGACCTTTAATTCTCCTACATTAGTATAGATTTCCAAAAGAGTGGGTTTTTCCTGAAGAAAGATGTTGTGGTTATTGATGGATATGCCGGGGATCCTTGGGCCCACAGCTTAAGAGCACTTGCTGAGCAAGCACAAGTTACCTGACTTTAAATCCCTGTACTGCAAAAAGTAAAAGAAAAGAAAGGGACCTGTAACCAGATACTGGGAAGATCATGCCAGTCTTGAGCAGGTCTTACTGGGTCTATCTTTGGTAAACATCTCTTGTTACCAATTTCCTAGAGGAGATAGAGGTCACCTTCTGTGTTTTAAAAGAGAACTACAGCACACCCAGAAAGTTCTCGAAGTCTCTGCCAGTCTTTCATTGGTTAGAACAACTAGCTACTCTGTGTGATTGGATACCAGTATAATTAAAGGGAGCACCTCCTAGTCCTCCCAGGCAAAAGCCAGAGAGTCAGTGCACTAGGCCTGCTGCCATTTTGGTTTTGGTGTGTCAGAGAGTAATTTTTTAGAAGGTATCATGGCCAAGAGCCAAGGGCTCTCTGGAGGATGACAGATGGAAACAAAAATGGTGTACTTGCTACTCTCCCTTTAAAATGGCTCAAGCAACTCTGAAAAATACTTCTGAAGGAGAGACTGAAAAATCCAGAATGACCATCAAATCAAAAGAAGGAAGAATGTTGATTCCATTATTCTAGGCAACCCCCATAACATCACCTAAAATAAGATCTGATTCAATTTTTTTCATTAATGGCCAATGTCTTACAATAAAGAATGGAAGTAAGGCAGCAGTGGTGCATGCCTGTAATCTTGGCTATTCCAGAGGCTAAGATCTGAGGATGCTGGTTTGAAGCCAGCCCAGATAGAAAAGTCTGAAAGACTTAACGTCAACTAACCAACAGAAAGTTAGAAGTGGAATTGTGACTCAAGTGGTAGAGCTCCAACCTAGAGGGAAAAAAAGAAAGCCAAGTCAATAATGTAGGCCCTGAGTTCACATCCAAGTATTGACACAAACAGACAAACACCTATTATTATGTGGGACCCAGAGATCCAGCCATACAGTCTATTGAAAGATGAAGAAGTAGCTAGAGACAAGGAAGCTGGAACCAGCTTGCCCAACCTCTGACCTTCTGCTTTAGCAAAACTAGCTGCTAATTGCACATTACCTAGGCTCAAGAAGGAACTTCCCCGTAGCCTACAGGAGCTTTGCTTGGGATAGTGATCACAGTGAGGGATCAGACTATGCAGGGAGGAGCTGAAGATAGGGGCAATCAGAGTGAAATACTCCCCCAGAGGTCAAATTCCTGGAGGGGGAACAGGCTTCCAAAGAGCAATTGCTCAGTCTGATTCACAGATATAGGCAAGTCGATCCCAGTGATTTCTCAGTGGAGAAAGTCACCCTGACAGGCCAAGGGAGGATACCCAGTTAGCAACTAGGAGAGAACACACATGAAATTCAGGCTTTCAAGTTAATTACATTAAGTAGAGTCTATTCCTGGGAGGAAATTACCCAGGGGGCTATGGGAGTATGGTTGAATGTAAACTAGCCTCCCGGTCCCTATCAATGCTATCCCCTCAGGGACACGATTCTGTGGATGTAGAGATGCTACTGAATGTGTGTGAGGAGCGGGGGCAGGGAAGGCAGTCACAGATCTGACAGGAGTATCAGTGAAACCATACACTTACCTTTCTTCCTTCTTTTCTTTGACTTTCACCTGATGCTCCTGGTGTCAGCACCCTGGCGATCTCTAAAGCCAATGATAGAAAATCTAGAGGGACTGATGGGCTTCTGTAGCCAAGTGTGAAATGTATTTCCTATTTTATCTAGTGTTTTCTGTGGAAGTAAATAAGACAGATGGAAGAGGTTAGCCTGTTTTCTTCCTCTCCACCCTCACTCCCCTCCATAAATGCTTATCACACAGTAACTAACTACCTAGACATATGCTAATTCTAGATGATTAGATGTCTAGAGATTAGACATACTCATAAATAAGGCTATTACAAGGCTGGAAAGGGTAAGAGCCATACCTCATGTCCAAATGATACCAAGGGTTTTCAAGTACAGGGTCTCTATATCCATTCAGGTCAATTTTCAGCTCTTGTCTCACTACGTAGGGATCCATTTAGTACAAAGCCAGATAAAAATAATCTAAGGGCCCCATTATGGTCTGAAAATAGTTGCATCTCACTTGTTTGCCTATAGAAGTTAAAAGGTGGTAGACTTCCTGTATGAATGCACATTGGTTTCTCTTTTGGGTGGAGTGACAGTGGTGGTATTCTCGCTTGGTTCTTTATTTACCTGCCCTTAGTTTGTTACCTGGCTCTTTATCATTGCTTATTGTCATGAGCCTCCAGGACGATATTCCCACACTGCAGAGGCTCAGAGGGCTCTGGGCATCAGCCCTGGCCCATCTATATCCTTGCTACAGCTGAGGGAAAGGATTCCAGATGTTTAGGGTTATTATTTACCCCTCGGTATTATTGCCAGCAAATATACAAAGTCCAGGAAGAGAGTTGCTGGCCAAACCAAGTTAAGGTAATTTGAAAAGTCATCAATATTATAATCTGGCCACAATCTAAGTGAACACCTAGTCCCTTATTTCCCAACATTATTTGATAAAGAAAATGAATGTGCCAGGGCCTTACAGCCAGATGATTTTGTTAGGAGCTGGTGCATGTATTCCTCGCTCTTCCTTCAACAGTTGAACAGAGGACTAAGGATTTTCTACTGGCTGAAATAGAGAGTAGTAATGGGGAGTGGGTTTCTAGATTTACTGTGCATCCGTTCACAGGGCTGAGTTGAATAAATGTGCTTAGCTATACGTGCCTCACCGAAGCAGTGTATTTAAAAGGCATGTGAGAACTAGGTGTCTAAAGGAAAGCTGCAATTTCCTCTCCCCGGGTGTAGAGTTTTCCATAAGTCAGCCTGTACAGATACGATATGATGACAGGTTGTGGAAACCAGCACCCAGTAAGGATTTATGGCATATCATAGAACTGTATCAGCAATTTTTGACCCAGAGCAATTAAAATAAGTTTATGAGTAATGATAATTTAAAAGATTAACCATTGAGAATAGAATCAGCTCAAAGATTTTTAAATAAAAAACCCCCAAAGTATTTCCATTTATATATATATATATGCCTACATCTATATGCCTTCTACCACATGACTCACAGCTCCACTTCTGGCTTTTTGTTAGTTAATTGGAGATAAAAATCCAAGTTTTCTGCCCAGGCTGGCTTTAAACTGAAGTCCTCAGATCTCAGTCTCCCTAGTAGAGCTAGGATTACAGGCATGAGTCACCTGCACTCTACTTTACTTTGTATCTTTGAAAAACATTTGAAGATCCTAAAATTTAAATGGAATTCTTGCATCTTTCCCTCTGTCCCTCCCTTCCTTCTTGCTTGCTTGCTTGCTTCCTTCCTTCCTTCCTTTTGTCCTTCCTTCCTTCCTTTTTTTCTTCCCTTTTGCTTTTGTGCTGGTCCTTAGGCTTGAACTCAGACCCCGGATGCTGTCCCTAAGGTTTTTTGATCAAGGCTAGTGCTCTACCATTTGAGCCACAGCTCCACTTCTGGCTTTTTGGTAGTCAATTGGAGAGAAAAGTCTTGTGGACTTTCTTGATCAGGCTGGCTTCAAATGCAAGTCTCAGATCTCAGCTTCCTGAGTAGCTAGGATTATAGGATTACAGATGTGAGTCATTGGCATCAGGCTCTTCCTTGTATCACAGAGTATTTGTATTAGTTTCCTATTGTTGCCATAACAAATGATTACAGGCTTGGTGTGTAAAGCAACACAAATGTAGTCTGACAGTATGGAAGGTCCAGAGCCTTTACCAAGATGTCAGCAGGGCTGCCTAGAGTAGAATGTGCACTTTTGACTTTTCCACCTTCTAGAAGATATGGAAAGCTTTTGTTGATAATTTCATTCCACATTATTTGAATCTCGTCTCTCATTGTCTCATCTACTGTGGCTCTGATGCCTCTGTCTCAGTCCAGTAAGGACTCTTGGGATGGCCTTGGCCTATTAGAAATCCCACCATAGTTTCCCCATCTCAAGACTCTCCTTCACTATCCCCCATTATGGACAGAAAACTAAATACACCTGGGTTCTGGGGTCTACTATAAAAACGTGGCTAAGTCCATTATCCAATTTACCATAGGATTTCAACCTTGGCAATATTTCTCAGTACGTTTAAGGTTCTTTGTGGCTTTTTCCCCCCACATGTAGTTATATAGTTTATCCAACCTGGAAATTCAATTACAAGGGTGAAGCAAAACAAAGAAAAAGCTGTACATATGGTAGGGCATTGGAAAAAATCAGCTCAAAATGTGTATGTTGCCGGGTGCCAGTGGCTCACGCCTGTAATCCTAGCTACTCAGGAGGCTGAGATCTGAGGATTGCAATTCGAAGCCAGTTCAGACAGAAAAGTCTGTGAAACGTTTATCTCCAATAACTACTCAGAAAAAGCCTGAAGTTGTGCTGTTGTTCAAGTGGTAGAGTACTAGCCTTGAGCACAGAGAGGCTCAGGGACAGTGCCCAGGTCTTGAGTTCAAGCTCCAGAACCGGCAACATTCTAATTACAGGAACATATCATTTATAGCATTTAATGTAATCGTTATTGCTAATTCTTGAGAATATAGTAGTAGTCTTATAAATCAATAATATGTTATAAAATTTCTTATGCCCTATAGCATAGATTTCCTCAATTGTATCATGCTCATATTTTTCATTTAGAAACACTACAGATGAACATTTTGAGATTGGGTGAATATCATCTAAGATCCTCTGAACATAAAAGTATTAAGAGTAAACTAACATTTGGTATGCATAATCTAATCTTTCGTGGAGGGGGGATTGGTGAAAAGTAGTGATTAGATCTTGGATCGAGCCATGCCAAGTTTCAGTGAAGAGTAAATGTTATGATTGTGTGCTTGGTCCCTTAAAACGAGGATGTGTAATGGAAATTGTGACAGAACTTAATTATAATGATGCCTCTCAGTGTGGGTGTAACATATGTGTGGAGCTAGTTCATAAAACATCCTAATTCATCCCAGAAACCTATGAGTAACACAAGCAGTCACCAAATAACCGTGTCTTCTGAGTTTGCTCTGGAAGATGGTGAAGAAGAGACACATTCCAGTCTTGCTCTAAGGAGTGGCATCCTCGCAAAGTTTACACAAACTACATGTGACTTCAGCTTCCTCCATTCCTCACCTGCTGCTAGCCAGTCCAAGGTGTTCTGTTTCATACAAATGGTCTGTCTCTTACATCTGCCCGTCCTTAACATGTTCTCTCCCTCCACTGACATTCCAGCTTCAGAGTCATGCTGCGTGGGCATGGCCTGGAGTCACATTGGAGTTCTACCATCACCATCCAGATGTTCAGATTAGCCTGCAACAATGCCAGGCCATGCATCTTGCAGCAGTTCTGACTTAGATGCTTCAGGATGACTGCATATCACCTCCTTGGTCCTCATTGACTGTCTTTGGATATGTTAAACTGGTGTTCTAGGTTTGTTTTCACCCGTTCCTTCCTAGGAACCTAGGCCTCAGCCAAATGCATCTTTTTTTTAGTTAAAATATTTAATTTCAACTTTTTTATTTTTTAACAAATTATAGTAAAATATACGAATGGAAACATTGTCATCTTAATGACATTGTGTATGTGTGTGTGTGTGTGTGTGTGTGTGTGTGTGTGTGTGTGTGTGTGTGTGTGTGTGTGTGTGTGTTGGTCTTGGGGATGGGCACTGTTTCTGAGCTATTTGTTTGAGCCACAGTTCCACTTCTGGCTTTTCAGTGGCTAATTGGTGACAAATGTCTCAAAAGCTTTCCTTTCCAAACTGTGATCCTTAGATCTCAGCCTCTTGAATAGCTAAGATTATAGGCATAAGCTACCTGACACCTGGCACCATCTTAATGATTTTAAGTATACAGTTTAGTGCAACCATTACTCCTGTCTCCAGAATATTTTTACAAAGCTGAGACTCTACCTGTCAAGCAATAATACTTCACTTTCCCTGGCCCCAGTCCTGGGCAACTATCATCCCTTTAAGGTTCACAATAGTAAAATAATATAGTACTTACTCTGTTTTTTTCTTTTATGCTGATACTGGTGTTTGAACTCAAGACCTCACTCTGTCACCTGGGTTTTCCACTCAACCCTGGAACTCTACTACTTGAGCCACATCTCCACTTCCAGATTATTGCTGGTTAATTGGAGGTAAGAGTCTCATAGGTTTTTCTGTCCCAGCTAGCTTTGAACCTTGTTTCTCAGTTTTCTGACTAGTGAGCATTATAGAAATGAGCCACCATTTCCTGGCAGTACTCATTCTATTATGACTTGTTTATTCACTTAGTATTATTAATAGTAAATTAATATTTTGTTGTTCCATCTCATTTCATGTATGTTGCAGCATTTGTCAAAATTTCCTTGTGTATTTTTAAGGTAGAATGATCTTGCATTGTATGTCCATACCACCTTATATTGATCTATTCACTCACATTGGGGATGCTTCTGGACTTTGGCCACTGTAACTAATGCTACTATGACTATGGAGAGCTATATTTGCCTCTAAACTTTGCACGCAACATTTCTTCCTTTACAGAAATGGACTTTCTCCTTCTCTTTGCTGATTGACACTCTACCAAAAGAATGAATTTATTCAAGTTCAGTTGGAATAAGCTTTTGCCTGCTAACAAGTATCAGGAATACTCACTTGACATTTGCATGCAGGTTTATGTTTTTGTATGGGAGTTTTTGGTAAGCTCTTTGAGGCAAGCTATAGTGGAGTTTTCCCCTTACTGTTTGGTTGATTTATGGCTCACCATAGATTTGGTTTAATGATTTTCCCATAGTTGACATGCAATTAATAAAGTTTATGGGGCTTAGCATGAGGAAGAGATAAAGTAGGTAGAGAGTCAGTTGAGGCTATCTCCCCGTTATTTGTAAATAAGGATGCTTGTTGAAAAGTTAGGAACAACCACATTTGTCTCATTTGTTCTCTCCTAACTTTCAGCTCTTTAATAATGTGCATCAACACAAAACTAATGATTGCATAATTCTATAGTACAGTAAATATTACGGGGCTTAGAAATGGCTATATGATTAACTCAAAGTCATCCAAATAGTAAATGATGAGCTCAGATCAGAACCAGGTTTCTGTTTGTCCTCCCCTCTCTTCAGACAGCCCTCAGAACTCAGTGTTTCTAGGAACTGATATCAGAGCCTGAAGATTAATTCACTCATTTTTATTTAGTATTTCTCTTTCACATACATTTATCTTTATCCTATCTTCCCACGGGCAGCAAAAATACAGTCCCTTCAAATCTAGCCTGAGAATTTAAAATGGTTGTGACAAGTTATAATGTGGCCTAGAGTAAGCCAAATGAAAATTCAATATGGATGATCATAGCCCAGCAAATTGCAGAAATAAGCTCCAGAGAATGATAGAATATTATGCACAGCAGGAAAACAGTTAGAAGCTAGTTGACCATGAGCTGCACATGGCATACCAGATGGGAGCTTGGAGCAACAGTAAAAAATGGATTTCTATATATGACATCATAAAATATATAACACAAGTGACTTACATTAAAGTCTGCTTCCCTCCCCAAGTAAAACGAGCCATTATTGAGGAAAGTTTTCTTTTCCTTCCTATTATTGGAAATTCATAATTTGTGGATGTATCTTGAGGACAATGACTAGAGATGTATATGTCCATTTATTTAAAGATGTCTTAACTACCTAGCAAATACTAGGCTTTAGGGTAGGACAGAGAAAAATACAGTTCCTATCTTCAAAGATCTACAACGTTGCCAGAAATATAGGCTACAATTAAAATTTGAAAGAGATATATTTGCAAGATTGTCACATAAGAGGAAGCACTGATGTCTAAGCTCAAGTGGCTTCAAGATTTGGTCAGAGAAGGCTGCCTGTCTGAGTTGGGAGTATCAGGAAGAAAAGGAGATGGGCAGTCCCTTTTCTATAGAAAAAAAAATGCTTGAGTCAAACCGAGAAAGCAAGAGAACACATGGCTGGCCCTTGTTGCTAAGAAGTAGGCAGGGCTGTGGGACTGGGGAGTCACAGGGATTGAGACTGGTGAAGATGGTATTCCTCTGGCCGTGAGTAGAGGCCATGAATTTCAATCTGCCATTATCTTGGTGTACCCCCCATTAGCACTTGACCTATTCATAAACAACGTGTAGTTGCTAGTTGGACAAATAAATGAAGGCTTCAACATAGCAATGGAAAATATTGTAGAAGCCATGATATTTGAACCTGAGAGCCAAACAAGCAATGCATTTTGTGAAGAATGTTTATGACATGTCTCTTTTCTTTCATCACAATATGGTACAGAACAAGGAGAAACTACCACAGGGGAGACAAGTTTTATGCAAGAGAGAACCTGCTGGTAAGTGTGCAAGTTACTTAGCAAATAATTGGACACTGCCAACTCTGGAGGAGGTCAAAGTTCACTCTTGCCTACATGTGAACGGATTAAGCCATGGCTTTGTTAGGAACGTGGGTAGGAGGTGCAACCTCCCCTTTCCAAGATGCCAGAAACAGCTGTAGATGCAAGTTCAGGGTTAACATAACTTATTTCTCCCTGCTACATCCTGACTGATGTGGTTACAATTTTATTCTTTCAACTGCTTTCAAGGTAACCTTTTCTGCCCTTTATGTGTATTCAGGATAGTTGTCGAGTTATCCCTTTTTGCTTTGTGGTTACCTGTGGGGCTGGGGCAGAGGAAGGGGAGGGATGAAGGACATTTAAAGAAAGAGCAGTTCACCACGCTACCTCCAGAGTCCCTCCTGCTGACACTCCTCATTACCCTCTGCTTCTCCCTTCTGGCAAACCTGCAGCAGGGGCAACTGAAGGGTAGTAGTACTCTTGGTCTACTCTAGCAGCTCCCAGGAGGATCCAACAGCATTAACTACCCATGAAATCTCAGCCCAACTCTGGGCAATCTCCCAATTTGCCAAAAGGCTTTGTACAATTTGACCTAGCACTTCCAATATATCTAAATCTGGTTTTCATGACTTTTTTTTTTAATTACATCTGAGAAACAGTCTTAAAACCCTGGCCTAGGCTAATAGATCTTCAGTGCCATTTTTGCTGGCGGGGTGGCAGCTACCTTGGGCTGCTGAGTGGCAGCAGCAGGAGTCAGGAAGCATCTGCATGAGGGCAGCCGCAGCCAGGATTTGCTAATAGAGACAATACCTTGCCCTGAAGGCAGTTTCCAGCTGCAGCCCCGAAGCACACACGTTGTGAATGTATCACACAGAACTGTCAGTCAGTACTGCAGCCAGAAAATTGTTGTTTCAAATGTTACAGTACAGGAAAATCGCCTCTCTGCACTCCCTGCCAAAAAAATGACAGCTTAATTTATGCCACACTGAAGCTACATTACAGAGCCATTCAGCTTGGCAGTTAAGTACGCTCCATGCTCTCATCTCCCCCTCCTGTGCAAGTGGGCTAGGGAGAAATACTCCGGGGCTATAATAAGGACAATTGGCCACAGGGTTCGCCATGTCAGTGGAACTAAATGCAGGTGAAACAGTATCAGCAATAAAAGACATAACCCCCACCTCATTTGCAAAACCCACTTCTACAAGCAGTTGCAAATACTCAGGAAGCCTTGTGGCAACACTGTTATGCACTGCCACTGGTGTCAACCCCCTGGGTTTTATGTGGAGGGGAGGTGCTGTGGCATTACACGTGACTTTGAAAATTATGTCAGTATCCTTGATGCAGACCTTCAAAACTTGGCTGTGTTTACCCTTGCTGAAATTAAAATTTGACAGTATTCTTGCTGTAGCCACGCGTGTGTATTTTTTCATCTAGATTGTGCATTTGGGTATGAAAGATACACTAATAATCAAAGGTGGTTTGGTTTAATCAATTGAAATCATTATCATCAAGGTGGCATTGCACACCCATTTCTGTGTTTTCCACACGCACAGTGAATTCCCATCTATTTAAATGCAAACAAACAGGACCTCCTTTTCAGCTGTAAGAACAACAAAGTTGGAGATAAGCTAGAGATTTTTTTCCCTGCACATTCTCAGCTGTGTAACCTTTCCGATGTCACTAAAGTCTAATAAACAGTCTGTTTTATACTGAAATCGCAGGTGAGATCTGGGTCTCCTTGATGGGATGTATGAGAGCACACTACCTCCCATTCATTGCAAAGGAGGCCCACAGTTAAAAATCCCTTTCCTGCCTACTCTGGGTCTTAGAATGGCCACATGGAATCGCGACATTAATTGGGCTTCCAGAATATTTTGGCAAGAAGAGATTTCTAAGTAATTTACAAAATATTTATAAGGCAACCCTTGTAAAATATCACAGCCCTGAGAAAGCAGGTTGGCTGCAATCGGCTTTGCCCTGCTCAGTAAGCCATTCATAATAAAATGAGCAGCCCTCAAAAGAATACAAACACATTTGTAATGGCTGTTGATGTGCTATAAATCATTCCCAATAAAATGACTTGCAGAGATAAATGATACATATCTATTTAATAATCCATTATCCAAAATAAATATTCTACTTTAAAATATAGCAAATGCACTTGCGCTGGTTATTGATGTGTTAGACCTGCTTCGGCTAATGGTAAAATGATTTGTAAAATGGAGCTCTGGTGCTGGGCATTGTGTCCTGTGTGCTCAGGAGAGATTAATATTGCTTGATAATTCATCAACTGAAATGCCTTCAAGGAAAAACACTGACCAAAATCTTCTCCTGGGCTTGAAATCATATTTATTTTAGCTTTTTTCCTTCCTGGGTGCCTTTGTTGTCAGAACACAAAATTTTTAGCATGGGTCTGTGTAGGGGTAATGTCTAATAGGCTATGGCAAAATGGGGTACATAGATTTCTTATCTCTGAGGGTTTACCATGTAAAGTAGGCCACTGTGAGATATGCCAATCCCATAACTCAATTATGTTTTTTCTTCCTCCTCCTCCTCCTCTCCATTCCTCCTCCCCCTCCCCTCCCCCTCCTTCTCCTCCTTCTCCTCCTCCTCCTCCTCCTTCATGTTGGGGATCAAACTCAGGTCATTGAACACACAGGGTAACACTGCACTCTAGCCTTGAGCTATATATTCCTAGCCAGTGCTTGTGTTTTAAACAAGCAACAAAATAAGGAATTATTCTATGAAGTTGAAGTTTTCCAAGTGTTAAGCCTTACAGGGTTGTTTTTTTCTCAACACCTTACTTTGGGGTCCCTCTGTCCAATACCTTTTGTGTATTGCCTTTGGCTCAGCTCTCAGCTCTGCAGAATGACCCTGAACAAGTCAGCTGTCTGTGAAGCTTGCTTGCTGCCCAATCTTGATCAGAGAATGCAAGCCTAGATGATGTTTAGAACTTTTTTTCTTCCAGTTTTAAAACATCTGTTATTCCTTCCACACTTTCCTTTCTGCATTAAAATTATTAGACATAAGGACCCTTTCCAGGTAAGCCTATTACTATTTTTCTTCATGATTGGAACTTTCTGTAATAATAATGATTGGAACAGGTTTTATCCAATTCATTGAACTTATCATTCAAATAACTATCCTTTCAAGCACCAACTGGCTCTACCTGTCCTGGCGCATCTTGATCCCAGCACAGGAGAATCTGTTTATTCAGTGGCCTCTGGCCAAGTGGTATCTTCTAACATTTAGCTTGTCTACTTTTCAAAATCTTGTCTGTAACTGTGGCCTATCTGTCATAGAACTCATGCCTAAAGTTGAATGACAGGTGCAATGTGTCTCTGATTAACTGACAGGTCTACAAACCCTTTACACACAGTGCACACCCTCATGTCACGCTAGTTAGTCCCAGTTCATGTGCCCAGGGTTTTAATACTTCTTAATTGGAAGGTTTCTGTTGCTGTTGTTTAAATAATATTGAGCTTTATTGAAAGTATTCCAGGCCATCCATGCTTAATAGATATACTTCCACTGAGTCCCAGGGAATTTTTGTTGCATAAGTTTTCCCACCTCTTAAGATCTTATCAATGCATTAAGTAGGATTCAATAATCAAGAGTTTATATTTATTTCCGTGTATGCATGTATGTTACTGGATCTGTTTTTTTTATTTTTAGCAGATTCTCATTCCTGCATTTTGACACACTTCTTTGATAATAGTCTTTTTTAAAAAAAAATGAGGAATAGAACACTTATACAAAGCCTGTCCCCTTAATAAGTCCTTGCTTCTCTGGAGAAAGAGCTTCTGCAGGTAACAAAGTGTAGTTACTCTTTGGTTAAAGTTTCAATGCCAGATTTTTATTTTTCCTGAATTATCCGCATATGAACACAGGTTCACATCTTCCTAAGATCAACTGTTCCCCAAATTATGGAAACAACAGGTATAATTCGTATCAATTAACATGGCAAGGTGCATAGGTTACCTGCCAGCTAGGCCACCTGCTTGATGGCCTAATGTTTCTCCTCCTGCTGGCCTCTGCATGGCTTCCCAGTGGTTCTGAAAAGCACCCTCCTTCTTCTCGGCATGAATTATTTTTCCATTTTAACTGGAAATATTAACTTTTCTTAAATTCTGAAGAAGAAAATAATCCCACAAAGATGAACTCAATAAGGTATATGGTGCCCATGGAACAAGAAATATAAATAGATATAAAAATTAGTGAAGAGAAATGACTCTCAACACATCAACTCAGGATTCAGCCAAAATAGCTGGCTTGTTAGAGATTGCCTTAAAGATCACTAAAGACCCTTCCCTGTTCATTGGAACTGGATGGACAGTTTAGTGGTGGGATGCTAGTAGGGTTCCCTATAGAAGGGATTGAATCCGATGGGTTCACCAGGGCCTCTACTCTCCAGAACATGATTGCATTTTGAAAACTTTACAAGTCCTTTGGACTTGGCAACTAGGACAATATGCAGACTTGTGAAGACTTCTGTTGGTCCCAACTAGACATATGATATTCCAATACAGTCATTCTGACAAAAAGCCTTTCTAGCTTCTGAGTCTATCCCATACTGACCCTCCAACCTCAAGAAAAAGCACCAATAACAGAAAGCTTGCCACAACACTACTGAAGTCAAACCATACAGGAAAGTTCATGAGACTCTTATCTTAAATTAAGGCAGAAATAGAGCTTTGGCTCAAGTGATACAGCACTAACCTTGAGCAGAAGAATTCCAGGGACAGCACCCAGGCCCTTAGTTCAAGCCCCAGAATGGGCAACCCCCCCCAAAAAATCAATCAAGCAAAGCTAAGGAAGGGTTATTTATAGAATTTTATAGTCTAAGTTGAGTGATTCCTAAACAGATTATATAAAGCTGGAAATGAACTGGTATTAAGAACAATATGTAACATGGACATTGTGTCGGTGAATTTAGGTAGAATAGTTTTTATATAGCTAGGATAGGATCTGTCTGTCTGTCTGTCTGTCTCTTTTTGCAGTACTGGGGTTTGAACTCAGGATCTTGCACTTGCTATACAAATGCTCTACTACTGGAATTGCTGTCAGCCCTTTTTCTGTTCATTATTTTCCAGTTAGGATTTGTTTATTTGCCCAGACCAATGTGGACTTTGATCTTCCTATTTATAGTTCCTTGAGTTACTGAGATGACAGGTGTGTAGCAACATACTCTGCCATTGGTAGAGATAAAGTCTCAGAAACTTTTTTTGTGTCTGTGTTGACCCTGAACCTCAATCTGGCTTATCTTCACCTCCCAAGTAGCTAGGATTATAGACTTGAGCCACCTCTCTTGGCAAGGACAAATTTTAAAGCAAGTTTTGATTAGTAAGCCACTTTGGTTACACCAAGATCTTAGCCTCTGAGAGCAAGACTCTCTTGGCCCAAGTAATAATGTCTTTAATACCTGGTCCTAGCATTTCCCAATCAAGGGACTCTGGCAAATATTTCCAGAATATTCTTATAGTCATATAGTTCCGCCCTCTTGGAAGCTTTTGAGCCTGTGTATCATGATCTTTCCCAAATCACACCCATATAACACAAAGGAAGCTTGGTGTTCAAGGTTCATCTGTACAGCTGGACAGCCCTTTGAACCATTTTTGAATATTGCAAATCATATACTGCTTTGATCAAAACTACATTGGCAGGATTTTCTTCTTCCTACCTCTTTCTAACCACATTTCAATCTTTTATGATGTCCTGTAGCCTTTCTCCTTTACCTCGATACCTCCTAATCAGTTTTTCCCACTTAAGAAGCCAGAGATGAGAAATCTCATATCTATTTCTCATCTCTTGCTTACCCATTGTTTGATTCTTGAAATTACCACATATTTGTGCTGGCTCTACATTGATTGTGTTTTTTTCATTCATATTCTGGCTGTAAGTTCTTTGTAAGAGCTTTGAGTTTATTGCTTTGTGGTTTTCCCATGAGTAGGCAATCCCCCTCAAAACTCTGAGCTGTCCCTTCTGAAACATCTTACATACAAAAATAACGCAACAATTAGATTTTTTTATTGTAATATTTCAACATCTGTTTAAAAATGGGAAAAAAATTTGGCATTGGATTTAGTTAGTAAGACAGTGAGAAAGTTGACCTGAACTTCAAAACGAATTCAAGATGTTGAGCCATAAACAAAGACAGCTGATAGAAATTAATTGTAGGCAATGAAGTTAGGCTGAAAAGAGCAATGGATGAATTTCACAACTGTTGTATAGCTTTAGCTACATTTCAGCTTTTGGTTCCTAGGACTGTTGGCAAATCATTGTTCCACCCTGAACCAGTCTTTCTTCCTCATAGATTCTCTGGTTTGTGGTTTGGCTTAGGTGTTTGCAGGAATAAATGCAGATGTTATAGGAAGACATTCCCAAGCTGCTAGACTAGCAAGGGCAAGTCTCACATGGCTGGACTGACTGACTTGGTGCTTGTCATGTGTTCACTGGTAAAGAAAATCAAGGCTTTATTATTATTTTATTTTAGTGCTAGGGCTTGAATTCAGGACCTGGGCACTATGTCTTAGCTTTTTCACTTAAAGCTGGAACTCTACCACTTGAGCCACAGCTCTACTTCTGTTTTTTGTTTTTTTCTTTTGGGGAGGGTGGAGGGTTGGTAGTTAATTGGAGATAAGGGTAAGGTATATTAAATAGGTAGGTTTCATTAGGTAGCCGATGAAGAGAACGCTATGTGGTATTCAGGCAGGAAAAGAAGTTTATTTACTGCCCCCCCCCCCCCAACACATACTGTGCATGGGGGAGAGGCATGGCGAAAGGGGCAACCCACCCCCCAGGGCCAGGACTTATCTTGGCCAAGGACAGGAAGAGGTGTGGCCAGGTGGGGAAAGGTGTGGCCACATTGGATCCCAATGTGAGCTCGGGGCCTGGGACCCTCCTACAGTCACATGGGAGGTGTGACCAGCTGCAGCCCAGGATGTGACCTAGCAGGAAGGGGATGTGACTGCTTCCAGGTGTGCCAGTTACCTAGGTAACAGAAACTGGCTGGAAACTTAGCCAAGAGGTAAGGAGGTGTCTGCATAGGGCCTGCAGGACCCAGGGCAGACCTCACATATTTATTGGGCAGTTGTTTCTTTGAGGATTTGTTGTTGGAGGATTTAATTTTTTGAATTCTAAGTATATTTTAGATATGAGACCCTTGTCCGTTGTATGGCTAGTGAAGATTTTCCCCCCATCTGTGGGCTTTCTATTGATCTTGCTAGCTATGTCCTTTGCCATGCAGAAGCTCTGCAGTTTCATGCAATCCCATTTATCCAACCTTTCTTTGATTTGTTGTTTCTGGGTCCTTATTAAGAAAATTTCAGCCTGTGCCAAGAGTCCCTAGATTTTCTCCTATTCCATCCTGTAATGTTTTCAGTGTGTCTGCTTTGACTTCGAGGTCTTTGATCCATTTGGAGTTGATTCTAATGCAGGGTGATATATAAGAATCTAGCTTTAGTTTCCTATAGATGTTTAACCAATTTTGCCAGCACCATTTGCTGAAGAGGCTGTCTTTCTTCCATTCTATTTTTTTTTTGTTTTTGGCTCCCTTATCGAAATTAGGTGGCTATAGGTCTGTGGGTTCATTTCTGGGTCTTCAGTCCTATTCCATTTGTCCTGAGGTCTGTTCTTGTGCCAGTACCAAGCTGTTTTGATTACTATGACTTTGTAGTAGAACTTGAAATTTGGTATTGATATTCCTCCAGCACTGTTCTTTCTGCAGACCCAAAGAAACATAGGTTTCCCTTATTTGCAATAGCTAGTATATTTCTAGGACAAGCAGAAAAGGTCAAAAGCTATGTACATATGACCATATAAGATGATGTTAAGCGAAATGAACCCCAAGATAGGGGTACAGGTTTTTTTTCTTGCTATTGTTTTAAATGTATTTATAATGTACTATGTGATTTTTTTTTTGTTTCTTTGGTATATTCTTCTCCCATGGTATAACCCCTGTTTTCACTGTATTTGATTCTGGTGCCCTGCATTTTTCTAATTTGGTGAGGAGAAGGGAAATAACAAAATGCTTAAATAAGAATACAAGTTGACCCATTATAACAATGAGATGTGCAAGACACTATGTTGAAAATGAACTTTACAACTTCGGTGGGGGCAGGGGGGAGGAAGGGAAGAGGGGGAAGGGTGGAGTTGGGAAGGTGGGGAGGGAAGGGATGGTAGGGGAAAAACAAAGGAGGAGGTAACAATGCTCAATAGGAAATGTACTCATTACCTTACTCATGTAACTGTAACCCCTCTGTACAGTATTTTTACAATAAAAACATATTAAAAATAAAAAAGGAGTCCACCCTAAAAAAAGAATCTCACAGACTTTCCTTCCTAGGCTGGCTTCAAATTGTGATTCTCATATCTCAGCCTCCTGAGTAGTTAGGATTACAGAAATGAGCCACCAGCATCTGAGTTAGTAATTGAAACTCTGAACTGTATAGTCCTTGTGCTGGATTCTAGTATCATGTGCTTTATTTAAATCTAGCAATTGACTTCATTGCTTTGCTTGGTTTTATTCCTTCATTATCTAATAAGCAAATAACATTTACTAATCTAGGTCCTTTCTTTGAATTCATTTAATCCATAGAAAGCCTTAGGAATCAGGCAGTACTTTGGCCATTAATTTGCAAATGCTAAAACTAAAGGAGGTTTAGTCCAGTTGCCAAGGTCAAAATTGAAGTCATTTAGGAGCTGAAATTGCAACCCTAGCAATAGGCTGAAGAATTTTATTAACCAACAAGCAGTGGTATCTCACAAGGGAAAATGAACTACTTCAATTGGCATGTGTTGTATTATCTTTCAACATTGCTGATAATTCAACATAAGAGGAAACTAAGTTGAACCCCATCCAGGAGAGTACTTGCTCTATGTGCTTCTGACAGACCAACCTTTCCATCTCTGTGTCCCTGACTTAGAACAATGCCTGACACAGTAGAGAATTGTCAGTGTGCTGTGGGAAGGAGCCAAGGCTACAAAATGAGTGACTTGACCTGTGACCTCTGGTGGGCCATGTCTGTGAGCCACCCTCCCCCCCCCCCCCCCCCCCCCCCCGCCCCAACCACCATAGTTTAGGGCATGTGTTCTACAGCCAGACTCTCTTATCCTTACAACTAAGGACCATTATGATACTGGTTGATAACTTTAGTGAGTGGTATAGCCAGAACCCTGAATTCTCTATCAGCCATTGCAACCCAGTAAGTCTGTAATTTTTATTAGAAACAGAATGCCTGCTCACACATTGAGATTTAAAATGACTCTTTAGATTCCTACTAATCACCAAGACCCCTTCCAAGAAAACTGACATGGCCAATCTCTTCCATGTCTCCACACTGTAACCCGATTTCCCAAGTTGTCTGACCTACCGTACCCTCATTTTCTGCATCTGAAAAGAGAGAATTCCAGCCAGGATGGAATAAACTCATTGTGTAATCACTCAGTAGCCAACCCACAGTAAGCACTTAGCAGCTATGAGTTAATCTGGTTGCCTTTAAAAGGGAGTGAGTCTGACTTGCAACACTTCAGACAAGTCAGTGGCTCTTTCAGATTTATTCTTCGGAGAGCTGGTTAGGTTGAAACGTTGTTTATGTGTGTTCATTGATATTCTAATATAATGACAATTATTAGTTGTCCTTATTAAAAAGTGGAAAAACAGAATTACTTTAAAGTGCAGTTTGATACAGAAAAGTTACCTAAAATAAACATTCTAATTTCCAGAGGTCTAAATATTACACATTATTAACCACGGTAGTAAAATTATACCCTGAGGCTTTTATTTATTAGCTGGCCATATTAATCTCAAAGATATTAGCAAGCATCTATTTATTTAAGAATTTAATAAGCATCAGCACCATGTAGGAATATGTGGACTTTACAGTCTGTTTTGTTTGACTCCTTAAGGATTGAAATCATGTCTTTGAGGGAAGGCTCATTTATTGAGCTACTGATTTATGTTTGTTCTAGATTTTTATATGACTACCACTTCAAGCTTGTCTCAGGTTCCTTGTCCAGGAGGATAAAGAAAGGACCTGTTTTGGGAAAAAGGATTATTGCCTTGAACAGAACACAAAAGCTACATGGGGTCAATAGTACTTCTGTTCTCTGTAAGTTCTGCAGTCATCAGTTGCAACACTTAGTATGTTGGAGGGCAGGAAGAGGGAGGAAAGTATCTCTTCAGCTGCACAATAGGAAGAGAGGAGAAGGAACTTTCTCCAAATGGGGCAAAGAGGCCCATAGTTTGTAAGGGTATAGATGGTTCTTGAAAGCTTCCCTCTCCCATCCCTGCTTGATAGATCACTATGGGAAGGTGTCAGATTCTCTGAGGAAATGGCTTTGGGTAAACTTCATCAAACTATATCAGGCACAAGGCTTGGAACTCCATTCTGTGCAAAGATTTTAGTGTTACAACACAAAACAGAACAAAACAAAAACATGAAACTGATTACTGCCTGAATTCCAGACCTGAATTGATGTGTAGATGGACTGTGGCTCCAGGCCTTCCAGGTTCTACTATTTTAAGCACCATGTAAACCTTTCAGAATTTTTGTACCATCTAAGAAGGGGTGGAGATGGGTCCCTAATGCTGATTTTCCAGGTGGAGAGTTCAGAATCATATAAGGCTTTATTTAGCCATTACAAAAGAAGAGATTTGCCTTGCTAACAGTACAGTTTGTAAACAGATTGTCCTGCTGCTATGCATGTCTTAGCAGGTACTTTGCACATGTTAGGTGCTCTGTAAATATTTTCTGAAACACTGTGAAGTTGCACCTGGAAATTTATGGTAACAACGCTAATTAAGTTTACACGATAAAGTAGAGAATCCTCCAACAGAGATTAGACACTAGAAAGCCATTGCTTCCATGATTAACAATGTTGTCACAGGCAAGTGTATGTTCAGAATATGAAGAAAATGGGTAAACAACATCATGCCAGTTCTGTGTGAAGATCTTCACTTCACAACTCTTGCCGGCTGAAATGATGAGCTATGGCCTTGTTTAATTTGTCAGCATCACAATTAGAACAGCATAGGTGACCCTTCTTCCTGACACACTCCATTTTCTTTCTGAACACACTTGGCCATTGGCCACATTGCCCATTATTGATGAGGCAATTTATGTATTGCAGATATAAATTATTTAATTGCACACATAGATGATTTAATTGCAGATTAGATAAATATGATGTAGGCATTCCTAATCACGTAATTATTCAAAAGATGATAATAATTTGGTACCATTTGTCAAGTGATGTTATTACATTTTTTAAAAAAATTACATTTTAGGAAGATTTGATTAACCAAGTTATAGGAACTTAGACTGGAACAAGGTGCTTTAATTCTTTTCAGAAACAAGGCAAGACATAAATAAATGAACAAATGGACAACAGCACATTGTCTCTTTATCAATATGATTTCTGTCCCCCAAGGATCTTTTTTGTTCTCCTCCCAGAAAATGGGGTATACTTATGAGTGATCCATTAAAACTAAAACTAGTAATTAGAGAAAAGAAAGCATAGGTGTATCTTGATTTAGAACTAACAATATGATATCTACATTTTTTGAAGTTGTTCTTTGACAGTAAATTTAGAGCAGGGATATTTTACTAAAATTAGGGTCCTAGGAGGTCTTACACATGGCCAAGAAATGAATTGTTTCTTTATAGGACTATTTAGCTATTTCTTTTGTTATAAATATGGAAATCAAATCATAATAGTACTTACAGTGTTGGAGATATCATTGACCAAAATCCTGTTCAGTCTTGTGTTGGTAAAATGGTTTGGGATAGAGGTATGTGTCTTCTCTATTAAAACTCTGTGTTTTGGTTTAGGCTTTTTTTTTTTTTTTTGCAATCTTATGCGTTTTACTTTATGCATTTTAAATTCTGAGGAGTCCACCGGTGACACCTGATTATTAAAGGCTCCATGGCAGGGGAACTTTTTGTGTGTGTGCCAGTACTGGGGCATGAACTCAGGATCCCAGCGCTGTCCCTTAGCTTTTTCATTCAAAGCTGGCACTCTATCACTTGAGCCACAGCTCCACTATTGGCTTTTTGCTGGTTAATTGGAGATAAGAGTCTCACAGACTCCTGCCCAGGCTGGCTTTGAACCGTGATCCTCAGCCCTCAGCTTCTTGATTGGCTCGGATTGCAGTGTGAACCACTGCCAGATGGCTGGTAGAGGAACTTTTTTTTTTTAATTGTGAAAATACAGAGGGGTTACAGTTATATGCACAAGGTAATGAGTGCATTTCTTATCAAGCATTGTTGCCTCCTCCTTTGTTTCCCCTTCCCATCCCTTCCCATTCCCCCCTCCTCCCCAGCCAAAGTTGTAAAGTTTGTTTTTCGACATAACATCTTGTACATCTCATTGTTGCAATGGGTCCATCTGTATCCCTATTTAAACGGTTTGTTTTTTCCCTTCCCTTCCCCGAAGTATACCAACATCAAATACAGTGAAAACAGGGGTTATACCATGGAGGAGGGACATACAAAGCAACAAAGAAATCATCTTATATATATGTTTGAATCCTTATCTTGGGTTCATTTCACCTAACATCAACTTATCTGAACTTTTCTGCTTGTCTCAGACATATACTAGTTATTGAAAATAAGAGAAACTATGGGACCTATGTTTCTTTGGGCCTGGCTTACTTCACTTAATATAATTTTTTTCCAAGCCTTTCCATTTCCTAACAAATGGGGCAATGTCATCCTTTCTGATGGAGGCTCTAATAACAACAGATGCTGGAGGGGATGTGGACAGAAGGGAACCTTACTGCATTGTTGGTGGGAGTGTAAACTTGTTCAACCACTTTGGAAAGTAGTATGGAGGTTCCTCAAAAGACTCCACACAGAGCTCCCCTATGACCCAGCAATCCCACTTTTGAGCATTTACCCAAATGATCACACACAAGACCATATTAAAGCTACCAGCATAACTATGTTTATTGCAGCATTATTTACCGTAGAGGAACATTTTAAAACCTTGGGAGTATAGGAAGCTTCAGGAAGAAGGCCTGAGTTCGAGTCTCTTTCAGACAGTCTTCATCTTGCTCACCTTCATATTCCCACACTGCATCATATTCACACACACTGCATCTTGCTAACTAGTTCGTAAATGCATATATATTAGAGAATGTGATTTATAATAAATAGTATAAACTTTATAGTCTCTCTGAAATCAGAACATCATTAAAGGGCCATGAACATGTTCTCAGTTTCTTCTAAGACATAGTTTTCATAATACTATTTTTGCCAGATAATAAATTCTTTAAATTTCATTTTTAATAACACCAGTATACACACCACATAGGATAAATATCTTCAATCATTTTGTTTATGTTCTTCCATTTTATGTTACCTCTCAAGAAATGAGAAGGAATCAAATGATTCAAGAGTTTTGACAAAATTTCTGGTAGACCGGTTGTAATTTAAATAAATGTCTGAGCTTTTGAGCCTCTAGCCCAAGTATCTATCTGTCCACTGATGTTCAAGGGAGAAGGGGTGAGTTTTCAATGGGAGAAAATAGAGAAAGCTTATTTACAAAGGGTCTGTTTGGATCAGCGAGACAAACTCTTGTTTGGACATAGCCCCTTTTCTTTTGGAAGGCCAAAGGCCATGGTAAAAAGTCCATGTAGTAAAATATGGAAATATAAAATATGAATATGAATGTGTTTGTTTAGGAAGCCACAGCAGTCATCAGGGATCTAACGTGGCAGGGACAGTGTGACACCTGGTGATGATCCACTGCCCTGCAGTGGTTTTTAATCAGTTTTGTTAATGTAGTAGCGAATGGTCACAAACTTGGTGGCTTAAAAAACATGAATTTGTTAGCTGATCATATGTCATAAATCTTATAAGAGCCATGTACTGGTGGCTCATGCCTATAATCCTAGCTACTCAGGTGGCTGAGATCTGATGATCATGCTTCAAAACCAGCCTAGACAGGAAAGTTTCAGAGATTCTTGTTTCCAATCAACCACCAAGAAGCAAGAGTGGAGCTATAGTTCAAGTAGTAGAACACCAGTCTTGAGTGGAAAAAGCTAAGGGACAGTGCCTAGGTCCTGAGTTCAAGCCTCAATCCTGGCATGTATGCACCCCTCTTTCCATTCAAAATATATATCTCACAAGGTCTTACTGGGCTAATATCAAAACATTAAGGTTGAGGGGCATCGCTCATGACATCGGATCTGCCTAGCATGTATGAGGCCCTGGATTCAATCCTCACATAGCCAAAGTAAACAAGTCAGTTAATTAAATAAAAGCATCATTATGACTATCCTCCATCTTGACGTTCTAGGTTGGTCTATTTTCTTGTTACTTCTCACCTTGTGAGAAGTAGGCTGTATACTCCCTTCTTCCATCAATAAAGCCTTTTCATGTCCCAGCATTCAGAACTTCCCTTCTTTCTCCCTCTTCTGTTTTTAAGTCCCCTTGTGATTCCATTGGATTTACACAGATCACCCAGAATGGTCTTCCACCCCAAAAATTTACTCTATCACATCTACAAAGTCATTTTCACCATGCTAATTAACATGGAAATAGATCTCTGGATATAAGACATGGGCTTCTTTGGGTGAGGGACTCAGTGTGGTCTCTATCACAGTACTCAAATGTGTATTCTGTATAGTACATGATCTTGGAGAGAGAAATGGCATTAGAGAAACAAGCATATAATTCAAATTTGAGTGCAATAAGTGACTCAGCTTCTTCTTGCTTAGTGGTTAGCTGGCAGTGGGTTCCAGGGAAGGGAGCAGCAGGGTAAAAAAAAAAGGTGAAGAGTAATGCTTTCCTTTTAGCTAAGGAGTGTAGGACATCAAAGAGGGACACACACACACACACACACACACACACACACACACACACACACACACACACAAGGTTGGTAATGACAGAAGGCTCCAACTGCAGGATCAGTATCAGCTAACAGAGAACAAGTCTCATATGTCTCATATGCTCAGATATATGACTAGCATAAGAAATGTCACTTTCCCTCATGTTACCAGTATGGAATGCAAACAAAAATTATGCAAAAGAGAAGAGAGTTTTTTTTTTTTTTTTTTTTTTTTTACCATACTCCCTATTGGCTTCAGGGGAGAAGTTCTATTTAAAGAGTCTTACAAAAAATGTTTGCTATATATTTCTACATAAATGTGAATTTAGTCAATTATTATGATTATTATGTCAAACTACATTTAATCAGTCCCGAACTAAAGGCTTTTCTTTATGATGACTGTGAGTAAATCCAACTGAAAATCTGGTCACATTCTATTGAGCATGCTGTCTTTTGTACAGTGCCAGTTTCATATCCTTTTTGTTTTTTAAAATTTCATTTATTGATTGATTTCCAGTACGGGGCATTACACTCGGTCTCCTGCTTGCTAGGCAAGTGCTGTACTTGAGTCATGTGCCCAGGGTTTTGTTTGGTTTTGTTTTTTCCTTTCTTTTGGTTTGTTTCTCAGAATGGGTTTCATGCTGTTTCCTGGAGGGCCTAAAACAGAGAGATCCTTTGACCCCTGCCTCCTGACTCACTAGGATTACAGGCAAGAACCACTAAGCCCAGATCAGTTGATTCCTTTTTAAGTTCTCACCTTTGTAAAAAGAAATAACTATGAATCAAAGTCTTATTTCTACCTAGACTCAGAAAACATAATTGTATTAGCTCAGGGTGAAAGGAACTTTTATATAGATTATCAAAGATTTTATTTTGGAGTAAATTCTTCACTGTTATAGTCTTATTATCATTGCTACAAATCTCATAACTGAACATAAATAGTACATGATCTATTGTATGACCAGTTTCTTGCCTATATTTTAGCCCACTGAATTCAGGAATGAATGTTCAGTTTTCCTAGAGGAATGCATCGGAATACTCCAACTCTTGCTTGCAAATGCCTCTGAAAAGAAAGTCTCAATATTGATCACTGAGTTAAAATTACATCACAAGCAACTCTCACTAGTTTGTTTTTTCATGGTTGGCACAAGATCTGTGTTTATCATAGAGAGATGACAGTACATGCTGTGAGGATCTTGAATACTCTCTTTTTAAAATGACGCAGCAGCTGGTGCTTTGGCAAGACTAAATGTATAGGAAGAGCAGGCAGCAGTCCAAAAAGCGCTACTGAAGATAGATGGGATCTTACAGTAGTAATTGATCCTTTACAACTAATAGATTTATTTCTGAGCATGACAACTTGTATTTTAGAAGGCAGTAACTTGTGGTGGTTTTGCACTTTAAAGTGGCACCCCTCACCCTTAACAGAAATCCTTAAAGACAATTTTTTCTCCAAAACAAAGTTTTACAATAAACACAGGGGCATTGCTAGTTGCTATGGAGACCTATCTTCAACGGGAACACCTCTGCCCAACAAAAGCCTCCTGGATTTCAGGTTCTAATTTTTCAAAAACAATTACTGTGTTGCTACCCTTTTATTTTAACAATATATCTTACACTCTTAATGTGTATTATTCAAATAAATAAGCAAATATATTCAAGTTGTGGCAGTTCTGACTCTTAAAAGAGAAAATAAAAGAGACAACTTAAACTGCACTTAATTATATAGTACATCAGAATTGTATGTAAGTGTCTCGAATACATGGTCCTTTAAAAGTTAAAAAAGAAAAAAAACTAAAAAGGAAGTTTCTAGCAACATATGTAAATAGGGCACAGAATCTATTGACCAACTGTATTGTCTGTATCTTTGATTATCATTTAAGAGAGCAAAGTTTTAGGCAAGCCGGAGAACACCCAAAGCAACCCTTGAAAAACTCAAGTGATGTTTTGTCAGGGAAAATCAAACATTTAGCCAGAGGGCATTGTAAATAAATTTGATCACTCTTCAGGGGGTGCCCCTGAACTGGCCAATAGAAAGCCCTGAGTGGCAACTAATTAAAACTGCATCCAGATGAGGTTGATTAAACTGAAAAAAGAGTGAGGAGCTTGGGTGCTGTTTCAGTCATTCAGTGGGCAGAAAGCTCTGGAAAAGTTCTTATGCTTGGACATAAGATGATTCAGCAGCTGAACTGAGCCACACCATTGGTAATTCACCATCAATAATTACATGGGAAGGTATTGTATCCACTATTTAGAGAGCTAAAAATACAGGGGATGTTTGGGGCTATGGAATGTGCCATGAATGATCTTAGAGCAGATTTGGTTTTTGTCTTGGATCTCGTCTTACACTCTCTTAAGGATTGACACTTTTATTCAATCCACTACAAATGTGTTACCAAAACAACCTGCAAAGGCATAGAATTTCTGAGCCTTGAATTTTACTGGGCAATATGTATACCATTACTCTGTCAAGTTATCCTGAACTTATTTCTTGAAAATCTACCTCTGGAAGATTCTTCATGTGATAGATAGATTCTGGTTTCAGACGACTTAAAGTTTGATTTCATTGATCACTTCTGGGTATAACTTGAGAAAACTATCTGCTTAATGATGGATAAGAGGACAGGATCCAGAGCATAGTTCTTAATCTTATTGATATTATGTATAAAATTCATTTATAAATTTTAAAAATGGTGAGATAGCTCTGCATTCCATTCTTTGTCATCAGAAGGCAGACCCTCTTCATTCTCTTCTATTCTGATATTTTAGTTCTTTACATGGGCCTTTGAGGATATGCCTTGCTAAGAGTGAACCTTAGAAAGGTCCCACGGTGGCCTGGGAATGTGGCTTAGTGGTACAGTGCTTGCCTAGCATGCATGAAGCCCTGGGTTTGATTTCTTAGTACCAGAAATAGCCGGTACTAAGAAATAGCTGGAAATGGCACTGTGGCTCAAGTGGTAGAGCTAGCCTAGAGCAAAATAAGCTCAGGGACAGGGCTCAGGCCCTGTGTTCAAGCCCCAGGACTGGCAAAAAAAAAATAAAAAATAAAAATCCCCAAACAAAAAAACCCAAACCAACCAACTAAACAAACAAACAACCCAGAAAGGTCACAAGGTGCTTTCTGGTTGGCGGATTAGAAAAACAACATATGCTAATGGCTCAAATGAACAATTCAAGTTCCTATATGATGTCATAGAGTGACCTCAGGTAACAGTACTGAGGTGGGAAGACACACTGTCTTCTGGATACATGCTGGCCCACTCCAGGCCCAGCACTAACAATTCTCCAAATATTTTTAGTCATAACCCTTTTATTTCAAGTGGATCCCTAACCGGCCATATGTAAAAGACAAGAGCACAGTTGTACTGGTTGAAGCAAGAAGAGGTGGGACACAGTGTTGCCTCTATTGCCTTCTGGACCCACAATGCCTAGGAATCCACAGCGTGTGATTGGAAACCATTGACCAAAACAACACTGAATTTGATGGTAAAACTAAAGGGTGATGATTGGTCACACTGCTGAGTGGCCAAGACTAGCTTACAGGTATAACTGGTAGGTATTTTCTTTGCTCTCCATTCTCCAATGAGATGTCTTTAAAATTTTGCACTGAACCTGCTTCCATGCAGCCTGTGACTATTTACCTGTTCATAGCTAGTTCCTTGAGGCCCTTCCCTCCCTCCCTCCCTCCCTCCCTCCTTCCCTTCCTTCCTTTCTTCCTTCCTTCCTTCCTTCCATCCTCCCTCCCTCCCTCCCTCCCTTCCTTCCTACCTTTCTTCCTTCCCTTCTTCCCTCCCTCCCTTCCTTTCTTCTTTCCTGCCTTCCTGCCTTCCTGCCTGCCTACCTTCCTTCCTGTCTTCCTTACTGCCTTCCTTTCTCCTTTCTAGGAATTCTACCTTCATCTCTCCTGGGCTATAATACAGTATACCTTCTCTCTTACCTTAAAAACTCCAGAGTAAATTCCACCTAGGGACTCTGCTGTTATCAGAGTCTGTGGTATACAATGGACAAAGGAAGATTTGATGAATTGTCCATCCTGTCTCTTTTTGGTCTTAGCCTTCAGGCCTATCTCATTCACCCAGCATGCCATCCCTCTTGTCGAGGATTGTACCTGTGAGTATTAAGGGAATAAACACAACATTAAAATAATCAGGTGTATCTATTCCTTTGGGAGATGTTCTCTGTCTCCCTGTATGTCCTTAGGGTTGGACTGCCATTTTGCATTCATATATGTGAATCAAAGTTTATAGAAACCACAAACAATTAAGATTTGACTGAATTTTCCTTTTTATTTCTGAGTTTTTGGCTTTTAGAATGTGACCATAATAGCTCTTCTGTGTGTGTGTGTACATGCACACTCTCATGCACATGTGCCTGCACATTGCCTGTCAATACTGGGGCTTGAACTCAGGGCCAGAGCACACTTCCTTAACTTTTTGCTCAAGGTTAGAGTTCTACAACTTTGAGATTCACCTTCACATACAGCTTTTTGGTGGTTACTTGAGATAAAGAGTTGTACAGACTTTTATGCCATGGGCTGGGAACCATAGAACCTTATATCTCAGCATACAGAGTTGCTAGGATTATAGGCATGAGCCACAGGTGCCTGGCCATAATAGTTCTTGTAACATGATTATTTCATTAGTTTAAAGTTAGTGAAATCAAAACACTCAAATAATAGCTTCATGGTATGAAATACTGTACTTTCAGTGAGTGACATTGATATAGTACCTCTATAAGTCATGTCAGTTGTGTTTGCAAGTGTACAAGACAGTAGAGCCCAAGTCAATTGCATGCTCATGATTTTAAACCAAAATATTTATCCTTATCTGTTCATAGAGTCAAGCGCTAGAAGGATAGTAAGTGGAGTTCACTTTTCTTCTTAGACATTAATGACTCTTGGACTTGCAGTGTGATAAACAGTACTATGACCAATTTTACAAACAACTCTTAAAAGGAATTTAGTTATACTAGGTTGGATCATAGAAGTTAAATAATGAAATATTAGACATGGATGATTAAATGGATGACTGAAAATATATGTCTTAAAGGATACCTATTTTCATTCATGTGTGAAAGCTAAAACTACCTTATAAACTTATAAGTAAATATATTGGGTGGCATGCAACTGTACATAAATGTATTAAATGAAATATGGTAGATTCAAAGGAGACCTCAAATAGTGTAATTCCTTTAAAAGGCAGTCCACGTTCAACAAAATAAACACCAGGAAGTGGATACTTGCAAGAGGTGGAGTGGGGTCAGGGAAAGGGGGAGAGACACATGAAGGAAATGGGTGGGTGAGAATGCAGTGAGGAATTCAATGTATATTCTACAGATTGAAGAAAAATGAGTCACGGGGCGAGTGAGAATGTTGAAAGGGGTGACATTGATCAAGATGCAATGTATTCATAAACTGATTTGTGAAAATGACAACTCGTTTGTAAATACCTAACTGAATTAGAAAGTTAAGCATGTTGAATAATGGTAAAAACAAAAGAAGTATGTCTTTTCCTTCCATTCCTTCCATTCTACCTGACCTATGAGATTAAAAACAAAATGTTGCTGTCTATCAAAACCCTTTATGTTTTCTGTGGAATTTTAATATGGCACATCAACTCTATAATCTCCTATTGATAATTAACTAATTATCTCAAAAGAATGATTGAGCCTAAACACATTTAAATAGGACCAAGTATCAAATTGTGAAAGATCAGGATTTTCTGAGACTGCTTTTTGAAAAATCTGCTCATGAATGCCCGCATGTGGTAGAGGACAGAAGAGGTAACCTGACGCGAAGCCACAGAACACCAGGACTGCTCAGCAAGGCCAGAGACTGTTCTGCAGTGTGTAGGTGCTGAATGGAAGAAGCTAATGAGAAAAAGAGTGATTGTGACAAGCAATTATGTCACTATGTGAACAGCTTAATTTTCTAAATTAGCCACTTTGATAATTATGACATCTCATTTGTCTTTTAATTCTATGAGCCCTGAAGTTTACCTTTGATTTTTTCCAATCAGATAAGAGGCTTTGATAAGCCAAGGGTCTATTATGTGTCTGAAAAATTCAGATTTCAGGCTGATTGGCCTTGTTTGCTAGCACAGAGCAAATGGCTTTCTCTACAAGAGCTCTCCAAGCCTGACTTCTCTCGCGTTGGTTTGTAATAGTGATGGGGAGAAGTGGTGGGAAGGGGAACAGGTTGCAAAGCAAATTAATAGTGTCAACAGGACTGAGGAGAAAACTATTACAGCCTCCTTCACAGAAAGACAAACTGTATTTTGAGTACATTAAAAAATCACTTTACCAGAATCCACTTTTCATGTTTACCCTTAAATTATAAAGGTAATTTGTAATGATTCTTTTTTTTTTTTTTTCAATTTGTGGTTCTAGGAAATCAAACTCGGGACCTTGCACATGCTAGCTAAACACTCTACAACAGAACTATACCCTGAGCCCACAGATTGCTCTGAGCTATTTACTGAAATGTGTTTAAAGATCTTCAGAAGATGAAATGTTGTTGTTGTATTGATTTGGAGGGTGAAGAAAACCCTCCAAATGTATGTTAAGTATGTTAGGTAAATTTCTTAACAAGGGAATCCAATATCCACTTACAGTTGGATGGCTGAAGATGAATTACATTTGAAATGAGGAGGAATTCTGACTTCAACAATTTGCAAAAAAACCTTTTGTAACCAACCAGTCTTTCTTACCTGAATTCATATTATTGGCAGAAAAAGGCCCATATATGCCAAACAAGGTGAATTGGTCACTGTTTTTCTACATGATACGGGCACATGCAAACAGCCTTCCAGAAATAAGGGCTGAGGATGATAGACATTCAGAGCGTAATGTGGTTCCTGAAACATCTAGCAAAGTCATGGAAACTGAGAATTTGTTTAGTCCATCAGATCATGATGGAGGGGTACATATGTAGATGTGTAAAAAGACAGGGCAATGTCTTAAGGAAGTACTCTCAGGAATGAGGAGGTGGTTTGGTTGTTGGTGGACAGACAGACAGGTTCACACATGCACACGTGCACATACATCCTCCTATTTTTCACCATGGCCTGACCACACCCTGACACTCTTCTTCTGGTCCCCCACTTTCTAGAGTTTGTGTGTTACCTTGGGTCTTCCCTCCCTCTCCAGGACTACACAGGTTTATTTAGCCTGCAAAGAAAAGGTTTTCCTTTTCTCATATTTCAAGCTAGTGATGGCAGAATCATGGTTTGGAATTCTTCCTAGGCTTTAGAATTGTGTCCAGGTATTCTTGGGTTTGTGAAGAATTCTGACTCCAGACCTACTCAGACTACATGGAGCGTCTTATGATTAAATATCCAGTGAAGTACAGCAAGACATGTTGCCATGAGTATAAGTAAAATCAAAATGTAACCATCTCCCAGAGGGAGGGCCAGGTACTAAAGCCTGAATTGGCACCATTTGTTTAAGCAAATCATCCTTCTTTATTAATAATTTGAAAGTAAACAATAGTCTTAGTATTAGTATACCTTAATAGCATAATAGGGTTTCACTGTGATAACTCCACAGAGTTCTTTGACCTATTCACCCCTCTTTTATATTTCCTCAAGCCCCCTTCATATTCTCCCTCTTTTCAAACAGTGTTCGGTAGGTTTCATTTTGCTATTGACATATATCAATCCTCTTCACTCCTGAGTACTCTTTTCTTTCCCCATCCCAAGTAGCCCCTTTTTAATACTTAGGGCACATTGTTTTTTTTTCCTCCTCCTCCTCTTCTTCTTCTTCTTCCTCCTCCTCCCCCTCCTCCTCCTCCTCCCCCCCTCTTTATAACTATTGCCGTTAAACTTATCATTAGCTTATTATTATTTTTAACACAATGGATCCTTAATAATTTTTATTCAGAAATAATTTACATTAAACTAAAAACACACCTTTTTAAATTGTTGTTGTTTTGGTCCTGGGGTTTGACCTCAAGGTCTGGGCCCTGTCCCTGAGCTTTTTTGCTCAAGGTTAGTGCCCTACCACTTGAGCCACAGCTCCATTTCCAGCTGAATTAGTGCATAATTGAAGATAAGAATCTCATGGACTTTCCTGCTCAGACTTGCTTCCAACCAAGATCATCAGATCACAGCCTCCTGAGTTGGTAGGATTATGCCTAGAAAAACACATCTTTTAAAATGTGTATGTTCTCAATATTTGATAAAACCAGTTACAAAATCATGAATATAATCAAGAATAGTATAATCTGAAAAAGTTCCTTCATGCATTGCTTTTTTTTTTTGTTTGTTTTGGTCAGTCATCGGGCTTGGTGGCCTGGGCGCTGTCCCTGAGCTCTTCGGCTCAAGGCTAGTGCTCTACTACTCGAACCATAGCACCACTTCCAGTCTCATGGACTTTCCTACCTGGTCTGGCTTTGAATTGTGATCCTCAGATCTCAGCCTCCTGAGTAGCTAGGATTACAGGTGTGAGCCACTGGCACTCAGGTGCTTTAACTACAAGAAAGAAAGAAAGAAAGAAAGAAAGAAAGAAAGAAAGAAAGAAAGAAAGAAAGAAAGAAAGAAAGAAAGAAAGAAAGAAAGAAAGAAAGAAGAAAGAAAGAAAGAGAGAAAGAAAGGAAGAGAGAAAGAAAGAAAGAAAGAGAGAAAGAAAGAAAGAAAGAAAGAAACTTCCTAATTAGACATGGTGATACATGCACCAAATCTCAACATTCAGAAGATGGAAGGATCCAGAGGAAAGGCATCATGAGAAAAATCCCAACTAAAGCCCACACGTCACCTCCAGAATCATCTTGAGAGCGAGCAAGAGAGAGGGAGAGTGGGAGAGAGAGAGAGAGAGGAGGAGAGAGGGAGAGAGGGAGAGAGAGGGAGGAGAACGCATTCACCACTGGCTTCCATTTGGAAAGCAAACCCTCTCATTCTCCTAGTGCATTCAAATGTCCTCCTTAGCATCATATCTATTGCATTGGACCAGATAAAATGTGGTTTTATGTTTTATGCTAGTCTTATTTTATTGGAGGGTAATGACTGCTTATCCTCTGTGTGTTGGGGGAGCACAGCTATGAGGGTAGTAGAAGCTGGTGAAGCCTGTTAATTTTTTCATGAGATCATTTTTCCCTTGACATGCAATTTGATGCTTAACAATTTTTCCAAAAGTCAAAAGAAATACTACAATCTCTAATGCTCATGGGGCTATAAATAGTCCCACACAAAGCATGATTGTATAAAAGAGACGACACTTCTTTATGAAAGAATTTCCACTGGAAAGATAAAAGGAGGTCAGAATGCTTATGTGAGACATGTATTTTCAAGTATTCATAAAAATAGAAGCCATCAGCAGTGGGAAAATTCTTCGTGATAGACAGTCTCAAAGAAGATATTGGAGCCAAAGCCATTTTTACAGGCACCAACTGTAGTGTGAATGGAAGCTAGCCAAGAAATGGCTGCTGGCCAAGTAGCTCAAGTGCCAATGAAAAGAAGAGCACACAAACACACACACATGCTTGTGTGTGCATGCATGCACGCATGCGCAATCCCCCTGCACACATGCACACATTCATTCCAGCTTATAGAAGTATTTGCCAAAAAACCTTTTCAAGCTCTTGCCATCTGGGTCCTATAGCCAACCATCAGGTCCTGTGGTGACTGTAGCTGCTGGCTCCTCTCCTCATGGTGGAGGGGGCAGGGGGAGTCAAAGGAGCACTTGCCACATCTGGAAGGATCAGCTAGACTCCTAGAGGCCATCAAGATGAGCTTGCAATCATTTCTATTCAATGAAAACTAAGGGGCCCACTAAAATAGGATTATACTTGTATTGGTTTTGTTACACCCAAACCTGTAGATTCATTTGGGAATCTATAGCACAGTTTATTTTTTAAAATTGAGAAAGATTAAGACCCTGTCCTACTAGGTTTTAGGGCTTGGGGAAAAACAACCAACAAAATTGTGGGCAATATATGAATTACTTTAAAAATTGTTTGTAGCCATGATATTAGTCCACATATACCGAGTCCTTCCTAGATCTCAGGCAGAGATAGATCTGTATATAAATTCTTATTTTTAGGGCTGGGAAGGTGGCTCAGTGGTAGAGTGCTTGCCTTGCATGCCTGAGGCCCTGGGTTCAATTCCTCAGCACCACATAAGCACAAAGAAAAAAGCCGGAAGTGGCGCTGTGGCTCAAGTGGTAGAGCACTAGCCTTGAGCTGAAGAGCTGAGGGACAGCGCCCAGAGTTCAGGCCCCACGACCGGACCCAAAAAAAAAAATTCTTATTTTTAGATCTTACAACATCCCATAAGGAAGCTATTCTCAGAAGCCTAATTTAACAAATTAAAAAAAAATTGATCTGAGAAGTTAAGTGTATAATGTAGCAGCAGGTTTTGAATCTAGGGTGTCTTTTACTTTAGAAATGGTTTGATTTGTTTCTTTTATCAGTTGTACAAGAAGGGTTAATTGTAACGTCCATTTGTGTGGACAATGCATCTTGTCAGTCAATTCCTGTATCATTTTTCCTCCCATTCCCCCACCCCCATTCCCAAACCATTCTCATCATTTCCTTGTTCCATTTTTCATGTACATAAAGTACTTTGACTATATCCCCCCTCTCTCCCCCTATTTGTCTGCCCCTTCTCACTGTACCTACACCCTAACCCAGACTTGTTTCCTCTTTCCTGATACTCATGTTTATTAAAAGCGTATGGCATCAGGCACTTGTAGCTCATACCTGTAATCCTACAGGAAAGTCTTTGAGACTCTCAGCTCCAATTAACCATTAATTAGAGTTGTGGTTTAAGTGGGAAGTACTAAGCTTGAGCAAAAAAAGCTCAGAAACAATGTCCAGGCCTTAAGTTCAAGCCCCCAAACCTGCACCAATACACACGCACGCGCGCGCGCGCACACACACACACACACACATGCAAAACTGATGTCAATTGTTCAAAAGGATTTGCCATGGTATCTCATGCTCATATAAACTGTATGGCAGTCAGATTGATCACACATATATAATAACACCATATATATGATATATACATGTACATATCATATGTACAGCAACACATACTTAACATATGATAAATACATTCATACACATATGATATTTACATCAATGTTTATATTTCTGCTATGCGGTCCTTCTATGACAGACTGTTGAGTTAGTCCTCTGGGGCCTAAAAAGAATTCTTGTAACTTACCAATATTTTGAATTTATAACAAAGAGCAGATAAACCATTGACTTGTAGACAGTGGGCAATAGGTTTCTTTCTTTCTATTTTTTTTTTTTTTTTTTGGCATTTCTCAAGCAAATGAGTCTCTTCAAGGTAAGTGGGGCAGGAGACAGTGATGCAGCCATCCACAGAGTGCACTGAAGTCAGATGCCAGCTGTGCATTGTGCTGCGAATGCTGCTCCAACATTCCTTATCTGCCCAGCTGCTGTACTGAGTGCTGGGATCTCATCGAGCCATGGCAGCTTACCTCCTCTTTTTCTTTTTTTAAAAATCCTTGTGAGGATGAGTGTTCAGATTGGAATGAAAGCCGAAAGTTCAGATTACTTCTTGGCAGGAAATGTTGCCCTCTCTTTGCCTCCTGTTTGGCCTCTCTGTTGATTACTTCTTGTCATGCTCTCAGTCATTATGTGTAACAAAATGGTGGGGAAGAGAAGGAAGAAAAACTAGGCAGGGTCAGGTTCTCACTCACCTCATTGCTTAGTTCATTTCTTCCATCCTCACAACTCCTTTTTGTCATCATAGAAAAAGGAAACCAGGAGGAAGAGGAGAAAGTGAAGTAGGTTTGAGGTAATTTATAACCACAGGCAACTGGGACATTTTATGCCAAAATGGTACTTTCTCAAAAATCTCATCATTCATGCTACAAGTATGTCTTATGAAGTGCTTCCTGAGCTTGTGAAAACACCGTGGGCAGCTGAACCTGCTTAATCTGTGATCATTTTGCCTCTCTGAAGATTTGAGGGAAGGATATTATGCCATTATGGTGTTAAAACGCATCAGTGACTTCATCATTTAAAATGCTTTAATAAAAATGAATTCTGTTAGCTGTTTCTGATTATCCAGCACCAGACTTTATAGGCTTTTAAGATATTTTCCAGTTGTCAGATATTTTTTCTGTGAGACATTTAAATATTTAGATTCCATTCTTTCAGGGTATTCCAAATATAGGAAACAGATATCTTAATAACAGAAATAAATAAACAGGATTACTGTGTGGACTGTCTTTCCTAATGGCTTTTGAAAATCTAACCATGTTCCTCAATTATGTATCAAAATTTTTGCTTGAAGAAAAGTAGGATATAGAGACCCAAGATTCAGTCCGATTTAGATTAGGTATTTGTTAAAGAAATACATTATTATAGCCAATTAAAGAGAATGGAATGTGCTCACTAGATTCACCTTATTGATAGGAAAAACTATCAACAAAGGCTATTCTGTGTGACATTAAATAAAGAAGTCTGTGTTTAAATGTGTGTTTATCATGCACTCCTGATCTCTTCAATAAAACTGTTCATTTATATACACGAATATATATCCCATTTATGCATGCATGCACATGCACACACACACACTGCTATTTATGATAAACTATTTGGGAAACTGCAAATTTTTTAGTGTAGTTGGAAATAGTAATTACAAAGCAATTATACTTCTCATTGTAAGTATTGGTTGTTTTTTTGTTTTTTTGTTTTTTGTTTTTCTTTGTGACAGTGCTGGGATATGAACACAGGTCCTGAGTGCTGTCCCTGAGCTTGTAGGTTAGAACTCTACCACTTGAGCCATACATAGCCCCACTTCCAACATTTTGGTGATTAATTGGAGACAAGAGTCTTGGGGACTTTATAGGCTGATTTTAAACCTCAATCCTCAGATCTCAGCTGCCAGAGTAGCTAGGATTATAGGAATGAGCCACCTGTGGCCAGCAAAGTATTTACATTTTATTCTGTGAGTTTTCTTCTATTTTTGCTAGAATATAAAAATCTCTTCAGGTAAGGGTCTTATCAAAGCAAAATAAGTAGAAGGCACTTAGACTCCAAATGCATGCTATTGAATCTCCTCTACAACTCCATGCCAACCCCAAGGCATATGAGGATATATAGAGTAAAGGAAGTGTAGAGAAAGTAAAAAATGGTATTAGACCTAGAGAGACCATGTGGAGAATGCAGGAATCAGTACTGAGAAGGTGCCCACATCTGGCTACCTACTATTCTCTCATGCCAGTTAGTTTTAAGGGTTCAAAACCTATGTGGTCCCACAGGGACCTGACCCTTAACTTACAATTGAATGCTTTACTGTTGTCTTAAGATTTCTATCTTTGATATATATGTGTATCTGAACTAGGGAAGGGAAGGGGAACAACAGAGACAAAGGACATAGCAATGCTCACAAGACAATATTTTGGAAATTTAGGGGGAGAAGGAAAGAGGGAGAAAAATGAGGGAAGGAATAACAAATTAGAAAAGAAATGCACTAAAGGGATCCAAATAGGGAAAGATGAAGTAAAACTTTCCCTCTTTACAGATGACATGATCTTGTATTTAAAGAATCCCACTGACTCCACTCCCAAATTACTCAAGCTGATTCAAAACTTTGGCAAAGTAGCAGGGTATAAAATTAACGCAAAAATCAATGGCTTTTCTGTATGCCAACAATGAGAAAAGTGTGGCTGAAATTAGGAAAGCAACTCCATTCGTAATAGCCCCACAAAAAATAAAATACCTAGGAATTACCCAAAGAAGTGAAGGAACTCTATGATGAAAACTTTAAAAACCTGAAAAAGGAAATCAAAACATAACTTAGAAAGTGGAAAAACCTCCCATGCTCCTGGATTGGAAGGATCAACATCGTGAAAATGGCAATACTTCCCAAGGCTATCTACAAATTCAGTGCGATACCTATCAATATTCCAACCTCATTCTTCAAGGAAATAGAAGAGGCAATCCAAAAATTCATATGGAACAATAAAAGACCCCGAATAGTGAAAACGATTCTTAACAGAAAGAACAGTGCTGGAGGAATATCAATACCAAATTTCAAAACTCTACTACAAAGCCATAGTAATCAAAACAGCTTGGTACTGGCACAAGAACAGACCTCAGGACCAATGGAATAGAATTGAAAACCCAGAAATGAACCCACAGACCTAAAGCCACCTAATCTTTGATAAAGGAGCTACAAAAATAGAATGGAAGAAAGACAGCCTCTTCAGTAAATGGTGCTGGCAAAACTGGTTAATCACTTGTAGAAAACTAAAGCTAGATCCTTATATATCACCCTGCACCAGAATCAACTCCAAATGGATCAAAGACCTCGGAATCAAAGCAGACACTCTGAAAACATTACAGGATGGAATAGGAGAAACCCTAGGTCTCCTTGCCACAGGCTGAATTTTTTTAAATAGAGACCCAGAAACAACAAACCCAAGAAAGGTTGGACAAATGGGATTGCATGAAACTGCAGAGCTTCTGCATGGCAAAGGACATAGCTAGCAAGATCAATAGAAAGTCCGCCGACTGGGAGAAGATCTCACTAGCCAAGCAACAGACAAGGGTCTCATATCTAAAATATATCTGGAACTCAAAAAATTAAATCCTCAAAGAAACAACTGCCCAATAAATAAGTGGGCTAAAGACTTAAAGAGAAACTTCTCTGAAGAGGAAAGAAAGATGGCCAATAGATACATGAAGGAATGCTCAACCTCCTAGCCATAAAAGAAATGCAAATCAAAACAACATTGAGATACCACCTCACCCCAGTTAGAATAGCTATAATCAAGAACTCTAATAACAACAGATGCTGGAGGGGATGTGTACAGAAGGGAACCCTACTGCATTGTTGGTGGGAGTGTAAACTTGTTCAACCACTTTGTAAAGTATTATGAAAGTCCCTCAAAAGACTCCACGTAGAGATCCCCTATGACCCAGCAATCCCACTTTTGGGCATTTACCCAAATGATCACAAACAAGACCATATTAAAGCTACCAGCACAACTATGTTTATTGCAGCATTATTTACCATAGCTAAGATATGGAACCAACCCAGATGCCTCTCAGTAGATATATGGATCAAGAAAATGTGGTATATATACACAATGGAATTCTATGCCTCCATCAGAAAGGATGACATTGCCCCATTTGTTAGGAAATGGAGACTTGGAAAAAATTATATTAAGTGAAGTAAGCCAGGCATAAAGAAACATAGGTCCCATGGTTTCCCTTATTTGCAATAACTAGTATATGTCTAAGACAAGCAGAAAAGTTCAGATAAGATGATGTTAAGCAAAATGAACCCCAAGACAAGGACACAAGTGGTTTTTTCTTTCTTGCTATTTTTTTCTAACTTATTTATAAGGTACTACGTGAGTTTTTTGTTGCTTTGTATGTCCCTCCCCCATGGTATAACCCCAGTTTTCACTGTATTTGATATTGGTATAATTTGGGGAGGGGAGGAGAAGGTAAAAAACAAATTGTTTAAATAGGGATACAGGTTGACCCATTGCAACAATAGATGTACAAGACGCTATGTCGAAAAATAAACTTTACAAATTAGGTGGGGGTGGTAGTGGTGGTGGAGTATAGTTGTGGAGATGGGAGGGAAGAGATGGTAAGGGAAAAACAAAGGAGGAGGCAACAATGTCTGGTAAGAAATGTACTCATTATCTTGCTCATGTAATTGTAACCCCCCTGTACAGTATTTTCACAATAAAAAAACTTATTAAAAAAAGAAGACAAAAAAAGAAATGTATTCACTACCTTACTTATGCAACTGTAACCCCTATGTATATCACCTTGACAAACAAATTTTTTTAAAAAGAAACATATTTATTACCTAACTTTTGTAACTGTAACCCCTTTATACCTCACCTTTATAACAAAAATATAATTTTTTTAAAAAGCAAAAAAGAAAGATTTCTGTCTTTGACTTTGTGTTTTGTCAGGGAAATCTGATGCCACAGAGTATCAAGTACTGGGGACTTTGCAGGTTGGTGTCAAGACCCTGTTTTTCCTGGTAGGTTCTTGAACACACACTCCTTCAGTGCTTGGGGCCCTGCTCCCCCTTCTAGTTTTCCTGCAATCATACTGTTTTCTAACCCAAGCAAGGACCTGGCAATGAGAGTGACGAAGGTCAGTATGAAGTTGTATGCCTCTTGGAGTCTCTGGGTGGAGCATGGGGATGGCTATCTCTATTTGAATTTGGCACTACCATGAGTGTTTGGCAGGCTCTTTGGCTTGGTAAGTTCTCTTTCACTCACCGCCAACGAGGTTCCCAGCCCAGCCTGGCATGAAGGTGCAACCCCTAGGGTGTACTTACACCAAGCCCTATGGATGGAGACATTGATCTTCTCCTCTTTGTTGCTATGAAACCAATTTCTTACAGTTCTATGCCTTGACACAACACAAACCCACTACCTCCCAGTTTTTGTGGGGCAGAAATCTGAGCACAGCTTCACTGTGGTCTCTGGCTCAGGGTCCAACCAGGATGCAGTGCAGGTGGTGGCTAAGATGTGTTCTTCCCAGAAGGTTTGATTAGGGAAAAATTGGTTTCAAAGGTCCTATTAGTAGTTGGGAGAATTTACCTATGTGATTGAAGGATTGAATTCTCCTATTCCAACTTCTCGGTGGATAACTAGCCAATGTTAAAGGTAGCCTACAATTCCCCACTGTAGCAGTTTGCTTATTCTGGGCCAGAAAAGATCACCTTCCTTCTCAGTTCCATTAGCTTTGCTAGATTCTATTGGCTAGAAGCAAATCCTAGGTTCTGCCTACATTCTAGAGGAGAGGATTCAACTAGCAGAACACAAAGGGAACACAAAACTTCAGAGATGAAGAGTGCCACCGTAGGATCCTTAGAGCCACTTTGTTACTTCTTTCAAAGAGGTCTCCCTTACCGCCTCAACAAAATGAACACTTAAGCAACACTGATTCATGGAAATAATCATGGCATCCAGGAGGGCTTTCTTCTGCCTCTGTGTTTTTAGCAGTCCCGATAAAGACTGACCAAAGGCCAATTACAAAGTCGGAGGGTGGGGGGATAATTTACAATCATGTATGAGTAAACAACACACTCTTGTGTGTCACCAGCATGACTTGGCAAATTACCAAGTGCCAAAGGATTATTTATTCCCTTATTTTTGTTGAAGAGGGGAGCATATTTATTTTCTTCATCCTTATATCCAGGCCCAGGTACCCTTCCAAAGGAAACTAAGTGAGTCTATGTTTTTGTTGTTGTTTCTGTGTCTGGAGCTGCTCTTCTGATTTACAGTTTAGTTGGAGAATACACTTGCTCAATTGTGCCCAAGAGGAATGGGGAGCCATCTGTCCCTTAAGAGATTCATCTAGCACTTAGTGGAGGCAGGTTAGGGACAGGATCAGGATTCTACAGAAAAAAATAAATCCAGCTCTCATGAGATGTAATATCGAGTACACCCAAAATAGAGAACATTCCTGTATAATAAGGCTTGGAGTCACTTGTAATGTGAAAGAGAAGTGTGCGGACATACAAAGAAAAAGAACTTCATATTAAAGTTCTCCTTGGGGTAGGGACAGGAGGGAAAATATGGGAGAGAATGAATGTGACATTGACCAAGAAACATTGTACTGACATCCTGACTTATGAAATAGTAACTCCTTTGTCCAACTTCTTAATAATAACAATAAAAAATAAAGGTCTCTATGTTTGCATCACAGTCTATTTATGATCTCTGTGAAAAGTAGGCTGACTCCCATATTGCTTAATAAGTTTTTTGAGGTGAGCTAATTCTACCATTCTGGGTAAAGGCGACTATTGTAACAGCAAATCTTATGTTACATAAACAACTTAACCCAGTTACTGCAATAGAATAAGAACAAGGCATTCTAGTTGCAGAGTGTATTCTGATTAATTCAACAGAGGGTTTTGAAAGTCCTTGAAGTCAGCCAAGTATTGCTTAAATGAAAACTGGAGTATCACTTTTCCAGAGTATCTCTATTTCTATTCTTCGTCATCTCCCAAGTATTCACTCCATGGTCAATAGTTTGTAGACAAGATCTTTTTTTTCAACAAGAAATTTATTTAAAAATACATACTGCAGCTGCGTTTCTCCTCTGTCATGGGAGAAAATGGGAGGAAGACTTCAAAATAATGACCAGGAAAAAAGATGATATGCACAAAGTAGGCAAAGTTGACACATAAAAAATTTAATACATAGATTTCTCCACTGTGTGTTACCCACAGTAATACTAACTTCTATAGCACCCTCTGGAATTCTTCATCTAATATTCTACATATTTTGCATTAACTCTTTATTCAGTAGCTTTCTAGTAAACTTTTCTTCTGCTATGGACTAGAACTTATTACCACTTTCACTCATTCAATAATTATTTATTAAGTACTCTCTTTGGGTAAAACACAGTACTCATATACTAGAAAAAGCAACAAATAATACGCATGGACCAACTCTACTTTCTTGCAACTTATATTCTAGACAAGTGCAGTGTTTTGCTATGAAATCATTATTCACTGAGGTTTTGTATGACAGAAAGATTAAACTGCTCACATTCTAGTCATTACATGTACCTTTCTATTCAGGAGTTTGGGTAAGGAATTTTTTCTAGGGTCAATTACTAAATCTAAACACTTAGCAATCTTGTTTTAAACTATTCTATCTTACTTATCAGTCTTCCATTCTGTCATTTGGGGGGCTGGATGGAGCATGTTATTCTTTTCACTAATATTTTCATTTTATTGTTATCCTGTTAATGTCAAACACTTTGACTGCTATCAACTGTAAAAAAAAAAAGTTGACTAAATACAATATATGTGTTTCTGAATTGCTGCATACAAATTGAATTTTGTAAACGGAATCCCATTTATATTTAGACTATAATTTCAAAGTGTAGTACAAAAGCATATATATTGCTTCAAGAGATGATGAAATGATTTCTGATGTCTACCTGCAATTATTAAATGTGCATGCCTACATATTTTTCATTTTATATACAACTTAGGGGAAAGAATATCCACTGTCTAACAAAATATTTTACCCAAATATGGAACACATAATTTTGTAAAATCTGCACTTGTTTTTTAAACTTAGGATGTTGATTTAGAGTTAATGTTATTTTTTCTGGCATTCCACAATTTCACTCATAGAGAACAGGATTGGAGAATAATTCTCTGTCATTAAATTTTGCCCCTAGATTACACTAGAGACAGTTTGGGATTATCATCTATAATGCTTTACAACAACATTACTGCATTGCTGACTTTTTCTAGTACAAGTATTTTCTCTTTTCAAAATAAGTCAATATCATTGACAATGGAAATCCTGCTAAAAATTCAAATAAGAGTGAGGGTATCAGTATAAAGTGAGACAGACTTTTATTGGCCATCTTCTGTGAGTCAAGTTCACACACATATACACACAAACACACCCACTTCATCTCCTACCAATGCTAGGAAGAATATTATGAATACATTTTTTAGCCAGGGGAATGAATGGGCATATGGAATTAATCAAACACCAGATTTAAAGACCTACATGACAATGAGAAAGATTCTTAACCTCCACAAGCCTCAGCCTTTCCATTTATGAAATGGGAGTCTTTCCAGATTCATTGTGATGATAACAAAATGATGTATGCACAATTTCTGATGTAATCGGTGCTCTATAAATTACAGCACTGGTTAAAAACTGAACGCAAGCCAATTTCATAGCCAATGTTCCTTCTAGTACCCCACCCATTCAGAATGGCAACCTGGCTAAGAAAACCAAGAAGTCTCAAATAATCCTTTATCTATTAATATCCTTCAAAAAACCCCAATCCTTTATCTATTAGTATCTTTCAGGAAAAAAAATGCCTTTGAGCTGAAGGTGTGGCTCAAGGGGTAGAATGCTCAAAGCCTGGAGTTCAAACCCCAACACTACCAAAAAATAGTCATGGCATATGCATAAAAATTAATGAAATTGTGTCATTTGCAGGGAAGTCAATGGATCGAGAGATGATCATGTTAAGTGAAATAAAGCAAGTTTAGAAAGACTAAAATGAACTCTGGGAAAATTAAAGCATTCCTGTTTTATCTTCTAGGTATCCTAATATGGGTTAACAAGCAATGATCTACAAATAAGGTGAAATTTAGTCCTGTTTCTCACATGAGCTCTGTGATCTCATGGATAGTCATTTAATCCTTTGGGCATCAGTCACCTGACCTTAAAATGGCTACACCAATGAATTGACATCTAAGTACTTCTGGCTTTCACTTACATAAAACCTGGGGGATATAGTCTTAGAGTATACTTCTGTTACTCTTTTTAATAAGTCTGTCAGACAGAAGCTAAACCTAGTGTTGTGAATGGTCAGTTGATTATTTAAAAGCCCCATTTCCTCCTTCTCTTTTCCATTTTATCAAAGATCTTGTCATTGAACCACACGTGTGAGCTAGAGCTAGAAAAAATCCCTACAATAGAGCTGCTTTCAGCCAAGATGGGTTCAAACACACCAAAGAAGTTGCTGATGAGAGATAACTGCTGGTCTGCATGCCAAGACTGTGTACCGCTCCATGTCAAATTAAAAACTGAGAAGGCTCTTTGAACAGCAAGAGCAGGGCTCTTTTTTGTAGCTTCCATATCTCCCATCAGGAAACAAAATGAACTGTCTGAGGGCCATTCAACTTAGTTGAATTTTGTCATGTTGTAATGGATACAAGGAGAGATCAACAGCATCCAGTGCCTAAAACACATGACCTGGAGGTCTCTTCAAAAGAAACTACAGTACTTGTTTACTAAGCTTCAAGGCTAAGAGCTATAATTTATGAAATATTATCTCAACTTCTGATTAATCATCCTAGTTTATAAGTGTTCAATCTATTTTAAGAAGTTGGTTCAAAAATTCAAGTCAATAAATGTGACAACTATCTTCTGTTTATCAGGTTCTAGGGTAGACACTGTGAGCTCAGAGCAAAGGGAAAAAAAATGAATAAAATCCATTGTCTGGGCTGGAAATGTGGCTTAGTGGTAGAGTGCTTGCCTAGCATACATGAAGTCCTGCTTTCAATTCTTAGTACCATATAAACAGAAAGAACCAGAAGTAACACTGTGACTCAAGTGGTAGAGGCTAGCCTTCAGCAAAAGAAGCCCAGGGACAGTGTCCAGTCCCTGAGTTCAAGCCCTAGGACTGGGGGGAAATGTTCAATGTATGCTTAAACAAGCTAAAGGTTTAATAATTTCTCACATGATAAAATATTTTTGAAGTATGAGTAAAAAATGACAATTTAGCTAAGTAAACAAATAAATAATGTATGTGTATTTCTTATAAAGAGACAGGAAGTAACCTTTCTTACAGATAAAGAAATCCTAGCCCTTAGGAAGAAGGGCAGGGAAGGGACTAAAGTCAGTAACCTCATACTCTATCCCCATCTGTCAAGTACATTGGTACTTCCTGTATTTCTGTGAACTTGTGAATTCAGTCAGGGCATGGAGCTGAACAAGGAAACAAATGAGTTGGACAAAGTCAATTCTTGGTAATATTGCCTTTTGTAATGCCCTTTGTTCCATTGTGAATTTTACATATGACGATGAAGAAAACAAGGGGTGCTGTGGCTCAAGCACTAGAGGGCTCGCCTTGAGCTGAAGAGCGCAGGGACAACACCCAAGCCCAGAGTTCAAGTCCCACAACCGACAAAAAGAAAAGAAAAGATGAAGAAAATCTTGCTCAGCTACCAAACAGCTTACTAATTGAACTGAGTGAAAGAAGAGGTCAGTATAGAAAGTGGGAAATTGCTTCTCTTTCCTAGGTTTCCCTTTCAGTCATGAGGTGAGAATTAGGCTGTGACACTGTATGATTTGATTTGATGACTGAAATGTAATGTATCTAAATACTGAGTATCTAAATTTTGAGGTTTATGATGTTGAAGAATCTATTCCAAGTATTTTATCTTACTGATTCATATAGTTTATAATCAGCAACTCTGATTAGATTTTAGGTATGTTTTCTTTATACATTACTGCTGATATGCTTAGACACAAATCATATACAGGATGCATACTTTGCTTATCTCGATTACCTGCAATGGAGAGAGTGGATGCTGGATTATACTAAATATATAGCTCATCAGTTTTTTAATATTACTCCTTAAAAATCTTGAAAAAAAATCAGAATCTTAATGCTCTGCATTTTGAATTTGCTGAAGACAACACTTATATTTTGGCAGGGCATGGAGAAGAAATATTCAATAAATTACCACAGGGAAAGTACTTGATAGTCCCCATTTACTACTCTTGTCTTGCTTCTTCTAGTGGCACACTGATTTAAGAACCTATGGCCTCTCTAGTCACTTCCTGTCTTCTAGCTCCCCCTTCCTATATCTGCTGGATTAAGAGTCAAAAAAGCATCCATTCTTCATAACATCCACCTGTACAGTCTTCAGTGTGTCCCCAGTGCTTGCAGTACACAATTTAAATACCCAGATGTCACTGTCAAAGTACAATGAATGTCTTCACTGTACTAGCTCAGCCTCCTTTCTGTTCAAGAAATGAAAATCACCAAAGAGTTTTCACTTACATTCTTCTTTCCTATTTAGAATATCTCTTTTCCCATTTGTTGTTTTCTACACCCTAACCATTCTTCAAGGTCACATAAGCCCATAGAGGTCTGGAATCATATATTCTCCATAACCATGTGACAAGCCAGTCTCAGCTGCCTCCATGAGACTTACATTTCTGTTCAACACCATCTGACTTCTAGTCTTGCTTCTGATTTGAGCTGCAGGCAAGGTCCATAAATTACGCTTTTTCCTAATCTCTACAGAAATGAGAAAAACAGGGCCTTTGTCAAGTTTGTGGGTTTTGATTTTTTTTTAACATTGATAAAAACTATTTTAAAGGCCCCAGTTCAATCAGTGTTGTGAGAAACTACCTGTAGGAATGCAGAGGTCAAATAGAAGAGTCAGAGTAATGGTCTTCAGAGTCCACATGGGCTGTTTTTCACAATGTTAGTAGTAGAGAGGCCCGGTAGCATGCCTAGAATAGTCACTGGAAAGACTTATAGGGTCTTTGTTGGGGTCGCAGAGGAAGTGGTGATGATGATGGTTCCTTGTGTTACCACCTTTCTTGATAATAACAAATTCTGTAAGAGGTTCTAAAAGAGAGTGTTCAGTTGGGAAGGGAAACAAGAAAAGAACAGTGAGGTCATCCATGGGGCCTAAGTGTGACCTTCATAGAGTCTCAATGAACGAACACTGGGAGTTCCAGAGCTGGTCATAGAAGGACAAAATTGCCAACTAGGGAGGTACAATCAACTTTGAGGTCTTAAAACTCTGAGATTCCTGATGTTCTGGGAGTGAGTCATTGTCAAGATTCTTGCTTTCATTGGAAGCATATAAAGTCCAGCTGAAAGTAGATATCAGCCTCTCTCCTCTCCACTAAAATGCACTCTCTGCAAACCATAATGTCTTGAAATTTTCAGAGTTGCTGCTTTTTTCCGGGCATCATTTCTGACTCTACCACATGCAAAGGGATGTAGCAACTTGTTTGGAGTAACTATCCAGAAATACTGAGAGGCATCTAGATGGTGGTGCTTCGGGAAGAACAACTGTGTGTTCTTTCCAGCATAGCGGAAAACGAGATCCCTACCAGTGGTTTAAGAATTAATTTTACTGTGTCTTCAATGATCAACACATAATGTTACAAGTAATATGAGGGAGGATCTTTTCTTTTTTTTTCCACTAGAATTCTTTGATTGACATCTTAAAACTCTAAGGTATTTGTTTTTCCCCTTACAAAGTAGACAGTGAACTTCCCATAGAGAAAAAGAACTATGTGATTTTTTTTCCTAAATGGGTGTCTTGGTTCCCTACCTTCTTAGGGACCCACTGTGTTTGAATAAGTTATAATAGGATGAAAAAAGAGGAGCAGCAATCTTAAAAGAAGGATTTCAAAAACAGAATGAATATACATTCACAATCCATGCATAAGTATTTCTTTATCAGAGATACTAAGGTCTGTTTATTCAGGAGGTTGAGGATCACGATTTGAAACCAGCCTGACCAGGAAAAGTGAGATTCTTATCTCCAAAAGCAGCAAAAAGCCAGAAGTGGAGGTATGACTTAAGTGGTAGAGTGCTAGGCTTGTGCTAAAAGACTAAGGAATAGCTCCAGGCCCTGAGTTCAAGCCCCAGGAACAGCATGAATTCAAACACACACACACACACACACACACACAGAAATTTTATGTTTAATTACTCCAGTACTGTGCATTATCACACATTTCCCTTCACTCATTGTCCATTCCTGGCCCTCAGGGGTTTATTCAGTTAACATTCAAGGGTACCCATAGGAGGCCTGGATTTTACTCTTTCCCATCTTAAATCCATGGTCTACAATCTGCTAGCATCTGACTCCATAGGCCAGCCTTTCTTATTTCATAGAAAACAAAATGGAAGCTTGGAATTGCCTGCTGTCTGGTGTTTAATGGGGGAATAGGTCCCCCTCCTTCCCCACCATCTTTTTTAATAGTTCACCTATGGTACTCATGTGCAATCGCATGCCTCTCTGGTACACTATAGTTGCCAACTCTATCTCCAGTAATTATTCTGTTTTAGTCCATTGCAATGTACCTGCCAACAATCTGAAATGTGCAGGTGGCGGCTGTCTGTACGGGCTTTCTGCATTTGCATGCACCCTGTGGTGACGAAGCCACTTACAATGAAGACAATGACAGGGGCCAGGGCTCCACAAGAGCCTCTTCTATTTAGCACCCAGAGGATTTTCTTTGCTTTACCTTTTTTTTTTGAAAAAAAAAACCCAACCATATAAACATATATAATATGCATATAAGTATAAATATATAAATAAAAAACATATATATGCCCTTCTCCCCTTCTCTTCTATTCCTCCAGGGAAGGCAAGGTAAGATGCAATACTATGAATTCAGTGGGTCTCAAACATTTGTAAAATACAATGCCTGGGGAGAAATGTTTTGCTTTCCTCCCTCTTCTCTCTCTACCATCACTAATTAAATATAACAGGATTCATGGATGACTTCTTTTGACTCAGGAAGGTACATTGTTTTTTGTTTTTTTTTTTTACTTTTGTCCATAGTGATACTCTTTTTAGATGGATTCTATATTCCTTAGGGAATGTGACAGATAACAAACACTTAAAATGATGTGTGGGTTTTTTTTTTCCCCTTACTTTAACACGTCATTTTTGTTCATCGATCTCTTTCTTTTTATTTTTCTCAAAAAATAAAATAAAAATCCTTCAGGGGCTAGAATTTTCTAAGATTGAACTGATCTTAACCATTATCTAAAAAATTCATTATTTCAAAATTGGTGAGCTACATTCTTTCAATTATTTTTGAATTATGGAAAAAATACAGTTTTCCCACTCTGACAATGGACCTCAACCATTTACTGGGATGACTCAAAAATAGCCATCAGCTCCAATCTGACTAGTCTTTCATGGAGAGTGAAAAGGAATCCAAATTTGAAGTAGAATGTTTGGAGAGCTTCACATCATGAATTTCTGAAATTACAAGGCTGAGTGTGCAATTATTACATTTTTGTCTCAATCTTTTTTTTTTTTTAAGTGCTTCAGTTAAAACTCTCATTTTGAAACAACTCTGGTAAGGCATTAGTGACAAAAGGCAGGAGCCTTCGATGTTTTCTGTATTTGCTCTCTGAGTTAAGTGTTGTTCGAAAGCCTCTGAAAGCCCCTGGCTGTGTACAGAGTTGTGACCTTGACCCCAATTCTCTTCTTTTGACCTATTTGTCTTCCACCATCCTTCCTCTAGTTATTGCTCACCCTTTCTCCCAGCGTTTCCATCTTACTTTCCACATGCGAGCCTTTTTGCTGTTTATTCTCTCCTCAGTACTGTTTTTTCAAGGGCATAATGATGCACCAGGACTCATGGGTAGCACTGATCGGTCTTGGGAATCTCATGCATGCATGCTCATTTGTTTTGTTGGGTTTCCTCCAGATGCTCCTTTTCAGATCCAAAGAACTCAACAACCTGTGACATAGCTCAGCATTCAAGATAAAGCCCACAAAGTTGCAAGGCTTCTCACTTTAAGAATATGATATAAAAATTGCTTACTCTGTAGTCGGAAACAGATCCTAGGAGTCTCTAGTACAAAGACCAAAGGAAATGTGAGAAGGCGGCTAGAAGGAAAGATGGGATCTATTGAGTGATTCTTTTGTTTTGCAAATGAACTCAAGGCCAAGAAAGACAAAAGAATTCCTACATTTATTGGATATGTTTTTATTGAACATCAACTATGTTAAGATACATTAGGTTGAGTGAAAACTAGCACACCCAGGACAAGCTGACTTGTAGAGAGGAAGATCATAAATGAGTTGGACGACAGCAGAGGGCCCATCAGCTGCACTGAACATTGACTAAGGGGACTAAGCAACTCAAGGGTGGTGATGGGAGGGAGGGAATGAGAGTGAACAGCTGACACAAAGCAGAAGGAAAGAAACGTACAAATCACCTGATTTGGAAGACATAGTTTTATTAAAGTTTATTAAGAGTTTATAAGCTTTGCAGATCAAGATAAGGACAATTTACATTGTAAAGGTTAAAATGTGTTTGTGACTTCAGCCAAGCATCACTATGCCACAATACTGTGAAATTTATGTAATTACTAAATCTGAATAAAGAAAAAATTTTAAAAAAAAAACAGCCAAAAAATGGGTGGGATAGACAATGCTGGAAAGTCACCAGCTCAGTGGCAGACTGGCACCAGGCTTCACTTTTGGAGGCTGGAGACTGTACAAATGAAAAACTTGCTTAGTGGACTGTGTGTGTGTTGCTGAGGACACTCATTGATGAAGAAATGTATCTGGGCCAAGTCTCCAAGCTTCGCATCCTGAGAGGCTTCTTCAAGTTTCTTCACAGCCAGCTGAAGTGGTCAATATCATTATCTCCTCATATCTTTTCTTAACTTTGGAACCCCTTCTCCGTCTGGTCAGCAGAGTCCATTCCAAGTCCATCTCAGACCAAACCGAACAGGCAATAACTAGAGCTAAACACAAAGTTTCCTCAGGGAAATGCACCACATGACCAATGCTCCACATTTTTGTTTGGAGATGACTGTTCTGAACTATAGTAACTTCAAAAGAAAGAAAACATAAAAGAATACAATTCCCTATACTTTTTTGTTTCTACATGTCATAATAAACAGATGTCTGAAAGCATTTCTATTTTACTTCTATTTCATTTGTTTGTATGCAGAGTCATTTCTAAAAAGAATTTGGTGTAAAAGGCAGAAATCCACAGAAGGCAGTCAGTTGAAATAAATAGTACAATCACCATAAAGCAAAAAGTTAGAGACGCTAAGATGCAATGAGTACACATTCAGTAGCTAGATGCACTGCAAATAATGCTAGCCATACAGCAGCAAAGACCAAGAAAGAGGAGTTTGTGATGGAAATCTGATGTTTGCAGATGTAATTCAAGTACCAGCAGAGTGACAATCCCAGCTCAGAGGCCAGCAGTGATGGCCTTGCCCGCTCTGGCGTCTGAGTGTCTAGTAGCACACTACTTCTGAAACGGCACTTGAATGCCCATGAACTGCTTTTTCTTTACTTCCAATATTCAAATTTTTTTCCACAGTAGAACTTTTTATGCTTTTGTAATTTAACTTTTATTCTAAAGGTGATATACAGAGGGGTTACAGTTACATAAGCAAGGAGTACATTTCTTTTTGAACAGTGTTACCCCCTCCCTCATATTCTCCCACTTCCTCCCCACCAACTCCTCTCCCTGCTCCAAGTTGTAAATTTCATATCCAAGGTAGTATCTAGTGAATATCACTGTTGAATTGGTCCACCCTTTCTCCCACTGTTTCTGTGATTCCCCTTCCCTTCTCCAAAGCAGATAAACTTATATACAAGACAAAGGGTACAGAAATAGAAAACAGTGTAGCCAGGAATAAACCAAGGTAGGAGGTGGGGGAAGAAAGGGGGAAAAAAAGAAATAACTACAAGCAGTATAATAAAACAATGTCTTGTGTCCATTTTTTGGAGTTCATTTCGATAAGCATCATTTTATATGGTCAGATGCACATAACTATTGAGCCATTGTGATCCTCTCCTAAGAATATCTTATGTTCTCCCTGTGAGATGCTTAGAGTGCTGTTTAATTAATCATGTCCACATGTAATTATTTGTCTTATTTGTCTTTTAGTATCCATTAGATTAACTTGTATTTATAGCCATATTCTAGTTATTACACATGAGGGAAAGCGTGCAGCCTATGTTTCACTTAATATAATTTTTCCAAGTCTTTCCAATTCCATATGAATGGGGTAATGTCATTCTTTCTGATGGAAGCACAGAATTCCATTGTGTGTGAGTGTGTGTGTGTGTGTGTGTGTGTGTGTGTGTGTGTGTGTGTATCACATTTTCTTGATATATTCATCTATTGAGGGGTATCTGGGTTTATTCCATATTTTAGCTGTGGTAAATAATGCTGCAATGAACATGGTTGTGCTGATGGCATTAGTGCAGGCAGGTCTGTGGTCATTTGGGTAAATATCCAGGAGTGGGATTGCTGGGTCATAGGGAAGGTCTCTGTTTAGTCTTTTGAGGAACCTCCATACTGTTTAGCAGACAGGTGGAATAACTTTACATTCCCATTAACATTGTAATAGCATTCTCTTTTGGCCACATCTCCTCCAGCATCTGCTGTTGCTAGATTTCTTGATTATAGCCATTCTAACTGGGGTGAGGTGGAATCCCAATGTTGTGTCGATTTACATTTATTTTATGGTCAGAGATGTTGAACATTTCTTCATGAAATGTTCTTCATGTGTCTATTGGCCATTCTTATTTCTTCTTCAGAGAAGTCTTTCTTTAAGTCTTTTATTGATGGACTTGTTTCTTTGAGGATTTGTTTTGGGGGGATTTAATTTTTTGAGCTCTAAGTATATTTTAAAGCCCTTGTCTTATGCATAGATAGTAAAGATCTCCTCCCAATCTGTGGGCTTTCTATTTATCCTGCTAACAATGTCCTTTGCCATGCAGAAACCTTTCAGTTTTATGCAATCTCATTTATCCAGACTTTTTTTTTTATTTGTTTTGTTCTGGATCTTTACTTAGGAAGTTTTAACCTGTGCCAAAGAGCCTCAGTGTTTCCCCTGTTTCTTCCTGCAATATTTTCAAGGCATCTGGTCTTACATTGAGTTCTTTGATCTATTTGAAATTGGTTCTGGTATAGAGTGACTACTAGCCTTTTGTTTTTTCAAGGCAATACAATATATCTACCACATATACCTTACAATAGCTATTTTCAATTCATATTTGAATTTTCTACACATAGTATGGATTTAATTCTGGCATCAATAGTATTGTTTTGATAATCACCTAGATATAAGTTAAAGGGATTTGCTGCAACCTACTTACCTACCTTAGCTGACTTATTTGCTAGCTGGCAGTAGCAAAGAAATAACATTTTCTTTTCTTTTCATTTCTTATTTTTTTTGTTGGTCATGGGGATTGAACTCTGGGCCTGAGTGCTGTCCCTCAGCTCTTCAGTTCAAGGCTAGTGCTCTACCACTTGAGCTACAGCATCACTTCCCAGAAATGACATTTTCATGACCACTTATACACCATTAGACCAAAATTCCAGTGCAAGAGCACCTGGCTTCTGATTCTGATCATATTATCTGATTCTGATTATACCTATCGCAACTTGCAGTTCATTGGTTGATTGACTGTGTAAACTTCCATAAGGTGTGTATATTCCATGCTAAGCAGAGTGATAGCTGTTAATATGGAGGGCAGAAAAAGAAACTTAATTTGTATCTTGTACAGGGGTAGAGATCTGAGTTCAAATTTGTGTGTTGGGATATTCTCTCACACAGTGTTGTTAATGGACTGTGATGGGAGGTGAGTGAGAAAAACATTGCTGCAGTTTAGTTAGAGGATAAATGAAGAAATGCAGTGGCTGTTGAGATGGAGAGTAAGAATCTACAAGAATGACATCACCAGGAAATAGAATCTATGAGATCTAGCAATTTGTTAACTCAGATGACTGGGAGAGACAAAATCACGGTGATGAATGTTTTTGAAGATGGGGATGATCACTGAGGACTCCAAATTTAATGGATTTAAGGAGGAGTAAGGGAGTGTTTCTCTACCCTCTAAAATAAAAACAGCTTTATTATTCAATCTGATTGTGAAAACTGTATGTTTATTATTTCAAAAGTAGCTAGCCAGCAATGCAAAAAGGATTTTTTTTAAAAAGACACTTACACACTCAACACTTAGAAATAAATACTTTCAACATTTTGGTGTATACTGTTTCAAACTCTGTAAGTTCTATCTTATAATCTGTCATATGTGCTTAACATCTTGCTAACCTCTTTTCATGTTGTGAAATGATCGATAAGTATCTAGTTGTGGCTATTTAATGATAATTATTCCACAATGTCGTCTGCACCATACTTTACTTAATTATGTTCTCTGATTGTTATATAAGGTTGCTGTGTGTGTGTGTGTGTGTGTGTGTGTGTGTGTGTGTGTGTGTGTGTGCTGGTATAGGAGTTTGAACTCAGAGCCTGCTTGTCTGGATTTTTGGTGTTTTTTTAACAATAGGTCTCAATAGTCTAACCTCGATTTATCCTTTGCAAACCCTATAACCCAGAAATTAGACATGAGTAAACTTAATAAAAGTGGAGCAGAGAGAACAGCGGATCGCCAGGAACAGAGAAACCTACCAGCCGGGAGTCTCCACGAGGATCCCACCCCCACCCCTCACTCTCCACCGGAGCGGAGAGGCTCCATCCCGCCAAAGCCGCCCGGCACCAGCAGCACCACAAAGGGACCTGTCGGCAGACCCAATCGCAATTGCAACTACCCAGCGGGGGCCGCCCAACCCAGCCCGCAACCACCCCAACTGAACTCGGATTGCAACAACAACTGACGACCTACAGGATGAGTACCCAACAGGGGACAGTGAATCCCTCAAGGGAGACCAGAGCTGGAGGGAATCACCAGACCCTGACCTAGACTCCCTACCCCAACACCCGGACCACAGGACCCACTAAAACTGGGAACTGTTCGAGAGCTCCACCAGCCGGTGGAGCACACTCTGCTGGCCAGGCCAGAGCAAGAGCGCCCCTGGAAGGGAGCTTAAATGCCCAAGCCAGGAACAGTGCCCCTGGGTCAAGACTACCAACAGTAGAAGAAATTTGAACTGTGTCCTCCAGGCTGCATAACCTAGGTGGTATACACATTAGCACAGGCCTAACGAGCGCGCTCCAGGCTGGGGCCGGAACCAGGCCCGGGGACCGGCGCCTGAACAAAGCAAAAAGGGTCAGAAGTGGGGCTGTGGCTCAAATGGTAGGGTACCAGCCTTGAGCTGGAGAGCTGAGGGACAGCACCCAAACCTAGAGTTCAAGCCCACAACCAGCCCAAAACAAACAAACAAAAACACATCAGGAGCCCATAGCAGACTGGAGAGTGCATCCAGAGCATCTGATCTTCCCAAGAGCACCCGCAGGAGCAAACACAAGCAGTCTAGGCTGCTCAACCCTTCCAAAGGCGAGAATTGCTGCAGCAGAGAGCTGAGAATCCTAAGTAAGTCAGAATAGCAGCTGGAAATAGGCTCCCAACAGAATCCAGATCAGGCACAGACTCTCTCTACCAATACAGAATCAGCAACCAAGCAAAGACAGACACACCAAAACAAGATTGAAGAGCAGTCTCCTGAACCCCCATGCGAAAATCACAGAGAAAAATCACAAGGTTTACCACTACCCAGGACAGCAAGCTCACCTCAAAAGCCAGCAGCCACGCAGGGGAGAGCCCCAGTGGGAGCAAGCAGAAATGGAAGACAAAAACTACATCCAAGGGTTGCTGGAGGCAATGACTCAAGAAATAAAGCGAGAAATGGATCAGAAATTGAAAGAGCACAAGGATGAACTATCAAAAGATATACAGGATATCAAACAAAAGTTGGATGCAAAAATAGAAGCTGCACAAACCTCAGTAAGAAGTGAGATAAATGCCAAATTAGAGGTAATGCATACTGATCTCACCTCATTGAGAGGTGAGATCAGTACTCTGAGAACCAACATTGAATCCATAAAGGGATCCATTTCCACCATGCAAACCACAATAGAAGCCACAGTCAACAGAGTGAATGAAATGGAAGGTAGAGTGTCAGATACAGAAGACAGAATACACCAACTGGACCAAAAAGTGACAGATATGGAAAAATCACTCAAATTAAACCAAAGGGAAATTCAAGAGCAAGCAGATAATGCTAAAAAATTTAACCTTTGCATAATCGGAGTGGACGAAGGTGAGGAATTCCAGAGCAAGGGAATGCAACACCTATTTAACAAGATAGTCAATGAAAATTTTCCCCACCTCAAAAACGACCATCACAAAAGCTTATCGAACACCCAACAAGCAAGATCCCAGGAGAAACACTTCTAGGCACATTATAGTAAAAATGATGGATCTGAATAATAAGGAAACAATCCTGCATGCAGCAAAAATGAAGAAGGAGCTATACTACAACAGGAAAAAAATTAGAATCACTGCAGATCTCTCCACACAAACAATGAATGCAAGAAAAGCCTGGGAAAGCACCATACGAGCCCTGAGAGCCAATAACTGCCAACCCAGACTGATATACCCGGCAAAGCTAGCATTCACATTCGATGGAGAACTGAAAACTTTTAATAGCAAAGAAAAACTAAATGAATACATAAACATTAAGCCAGCATTACAAAGAATTCTAAGAGGGGGGACACAACCTGAAGAAAGCAACCAGGAACTGGGACCTGCCCCAAACAGGCATTACTCAAAGTCTAACTGAGCAAGCACAGGAGGAAAGGAAAGAAGAAAAACTTAGGAAAACGGAATGGCAGGGACAACAATGCATCTCTCTATACTTTCTCTTAATATAAATGGGCTGAATTCGCCAATTAAAAGAAAACGAACTGAGGACTGGATCAGAAAACAAGACCCATCCATCTGTTGCCTGCAGGAGACCCACCTCTCAGCCAAACATACAAACAAACTCAGAGTGAAGGGGTGGAAAAGGATCTACCAATCAAATGCGCCCAGTAAGAAAGCAGGTGTAGCTATCCTGATATCTGACAAAATAAACTTTTCATTAAAATCAGTACAGAAAGACAAGGACGGACACTACATATTAATAAAGGGAACAATCCAAGAGGAGGATATAACCATCATCAACTTATATGCCCCAAATATCGGTGCACCCAGATATGTTAAACAAATGCTCTCAAACCTACAGAATAAAATAGATCCCAATACGATAATACTAGGAGACTTTAACACGCCACTCTCACCAAAGGACAGGTCTACCAACCAGAGGATTGGCAAAGAAGCTACCGAATTAAGTGAGGCCATACTTCAAGCGGAATTAACTGACATCTACCGAGTATTTCACCCTAAAACAACACAGTACACATTCTTCTCAGCAGCTCATGGAACTTTCTCCAAAATAGACCATATCATAGTTCATGCAAGGAACTTAAGCAAATACAAAGGGATCGACATAATCCCCTGTATCCTATCTGACCACAGTGGAATCAAGCTAGCTCTCAATAACAAAGCATACCGCAGAAATTTCTCTAATACATGGAAATTGAACAGCACACTCCTTAACAAGGCCTGGGTAACAGAAGAGATCAGAGAAGAAATAAAGCATTTCCTACAACTCAATGAAAATGAAAACACCTCACAAAGAAACTTGTGGGACACAGCAAAAGCAGTCCTGAGGGGCAAATTTATTGCCCTCAGTGCCCACATCAAGAGAATGGAGACAGACCAAGTAAATAATCTCATGTTGCAACTAAAACAGCTAGAAAAACAAGAAAAAATGGGACCTAAAGCTACTAGACGAAGCCAGATAACCAAATTGAGAGCAGAGATTAACCAATTAGAAAATCAGAAAACCATAACCAAAATAAACCAAACAAAAAGCTGGTTCTTTGAAAAAATAAACAAAATTGATGGCCCATTGGCAAGATTAATTTAAAAAAGAAGAGAGGAAACCCATATTAATAGGATTAGGGATGCCACGGGAAACATCACAACACGTACCCAAGATATCCAAACAATTCTAACAGACTACTTTCAAAAGCTATACTCTCTAAAGGAAGAAAATCTGGCAGAAATGGATGCATTTTTAGAGAAATACAAGTTACCCAAACTGAGCAAAGAAGAAGTTAACCAATTAAATAAGCCAATATCCTATAATGAGATACAGGAAGCAATCAAAAGTCTTCCAACAAAAAAAAAGCCCAGGACCAGATGGATTCACAGCAGAATTCTATAAGACCTTTAAAGAAGAACTAATACCCATACTCCTCAAGCTCTTCAGAGAAACAGAGAAGGAGGGAGCTATCCCAAACTCATTCTACGAAGCCAATATCACACTCATCCCCAAACCAGGCAAAGACCCAACCAAAAAGGAGAATTACAGGCCAATCTCCTTGATGAACACAGATGCAAAGATCCTTAACAAGATTCTAGCTAACAGAATCCAGAAACACATTAAAAAAATAATACACTATGATCAGGTAGGCTTCATCCCAGAGACACAGGGATGGTTTAACATACGTAAGTCAAAAAAAAAAAAAAAAAAAACAAAAAAAAAACATACGTAAGTCAATAAATGTAATCCAGCATATCAACAGAGCCAAGGTCAAGAATCACATGATTATTGCCACAGATGCAGGAAAGGCCTTTGATAAAATTCAACATCCATTCATGCTAAAAGCTCTGGAGAAAATAGGAATAGAAGGAACATTTCTAAAAACAATAAAAGCCATTTATGACAGACCAATAGCCAATATTATACTTAATGGGGAAAAGCTACAACCAATCCTCCTAAAAACAGGAACAAGGCAAGGATGTCCACTGTCTCCACTCCTCTTCAACATAGTCCTAGAACCCTTAGCCAGGGCAATAAGGCAAGAAAAAGACATTAAAGGGATCCGCATAGGGAAAGAAGAAGTGAAACTATCCCTTTTTGCAGACGACATGATACTATACCTCCACGATCCCAAAAACTCCATCCCCAAACTTTTAGAAATCATAAGTCACTTCGGCAAAATAGCAGGATACAAAATAAACCCACAAAAATCAGTTGCCTTCCTATACACTGATAACGCACAGGAAGAGAGGGAAATAAAGGGAGCAACCCCATTCACAATAACCTCCCAAAAAATAAAATATTTAGGAATTAACCTAACCAAAGATGTAAAAGAACTATTTAATGTGAACTATAAAAAGTTAAAGAAAGAAATTGCAGAAGACACTAGGAAATGGAAAGACCTCCCATGCTCCTGGATAGGCCGACTTAATATAGTAAAGATGGTGATACTTCCAAAACTAATATACAAATTCAATGCAATTCCTATTAAAATCCCAATGACGTACATCACTGAAATACAGAAAACAGTCCAAAAATTTATATGGAACAACAAAAGACCTAGAATAGCCAAAACAATTCTAGGGGATAAAGACAATATGGGAGGGCTATCCATGCCGAACTTCAAACTCTACTACAGAGCTATAATCACAAAGACAGCATGGTACTGGCACAAAAACAGACCCGAAGACCAATGGAACAGAATAGAAGATCCAGATATAAATCCACAGGCCTACAGCCAGCTGATATTCGACAAAGGAGCCAAAGACATACAATGGAAGAAACACAGCCTCTTCAACCGCTGGTGCTGGGAAAACTGGGCAGCCACATGCAGAAAACTAAAAGTGGACCCCAGCCTATCACCATGCACCAACATCAACTCAAAATGGATTAAAGACCTTAACATTAAACCTGAATCTCTGAAACTACTACAGGACAGAGTAGGAGAGACACTTGAACTAATAGGCACAGGAAGGAACTTCCTGAACAGAGTCCCAGGGTCACAACAAGTTGGAGAGAGACTCGACAAATGGGACTACCTTAAAATAAAAAGCTTCTGCACAGCTAAATCTATCGCAACTAAGCTAGAAAGACAACCAACTAATTGGGAAAAAATATTTACCAGCAATATATCAGACAAGGGGTTAACATCCTGTATATACAGGGAACTCAAGAAACTAATCCCTCCCAAACCTAACAAACCAATTACTAAATGGGCAAGGGAACTAAAGAGGGACTTCTCAAATGAAGAAATAAAAATGGCAAAGAAACACATGAGGAAATGTTCATCATCCCTGGTGGTGAAGGAAATGCAAATAAAGACAACCCTGAGATACCACCTTACCCCAGTCAGAATGTCCCACATCCACAAATCAGCCAACGACAAATGCTGGAGGGGATATGGAGAAAGAGGAACCCTATTACACTGCTGGTGGGAATGTACACTTATACAACCACTTTGGAAAGCATTCTGGAGGGTCCTTAGAAAGCTAAAGATTGACCTCCCTTACGACCCAGTCATACCACTTGTAGGCATCTACCCTGAACAACAGGAACCAATATACAAGGACACATGCACCTCCATGTTTATTGCAGCACTGTTCACAATAGCTAGGATATGGAAACAACCTAGGTGCCCCACCACAGATGAATGGATCCAAAAATTGTAGTATCTATACACAATGGAATATTATGCAGCCATTAGAAATGACAAAATAATTGCATTTGCAGGGAAATGGATGGAGCTAGAAGGAATCATGTTGAGCGAGGTAAGCCAAGAACGAAGAGACAAACGGTACATGGTCTCCCTGATAAGTGGATGATAAATCCAAAAGGTTAGGTGATAGGACAAAACTAACAGGACTTAAGAAACAAAGAACTCCCGCTCATCTGGTTGAACCACTACTAAATATCCCCATGCTGCTGATCACAAATATGGTATATAACATGTGAACACTGTTATATATTACAGACTGTGGTAGACAATTTGCTCCAGGGAAGTTAGAATGAACTTGTGACTTTGAAATTATGTAATCATTTAATCACAATCAAAAAAAAAAAAAAAGAACCTTTGGGAAGGGAGGGAGGGAGGGGATGGTAGGGGGAAAACAATGGAGGGGGTAACAATGTTCAAGAGGAAGTGTACTCATAACCTCACTCATGTAACTGTAACCCTCTGTATAGTAGCTTTACAATAAAAAAAAAAAAAAACCCCAAAAAAAGTGGAGCAGAGAAAGATGACTTTAAAAGTACTGTTAGTGTTGGTGAGAATACAGTGAGAAAAATATTGGAGGCTACAAAGCAGAGACTTTTGTACAGGACTGGTATATTTGGCAACTTTGTCACTGTGTTTGCATGCAAAAAATAGAAAAATTACTATGTTTATGGACTGGATGCAAGCAAAATGTAAGCAGTTCCAAATGGCTTCTATTAATCACCTGTAATAAAATAGGCATTGTTTTATTTTAAATAGAATTTAGAGGAAATGTCATGGGCCCAAGGTAATCTCTCGGCCCCCACTTTTAGTGATATTAATGAATTGTAGAAGGGAATTTCATTTTGGCATGTCCACACATGCATACAATATCTCTTGGCCAGATTTACCCTCTTTACCACTCCTCCTCCTTCCTGCTCCAAATCCCAAACTAATCTTAACAAGCTTCATTATTCCACTGCTACACAGGTATATAAAGTGGTTTGACCATATTCACCGTCTTTTACCCTCTTTGATTCCTTTTCCCCTTCCACTAGCTCCCACACTCCCATAGGACCTATTTTACATTCATTGTTTCAGCTTACACTGATTATTTAAAGAGGTTTCACTGTGAATTGCACACATTCATATACAGTACTTCAATCAGATTGAGCCTTCGCTTACTCTCACTTCCCCTATTCTTGCTACCTCTTATTATTTAACAGCTCTCAGTGAGTTTAGTTTTGCGATCCTCGTTCACAGATATATTTTGGTCTTTAGATTCTCCTTTTCTCCTTACTCTGTAAACCCTCAAATAGTCCCACAGGTTCAAACATGTTTGCATTAGTATCTGTGTTGATTATCTGCATCTGCATCTATGTATCACACATGTTACAAACATAAATGTTAGTAGCATACATATTGTACACGTACATGTTATGAACATGTATACATGTGTGTGTCTGTGACCCTGGGTGCATTTATTTGTGTGCTTATCTTTTAGGTCTAGCCTCCACATAGGAAAGAAAACAGGCAACCTTTGTCAGAATTATCTTTTGAGACATCAAGAATATTCTTCACATTAAAAAAAATGGTCTTGGGTCTGGGAAGGTGGCTCAGTGGTAGAGCGCTTGCCTTGCATACATGAGGCCCTGAGTTCGATTCCTCAGCACCACATAAGCAAAAAGAAAAAAAACTGGAAGTGGCGCTGTGGCTCAAGTGGTAAAGCGCTAGCCTTGAGCTGAAGAGCTGAGGGACAACGCCCAGGCCCAGAGTTCAGACCCCACAATTGGATCCCCCCCCAAAAAAAAGATTTTCAGGATGGCTCTTTTGGTCAAACAATGGACTTTCAAAAATCTTCAAGTGATTATCCTACCAGCTTCTCAGGAAGCCCAAGAGTAGCTAGGATTACAAGTATGTGCCACCAGTGCCCAGCTTTGGGTTTTTGTTTGTTTGTTTTAATACAGGGTCTTACTCTGTAGCTCAAATAGGCCTGGAACTCTTGATCTAACTGTCTCAGGTCCATAGTGCTGGGATTATAGGTGTGTGCAACTACACCCAACTACCTTATATTTTAAAAAAAATCTAAAGTAATGATGGATGGAATTTATTATTTGCATTTACTATACTTTTCCCTATAAAACACATAGACTTATGAAGAGGGAAGAGATGAACATCTCACACATTGCTGAAATAGTGGCTCAAAGCCATCATGATGTCATTACTGATGTCCTCATGAAATTCCACAAAAATGGTAGTAAAGATATCCTGAAAAAAATCTCATTAAAACTCTTTCCCGTGACAACGTTAGAAGTCTGGTTTGCTCTATATGTTGAAAATGCTTTCCCAAATAGGTTTTTTTTTTTAACTGAAAGGTTACTTTTATTTTTAATAATAGCCTTGATGGAAAAAATTTTGTAGTAATGGGTTAAAAAATGACCCCTGTATTTTCTTCAATTATAATTATGTAGCAAGCTTAATGAAATAACTTTGCAAGTACCAGGTTATGATCTCTCCCAGCACAGGCAACTCTTGACTACAGTTTCTCCATTTCAATGGTGGAAGAACAATGGACAGCCAGACTCTGCATAGGTCAGCTCTCTGAATCCAGTATGCTGCAAGAGAATTGAAGCTATCTTTACTTTCTTTTTCCTTGAAGATGGTCCATAGCTACTATAGTGTGGATATTAAAATTAAGACTTTTTTTGAATGTCTAGAGAGATTGCACAAAGTCTACTGGATACACTTTCTGTTAGAATAACATCATTGTCATTCATTTCTTGCCTTCTAGTTATGGTTTCACGCTAATGATATGAAATATTTCCAATTAAAAAAAATTCATCTCTGAACAAGCACTAGCCCACAAGGGAGTTCACCAATGTAAGTACTACTTAAATGCTTTCAAACAAAAATTTGCCTCATCATACAAGAGCTTCCCTTTAATTTAAACTCCATAAAGCTAAATCATGACAAAACAATGGAGCTTTGTTAAAGAGTAAAGAAAACCCTACATCTCTTTTGTGGTAAATAGGAGTATCCAAATGATTTCTGCTCTGCATTTAAGTTGTAATTGTTTAGAAAAAGGAGCGTGGTTTTATTTTAAAGTGATTTCCCATGAACTCTACAGATGTGGTTGATTCTGCAAAGATTGTCTTTTTTCCTGTGATGTAGAGCATCACACCTGAGTTCTAGAAGTAGCCATAGGACTGGCTTCCCAACGGACTGTGTGCTAGTGGACCAAGTGCTTCATACAGAGTAGAGCAAGTCACTTGTCTTTCTTACCATGACAGAAAGCATACTGGGAGATGAGCTTGGTTTGTGCTAATGCCATGATTTCTAGAGCTATATTTAGACAACCCATGATAGCAGCTGCTTTCCTGTATCTGCTCTTACAGCCAAGCTGTGATATCACCAGGGGCTGCCTCACCACCACAGACATTATGGTTTCCTCCTCCCTTTGTCTGGTATAGTTTTGTTAAAGAGAAATATTATTAAAAGGAAACATTAGTCTATTTTCACTGGATACACCATTGTTATGAATGGGTCGTCACAACTAATTTTTTTTCCCTAGAGTTGTGTGTTTTAACTTGATTTGATCATAATGTTTTGTTTTTCTTAGCCCAACATGACTCTTCAAAGCTTGGGAAAACTTCATTTTTTGAATAACAAATGAAATCACTTGAAACAAACTTCTCCTTCCTTCCTTCCTTCCTTTCTTCCCTTCCTTCCTTCCTTCCTTCCTTCCCTTCCTTCTTTCCTTCCTTCCCTTCCCTTCCTCCCTCCCTCCCTCCCTCCTTCTTTCCTTCCTTCCCTTCCCTTCCTCCCTCTCTCCCTCCCTCCTTCCTTCCTTCCTTCCTTCCTTCCTTCCTTCCTTCCTTCCTTCCTTCCTTCCTCTTCCTTCCTCTATTTCTTTTCCTTCTCTTCTCTTCTCTTCTCTTCTCTTCTCTCTCTCTCTCTCTCTCTCTCTCTCTCTCTCTCTCTCTCTCTCTCTCTCTTTTATTCCCTCCCTCCCTGCCTAGTTGGGCTTGATGAGTCCACCTATTTTAGGCTTCCCCATTGTTGCTAGGCATGTTGACAGGCATGTACTGTCCTATGTAGCTTCTTCTGTTGAGTCTTGTGGATTTTTCTGTCCTGGTTGGGCAAATACCATGATTCTCCTAAATACTTGCAAATAGCTAGGATTACAGGCATGAGCCACTAGAGCCTGTCTGGACAGTTTCTATAACTTTGAATAATTCCCCCCAATTTCCCTTGTGGTCTTGTTTACCTTTTAGTCTCATAGTATGAAGTGAGCACTGTTGAATCCCATGGAGGTCATGTCCATATACCTGTAACAGAGGGAAGTTTCAATAGCTACTATACTCTGCAGTTCCTTGAGGTAATGCCATTTCAAGATTCCAGTGACTCTTTCTCCACACCTTTAGACACAGATACTAGACGCCTAATAGTCGAAATTCAGTGTGAACAAGAGACTTGTATCCTTCTTCCCACACATGCTATCTCCTGTGAGCATGATGCAGGTGTGTCCTCTAAGACAGAATCAGATCACACATTGGGTGGAAGTGACTGGAGCCACACAGCTTTTCTGGGATGTACTTTGGTGATCCGCTTTCCTTAAGATGTGCCTAGCGGGATAAAGAATTTCTTTCTATCCCACTGTTCTTCACAGCCATGCCATTGCAATTAAAATCAGGGAAATAAAATCCACATGGTAAAGTGTCTGCCAAGTTTGTACTCACTATTTGAAAGGACATAGCTGTAAATAGGAAGCTGCACACCAAATCCCATAGATTAATGTACAGGAGAAAGTGACTTTGCTCTCTTGGGTGGGAGTTGCTGCCTTGATTTAAAAGGAAGTCGGGGGGATGGTATGATAATGGACTATTTTGCTCCCCCAAATCATTGTACTAGCGAACTCTTTCCATCTTGATTTAAGGGGAGGGTACCATGTTAAACAAGTAAACCAAGCTTCCTTTGTTTTAAAGATAGGCATGTAAAGAAATTTCAAAATATTTAGACGTATGCCACCAACTATGTGGGTTCTAAAACACACGTTCCTTTGTAATTAGCAGTCACTGCTGATTTTATTATAGCAGAAGGCATTATTCTTATGAGCTATTCTCCAGTTATGATTGATGGGTTACTAGAGCAAAGGAAGTTTAGCTAGGTGAAAAAAATTGAAGAATATTTTATCTTAGATTACTAATATTCTATACATCCCTTGGAATACTGCCTGCCTCTTATGGGTTTGATATTGTTATTTTGAGAATTTAATATTTCAAAAGAAATACTCCTCTCCCAAATAACTTCTGTAGTTGGTAAGAACAACAGCTCCCTGGGAGTTTATCTAGTAAAATTTTAGAAGAATAGAAGAGTTGGTACATATGTAGTCACATATCAACCTTATTAATATTTGGATAAATAAGAATTCGAATGAGATATAATTTTTACCTCTTCAGTAATTTTCCATACTAGAGAAGACATGCTACACCCATGACTTTTAGCCTTGATTTTGTGACTCTGCCACTGAAATGAGTTAAATTAGTTAAATTCAATCATCTGGATTGATTTCTTGCCTTCTGTTTATAATTCTGGTGCTCTTTACCAGATAGAGCAATTAAAGTAGGGCAACTATTTTAATGAATAATTGTATTAAACAACAATCTACTTCTTGCAAGAAAACAGTTCGGAGAAACTAAATTATTATGTCCAGCTTCAACTATGTGATTCTAATTATTTCATACGTTATTCATTTACTCATTTTACAGTATGTATTATAGAAGAATTAAATGTCCAGCACTGCTCTAGGTCTTATAGATGAAGGAGTAGGAAAGTGAAAAGGTTCTTGTTTACCTGAACCTTACATTTAATACATTTTACAATTGTGTCATAACTCACTCAGTCAGGAAAAAACATTCTCTTATTTTCTACTCACCTTTTAGAACAATGGTACATAAAAGGTTACTACGACTTGTTTCTTAATTATTTCTTTAAAAGATTTGTAGTTAACCTCAACAGGAAAAGCACATCAACTCGAAATTTCCAATACTCATAATATATTCTTTAGATTTTCTTCCTTATGCTTATAAAAGAAAATCAAATTACCCCTTTGTTAGGTCTGTTTCACTAGTGGCTTACTGATTTAGGAGTTAGCTCCAATGGAGCCAGTGAAGTGGTACTGAGTGATCAAACTTGGGTTCTTCTCCAACTCTTCTTATAAGGCAGTCATGAGGGTGGAAGATGAGAATCAGGCCAGAAGGGGGTGGAGATGAGAAACAAGGTAGGGTGGTCATGGAGAGGTTTGAGATTTGGATTGAAAAGCCTAGGTTGGGCCCTTTACTTACTAGATTTCTAGGCATAGGCAAGGGAATTAACTATTCCTTGCCTTAGTTACCTCTTTCTCAAAATGATGATAGGGCTTCCAACCTCATTTTGAAATGAGTGAAATACCAATTCATACAGCAGTAAACTAATGAAATGAGTACCATAGTCTTGTGTCCTATTAATTTATGTGGATTTTAAATTCTATGATAATATGAATTAAATTTTAATAGAAAAAAATGCTTTTATTTGACTCTATTAACTTCTTTTTTTCTTTTTAGGAGGGAATGCCATAACCCTTCTTATCTGTACCTTCCTATTTACCATCTCAATTTATGAAATCAAACCCTCTTCTAATTTTCTTTTACCCATCATCTACTTTTTCTTCCTCCTCTGAACTTTTCTTTCTTTCTTTCTTTCTTTCTTTCTTTCTTTCTTTCTTTCTTTCTTTCTCTTTCTTTCTTTCTTTCTTTTTTTCTTTCTTTCTTTCTTTCTTTCTGTCTCTCTCTCTCTCTGTTTTCTTTCTTCCTCTTTCTCTTCCCTTCACTCTCTCCTCCTACCCTTCTTGTGCCAGTACCAGTGCTTAAACTCAGAGCTCTGTGCTCTCTCTTGGTTTTTTCATTCAGGACCAGCCCTCTACCATTTGAGTCAAACTTCCATTTCTAGCTTTTTGCTGGGTAATTAGAGATATGACTCATAGACTTTTCTGTCTGGGCTGGCTTTGAACCTCAATCCTCAGCTTTCTGAGTAGCTAGGATTATAAGCATGGCCCACTGCTGCTCAGCTACATTATATTTCAATTAAAGTATCACATAAGGGAAATTTTTAGGAAGGTTCAACCTGGAAATTTTACTTGATCATCTTTAGCTCCCATATTTCAACTCTATTCAATCAAGAAGGCAGAGTCCTTGATGTCATTTGATTCGCTCTGACAGCTATTCTTTTTCTTGATTTGTTTGCCATCATGACTCTTCATTCCTAAAGATATCAGCTAAAAATGCCCAAGAATAAAAGGATCTCTTACCTAACTGCAATAAGACCCCTATTCCTACCACAATCCAGTCTAGATCTGCTTATCACCCTCTGGCTCTTCTACATCAGCCAAAGAACTCAGAAAAAAACAATCTCTATATAGATCTCTATCTGCAGTAGCTCTATAAAGATATATGATCTATAGAGGCAAATGGAGATTACTATGCTGAGCATAGATGGTGAGTATTCAGGTGCATAGTGCCTCTTTGAATCTTTCTGCACATGTGGTACTTTGCATGTTAAACAGGCTGCCATCAGTAGCTTTCATCTAGAACAGTTCCTTCACCTTTTTTTACTTTTTATATCAGTGATATTTTTGAAGGGCATTTTTATTTGTCAATCTATTAATTGTCTTCCTTTTTGTTCTTAAACTGCCCCCAAACATTGCCCCAAATACAGTTGCTTCTGGGTCCTTTAGACACAACCCCATTAGTCTCTGACTCTTGCTTGCTGGCTAGCCAATAAGATGTCCAGTCATTTTTCCAGAAAGCTCTACTTTTTTAAAAAAAAGACTATATATTTCATTAAAAAAAACTTCATAAGAAAGACTATTTCATATGAAAGTACTTAGAGGACTAGATTATCATTCAAAAAATCATAAAAAATTGTTTTGAGGCAGATCTCACTTCATAGCTCAGGCTGGTCTTGAACTCACAATCTTCCTGCCTCAGGTCTCCTGAGTACTGAGATTATGAGTGTGAACCATCAGCTCTTTCAAAAAAAAGAAAAGAGAAAAAGTGATATAAAGTGTTAAATGTCTAATGTTTGTTACATATTAAACTTACCATACAGAATTTAGTAGTTTCCGTACAGAGGAGTAAAAATTAATAATGAAAGAACACATGAACAGTTTAACAAAAATTCTAAATAATCAAACCAAGCATAGGTACAATGAATAGTTAGGTCACTACTTGAAGATTCTCAGTAATCAGTTGATACATTTTTTAAAAAAAATACAATTCTGAAACTATCTTCTTCCCTGACATACGTATGCTATGTGACATGGACTAACAACTTACATCTTCAAGAACAAAGCAAACCCATGTTATCATTTGTACCAGTCCCACTATAATTGCATACAAAAAATACTGCTCACCAGGCATTGATAGCTCATGCCTGTAATCCTAGCTACTCAGGAAGCTGAGATCTAAGGATCTCAGATAAGAAATAACAGTCATGGATTCCTGCCAAGCTGACTTCAAACCACGATCCTCAGATCTCAGCCTCCTAGTAGTTAGGATTACAGATATGAGCCACTAGGCCGTGGGCTCTAGTTTCTCATCATAAGAACTAAAATAATTAAAAGAAAACACTGGCTTAATTTCCAACTGTATCTTTCACTAGATAGTGAAGCAAAATTTCCATTAACCAAATCTTTTCTAAGAGCATTTTCACCATTGGCGAATTGGTCTCACAAAGAAAGCACAGCCAACAAGGATTCCTGTAGCTCAGCCTGATGCATAGGAATATCATCGATACTTACAGAATATCTATAAAATAGTAGCTGTTTTAATGGAAATTTTTTTCTCAAAAATGAGCTTTTGGCTTCAGGCAAATCGCCATTTCTGTTTATTTTCTCACTGGCACAATTTTCAAAAATTACAAAAATAAAAAAAATGTAAGTGTATGCTTCCCAGAGTAAGCTTCAAAAACAAGCCTAGAGTCATATTCTTTCTTCCAACAATAGAAAGAAATGAGAAAGCAAGGGAGAAAAGGAGAAGAAGAAAATGGGCATGGGCGTTGTGTCTAAGCATTTTCCCCGGAAGAGTTGGTCCCTTGCCCTCACCACTCCGCCAAGTTCATGAAGTATAGCTCAATGAATAACTAACAGATGATTACATTTATGAGGAAAGAGTACTCAGAGCAGACAGCTACTTCCTACAGGTGACAAGCAATCTTCCGCCAGGGCTTCACCTGACGAGTCATTTTGGGATGTGATCACAAGGGATGGAGACTGATGAAATTATCCTGTCTGACATCAAACACAAAGTGGTTGTAAATCAGCAGAGGCTGTGACAGAAGGAGAGCAGCTCATTCTTTATGCTTTACAGACAGTCTTCAACCCAGAGGGCTGCGCGGGACACTCTAACAATATCATTAAAATGACCCTATGAAGAGATTTAATTAAAACAACAATAACAACAGCAGAGTGCCTATGGATTTGGATCCTTCAGCTGTCTTGAAGAAGTTGATTTGAAAGCACGTTCTATGATTGGAAAACTTAAATGTGTAAGGCCAACTTCACAGAGCAGGTCAACATGTATAAATAAATAGACGCCTGTCTGTTATAACTCTACTTGACCTTGCGATTGCTCTCTGAACTTAGACTATCATTGCATTTCCTGAGGGTCACTTAAGGAAAGGCAAACCAACATAAAAAATAAAAGCCATCTCCAGTTTAACGTGATCAAGGGAGTTCTGCAAAATCAGAAATTGATCTTGCAAATGCATTCTATAAAAAGAGAGAGGATAAAATATGGATAATTTATCCGTGGTATCTGCTGAACGGCACTTGATTTACACATGATCTAAAGAAGCGTGGGGAAACCATTTTGAAGTCGCCTGTGGAAGGAATCATATTTTAAGAGTAAAGAATTGGCGGGTTTCATTGAATAGGGAAGGAGCTTTCTAAGGATCCCATTTCCCCATCACTGTGAAGGGGATTTATATGTATTGTTCTCTTTAGTGGTGTTGGGAAGTTCTGATGTAAATCCTTTAGGGTTTCACTATAGGAACCAGCTCCTCAGAGGTTTCTGCTATGTGGTGATTTGCACACACAAAAAATTGTGGTTGAGAAAAAAAGAAAGAAAGAAAGGACAAACTATTTTTAAATGGTTATGTTAGCATGGTAACTAAGCCTCCTCAGGGTTGTGTTGCAGTTTGCTACAATCCCAGTGCCTTTCTGGGTTACTTGCAGAACCTGCTAAGCAAGGCCATTTGAGTGGCTAGGTACAAAGGCTTTGCCCATCTTGAAATGGGCTGATTTAATAGGAATTGTGACTGATGTAAAAATATACCCTGGCATCTTATTTAGTTGTTAGTTCTTCTTTTGCAACTGAAATGAAATCGTGTGTGTGTGTGTGTGTGTGTGTGTGTGTGTGTTCTCTCTTCTTTAGGTACTTTTGCATCGATGATGGAGAGGAATCTTGCTTGTTTGATTGTTTACATTTAGAACTGGTCACAAAATAGCCAATAAGTGAGGCCAAATGCCTGTGATGAACTGTAATTTGAAAAGGAAAGTGGAAATAGCAAGGGTCTGGTGACATTCCCAGGAGTATGCTTCTTGATGGCTATTTCTGAGCATGCTCCTGTGCTCTCTCTGTAGTTGTACTTTAATTATTCTGCACTTTGTTCTGGGAAGGTATGTATTGGCTCCTGGCCAATGTGGGCTAGGAGTCTTCTTGTCACTACAGTGTCTAACAGCATGTACTGAACAATATCCCAATTAGATCCTTAAGTGTTCGAAACATGATACACCAGAGCATTTTTCTCTGAGGCTGATCAGTGGGAAGTTTCAAAAACACACAGAAGGTAAGCTTCATTCTAATCCTTTAAACATCAGCCCAAGAAGGCAGCATGAGAGACTGAATTCATAATAAGATATGTCAAGAGCTCTTTGGCTTATAATTTTGTTTATCTTCAAAACAACTCATAGTTCAGAGTGATCAAACTATCATTTCCAAAGTATTTTTTTTTAATTAGTATTTCTGCCTTCCCAAATACACCCTCATTTCTGTGGTTACAAAGGAGAATAACTTCCTTTTTTGCTTCTAGATTCAACTATTTTATTGTTGATTGAAAATTGCTGGCTAAGTTAGCATGAAGGATGCTTTAACTATAACCATGTAACCTATCTTTCTTTTTAGCTCACCTTTCCATTTTAATTATTTTTTCTTCTCTTTTTGTGCTAATACTGGGGCTTGAACTCTGGGCCTAGGAGCTATCTCTTTGCTTTTTCTGTTCAAGGCTGGTGCTCTACCAATTAAGTCACTGCTCCACTTCTCAGGTTAACTTTCCAAGCTAATAATGTCAAGCCTCTTCCTCGTCTCCCTCCCCAACATATGTCAGAGATATTAAGAAAAAGTATGTGGCAAAGGAAGCCAGCTCTTTTCATTCTTTTACCCTATTGAGACAATAATTGTGAAAAATGTCTGGACTGAGTTATAATGTCCAAAGACAGCCTTTAATTTACACCCTGCAATGGGTTAAGTCCAGTCAGTCTTCTCCCCTATTTCTATCAGTCACTCTTTGTAACAATTGAACTAAGTTATTTTAAATAGGTAAAGGATTTAAGTTCTTCTCATTGTCCTTATAGTCAGACACCACATGAATTAGCAGCTCCTGGGTATTTCCCACACGCTCTGAAGACTTCTTTATATATTTCCATGAGAGTGATCAGGTTCCTAGGAGAATAGGCCAGAATAGGACCCCTAGAGATGCTGCCCATGCACTCTCTCCCTCTCCCCCTCCCTCTCTGATACACACACACATGTGGTATGCACAAACACATACTGTATACACAATTAGATTTTCTTCCATCACATCAGCATAATACATGCTTTGATTTGTGATTATTTGGTTGATATTTCAAGTTTTCTTAGCTTATAAAAAAGAATGAAATATTTGTCTTTTTTTTTTTTTTTTTTTTTTTGGTGCCAGTCCTGGGGCTTGAACTCAGGGTCTGGCTGCTCAAGGCTAACACTCTACCATTGGAGTTCACAACTCCATTTTTGGTTTTATGGTGATTTATTGGAAATATAAGATTTTAGCCTGCTGGGGCTGCCTTCAAATTGTGATCCTTAGATCACAGCCTCCTGAGTAGCTAGGATTACAAGTGTGAGCCACCCATGCCTGGCAAAATATTGCTACTTTTTATTGCTTATCATTCATAGTTGTACATTCTTTTTTAGGGCATTTTATTAACACATATTGTTGTACAAGAGGGTTTTATGGGTCATTTTCATAAAAGCATACAAGGTGTCCCTGTCAAAACCCACCTCCTTCTCTATCACTGCTCCATCATCTCCTCCCCTCCTTTTAAAACAACTTAAACAGGTTTCATTGTTCCATTTACATCTATACATATTCACTTTTATTCACTTCTGTTGGCCTTCCTTTCCCACTGTTTGCTACTGTACAAATGCCTCTAAAACTCCATGGATGTTAAAATACCAAATCCAGTGCCTTTTGCCCCTAAGATATTGGCCACAATTTAAAGGAAAAAAATCATGTCCAGAATTCTATAAATGAAGTAGCCAGTATAGTATGCTGGAAGAGAATAATTATTGGACAAAGAATTCAAATAAAACTTTAAGTTACTGATATCAGGGCTTACCCTGATATCTGATTTTTTTTGTTGCTTTATTTTATTTCATTTTTTTATTTTTAATTTTTTTTTTTTTTTTGTCCGTCATGGGGCTTGAACTCTGGGCTTGGGCGCTGTCCCTCAGCTCTTCAGCTCAAGGCGAGCGCTCTACCACTTGAGCTACAGCGCCACTTCCGGTTTTCTGGTGGTTTATTGGAGATAGGAGTCTCACGGTCTCTCCTGCCCGGGCTGGCTTTGAACCGCGATCCTCAGATCTCAGCCTCCTGAATAGCTAGGATTACAGGCGTGAGCCACCAGCGCCTGGCTTATTTTTAATTTTTTATTGTGAAAATACCATAAAGAGGGGTTACAATTACATGGGCAAGGTAATTAACATGAGCAACTAGAGAAAGCTGAGATGATTGCATGATGCAAACTATTTTCCTTAAGAATCTTTCTTTCCACAAGCTTCATTTCAAAATTGACTGGAATTCCACTATTTCAGTGACCAAATCTGTGATCCCATCCCCAGTTATTGTTCTATATAAATTCCCACTGGAATGGATACTTTTGCCGGAAAAGAATGAGGCATCTAAAATTATTCATGTTAAAACTAAAACAAGCACAATGTTTATTAAATGCCCAAGACTCTGGAGTCTTTACAGGAATCCTCAAAACAGATATACTGATGGTAGGAGTAAACTAGAATGGACCACTGGCCTTTAGAATTGATTTTAGGGTTTTTCAATGTCCAGTTTAAAGAATTCCAAGTTAGTGAATGAAACATGATTAAAATAAACAAAATATTTAAGAACTTAGATTAAATTTGATTAACTCATTTCAGTGGCAAGTCAGCATTTATCTTTTGAGTATGTGACAGGTTTGAGAAATATGTGGAAACTTTAATTTTTCTCCCAGGTTTTCTTTTTAAACTTATTTGGGGGTTTGAACTCTGGGCCTGGGCACTGTCCCTGAGTTATTTTGCTCAAGACTAGTGCTCCACCACGTAGGCCACAGCTCCACTTTCATCTTTTTGTAGTTAATTGAAGTAAGAGTCTCACAGACTTTCCTGCCTGGGCTGGCTTTGAACCGTGATCCTCAGAACTCATCCTCCTGAGTAGCTAGGATTACAGGCATGCACTACCAGCACTTGCCTCTCCAATGTTCTTTTAAATATCAGGAAAATGTCAAGTCAAGTCAAGTCACCTCCCACATTTCCAGTTTGCTGTGTGCCCAGCCATCATCTTCCCACTACTAGCAACACATGAGAAATCCCTACTTCCCAAAGAAAACCATTGTCATTACAAAGACAACTAGCTCTGTTAAACTTTCCCTTCCACTTCTTCCAAAGACAAATATGTGGGTTATTGCAATGCTAGGCTGAAAAAGACGAGATAGTAATGTCAATCATATCTTTATTTCAACTTTGGATATCTTACTCATCATAGCATTTCTGCAGTCATTTTAATTTTGAAAAAAAAAAATCACTGAAGTGCTATTTTGATTACTAAGCTTTTGGACGCCCCGCAAATCCCCCTCAAGTGTGGTGCCCCAGGCAAGTGCCTTCTTGCCTCACGGAGTCTCTGGTCTTTTACCTGTGACTAAAACATACTACTGTTTTCCCAAAACAAGTGTTATAGAGAGGTAGATTGCATCTGATGAAGTAGAGAGGGGTTGTAGTCACATCATTTTTTCTTTTAGCTCCTTTGTATGGGATCAGGTTAGGTGCAGGTTTCCTCCCCCGCTTACCTGCCCAGGAAGGAGGAGGTAAGATGAGACACTCACTTGTTCTGGATTTCTTAAAATAGAATCAAGCTGGGTCACATACCAGGAAGAGAGGTCCTACTACGTTTCTTCTATTGCTCATCTGTTATCTGTGTCAAAGCAAGTGCCCATTCAGGGCTCTTTGGGATGGTGGAGGTTTATGGAGGATGAGTCACTCTTTAGGGTGCCAGGTAGTGTTATCACACACACATACACACACACACACACACACACACACACACACACAGCACAAATCCACAAATAAATAAATACATAAATACTGTGAAGAAGAAATGTGACCACACTGGGGGAGTATGCCTCTAATTCTAGCTACTCAGGATGCTGAGATCTGAAGATTGAGGTTCAAAGCCAACCCCAGCAGAAAAGTCTGTGAAACTTATCTCCAATTAACCATCAAAAAGCTGGAAGTAGAGCTGTGGCTCATGTGATAGAGCACCAGCTTCAAGTGAAAAAGCCAAGAGAGAGGCCTGAGGTAAAGCCTCAATAGAAGAAAGAAGAACTGGGCATGGTGGTTCACACCTGTAATCCTAGCTACTCAGGAGGCTGAGATCTGAGGATCCTGGTTCAAAGCCAGCCTGGCAGGAAGGGCTGTGAGATGCTTATCTCCAATAAACCACTCAGAAAACTGAAAGTGGTGCTGTGGCTCAAGTGGTAGAGTGCCTGCCCTGAGCTGAAGAGCTGAGGGACAGTGCCTAGGCCCGGAGTTCAAGCATCACTATCAACAACAAAAAAGAAGGAGGAGGAGGAGGAGGAGGAGGAGGAGAAGGAGGAGGACAACAGCAATGGGGAGGAGGAGAAAGAAGGGGAAGGGAAGAAAAAGAAATATGAAATTGTGTAATTTATTGTTTTTCTTTTAACCCTTTTTTTCTTGGCAGTGCTGAAGTAGAACCCTTGACCTATGCATGCATGCAGCAAGGGCTCTTCCAATGGGCAACACCCTCAATTCCTATTCATTCTTTCAATTAAAGGTAAACTCAGCTATAGTTATGGGAAAAGGTCATAAGTAATATTTGTAGATGGTATTCAGCCTGGCATTTAACCTGTATTTTTTTTTCCATGCATCTGATCTTGTTTTGAACTATGGGGTTCTGATTACATATTAAATGAGACAAGCTTTGTAAGAAACAGACAGAAACTGACAGAGGTGTTTTGTCACTCAACAGTTCTCAGATCCCAGCCTGACTTTCTGCCCAAAGAATATTCTGAAGTACAGTTTGAGCCTGCAGTGGAACCTGCTCTTCTAGTCTACATTACTATAAAAATTAAAATACTTAAATTTTTAAGAAGGCATCTCTGGGAAAAAAAGTTGCAGTTATATAGGGCAAGGGGAAAAAAATGGATGATCTTTTCGTTTGGGGATCTTTAAGTTATGTTGGTCTTCATGGATTTTGATAGCTTACATTTTGCCTGGGTTTCATTTTATCTTAGCTAACAGCCTGAACAGAAAACACAGCGAGTAGGTAAAAAAATCATCTGTGAACCATAATAAATGGATTTCTGCCAATGACAGGTCATGATACAGAAAAAAAAAAAAATCTGTGATGACCCTCTTTCCCCTACACTCATTTATCTCTTCCTGGTGTCCACTGATAGATTCTTGCTGTATGATTTATTGCAGAAAAACACCACCTAGAAATGGGCTTTTGATAAAATTATTCAAGGATTCCTGGACAATAAATCCTAATCTTAACATGTAATACTGCAGAATGTTTCACCTTTCTTATGCTATAAATAAAATATGCCAAATGTGATAATAAATCCATACATATAAGCACTATCTATGTAGTTTAGGAAATAAAGTCATAGTATGTACGCCTGATGTTAATAGTGGCTCTGAGCCTGTGGATATTGATGGCAGTTTCTGTGCATTTGCCATCCAAATGTTTAGCACTCACTGGTGCTTATGAAATTTCATGGCCTTTTATCCAGCTGGGAAGGCTTATTCTGCAAAGAGCATATGTGGGTTAAACATAATTAGTTTCTGGTGGCTTGAATCAAAAGAGATGTTTCTCGACCACAGACAACTTGCTTTGGGAGACAGCTGAAATTTTGAGTTCATGCAGAGACCTTTCTTTGTAATTAATCATCCACTGGAGGAACTGATGAGTGATGCAGTCACCTTACTGTGACCTCACTACTGACACAGGGTGTTAAGCATACAGAACCCTAGTATTTAGGCTTCTTCTCATAAGCTCAAAGACAGGTATGTGACCTCTGCCGGGTGGAAGGCTAAGGGAGCCTTCTGGCCAGCTTTGACCTCACAGTGCTCCTCGCTGTGTAAAAACCTAAAGGTTGATTTTAATTACTGAGCTTCTAAAGCTTATAAACTATTGCAAGCATCCCTCTAGTGAAAGCTACGGAAGCCAGATCTTAATCGAGCTTGTAGAGTTTCTCACTTTGGGCACTATTGACATTTGGGGCTGGCTAATTCTGTGCCAGAGGGGCATCCTGTGTATTGTAGATTGCTCACCACATCCCTGATCTCTACTCCTGGATGCCAGTATCTTCCTCCCAATTGAGATAACCAAAGTGTTGTTTTCAAATGTCTCCTGAAGGGGGAAAAAAAATCATCCTTTATTGAAAACTAGGAGTGCCAGGTATGGTGGCATGTACCTATAGTCCCAGCACTTAGGAGGCTGTTGGGGAGTTTGAGGTCAGCCTGGGCTCTATGGAATGACCATGCCCTGGCTCCCTCCCACTACCCCCCCCCCAAAAAAAAGGAAGAGGAGGAGCAACCCAGGAGTGCATCTCAGTGGTAGAGCACATGTTTAACATTCTTAAGGTCCTAGGTTCAATATCTAGCACCAAAATTGAAAAGCTAGAAAGAAAGAGAGAAAGAAAGAAAAATACGTTAATGAAAGTCATGACATTAAAGAAGACAAAAATACATTTGTCTGGGCAGGGGGAAGGAAATAGTTTCAAGAAGATGCTGAGTTTTGGACCCAGAGTGAGCTGGCTTTTCTTTTAGAGCGGGTTGTGAATATTGTGAAAGGATCTTCCAAGTGTCACACATAAAGAAAAGGAAATGTCCCATTAAATGCTAGTGGTTTTGGCCAGTTGCTAAGAAATCATGTGTTAAATACCACACTTGTGTAATCATTTCCATTCATCCCGACAGAATTAGGATACATATACAAAAATAGCGTGTACTTGAAAAGGGTAACCACCCTAGAAAGAAAGAAATGGAAATGAGGTTAAAAAAAATGGGGAGGGGGGAGTTCTTTTCTTTTCTTTTTTTCTCCAACAAATTGGAAGTGGAGAAATCCATTATATCATGCGCAGCTTTCTTTGTGTCCTCAGATATTTATTGAAGGTCAAAGACAGAGATGCCTAATGGGTTATGATTATGTGAAATGAAGTGAGAAACAGTGTTTTATAACAGAAAACACTTTGTATAGTGACAGTGTATTATGCCCACTAAAATGTCTTACAGCTGCTTTTCCTTGGTGTCCATGGCTCAAAGCAGGAAAATAATAAGTTATTCAAGAAATACATTGAAATTGGGGGTGTGACTTGTTCAGAGCCAGGGCTCCTGTCACAAGACCCAGGGAAATTTGCCACTATGCTTTGTCCAACTTCAATAACCATGCACTCCGAAAAATATTATATGGCTTCCTTCACATCACTTTTTTCATCTTGGCTCTGAAAAATACAGTTATAGTTCAGTGATGAACATTTATGAAAATTTATATTAGAGCTCCCCTATTTTTGAGCTTGAAAATACCTTTATAATGTTTTTTTAAAAAAAAGGTCAAGGTCTTCCAAATGCTAACAGCTATTCCTTTTGTATTTCTAGTTTCTAAAATAATTTAAAAAGCTTATTAATTCAATAACCCTTTCAAGGAAACTTGTGTTTTCTCAACCACAATGGAATCTACACATATTAAAAATAAAAATAAACAGGACCGCTAGCTACAGTATAACCCTAGCTACTCAGGCGGCTGAGATCTGAAAACTGTAGTTTGAAACCAGCCAAGCAAATGGGTAGAGCCACCAGCATTGAGAGAAAAACCTAAATGGCAGTGTACAGGCTCTGAGTTCAAGCCATAATACTAGTACAAACTAACAAACAAAACAGAATAAGTGTGGAAATAATGTTTATGTAAGACAAGACTTACTGGCTAGAGACTCTCTCTGCAACTAGTCTACCTAGCCCACAGGTTGTGAACACAGGAGTTTTAAAGAAAGCATTGTATTAAGGTATTTAACACAAATGAGAACCTTGTAATGCTATAACAGATGTTGTGACCATATGTCCTGGTGTCCCTACCACTTGAGGTACACACAGCCTGTTGCCTTGTCAATAGAGGACTGTCCTTGCATTATGTTCTGGCAGAAAACCAGAGTTTTCTTAAAATGGGCTCTCAGGCACTGACCAGTGTAGGATATTCATATTCCTTTAGGTCTGATCCAACTGATTGGAATTGAATGGAAAGCACAGAGGGGTATTGTGTCCCTGACTTCAGATCTCCTCTGTAGAGTGGAACCAGCTTTCAGCTTGCTAGGATTGTGCCTGATGTAACAACTTTTGCACCTTTTCCTTTCCATGTTTTTCTGCTCCTGGACACATTGCTAATAGATGACTTCTACAACAATGGTCATATCGGGATTTGTCTGTGATTCTAGCCTAAAACACACATCATTTCCATGTGTTCATTCCTTTGTTCAACAGGTATTTATCAAGTGCCTCTTAAGCTTCCAGCACTAGGAATATTTTCATGAGAAAAGAGGACAAATCCCTTCCCATGGGGAGCTCATGGTCTGAAGACCGTGCATGCTCAGTGCTCTGTCTTAAGGCCTCAGCACCATGCATCCACTCATGAGAGTCTACTTAGGATTAATGTGTGGAGATAGATAATGCATGGAGTAAAATTGAAGCTTCCCACTTTGGCCTGCAGGATCCTGCAATTCCTACCTTTCTGATGTACCTCTCACTGATTTATCTCTGCTTCCCCATTCATGCCAAGTCCCCCTTGTGCTGTGTACTTTTCTCTACTTCCATTCACCCCCAGTCCAAGTGCCCTGAGTACTTTGCTCCTCCATGTACATCTCTTCTTCCAAATATTTCCTACTGAACCTTCACCTGGCCTGTCTTCCCACTCACCTCTTCCCTTTCCCTCTCCTTGCTCCTCTCCCCTCACCCTCTCCTCTCTCCCCCCTTCCTTTTCTCTTCTTCCCTCCCCTCCCCTCCCCTCCTCCCCACTCTGTTTCCTAGGTCCTCTGGAAATTAAGCCCCTTAGCCCTATGTCTCTTATCAGAACCATCATGTGGAGCCAGCCATTCTTACCCAAACTGTAGATCTGTGAGCAAAATAACTGATTATTCTTGCATTTAGCTTCAGATTCAGTCATTTTTTAATACACCTATCCCAGCCAGAACAAATGGTAATACATAGTACCCTTCCCTACAGTCTCTTATTTCTCTTACTATGGGTAATGTAAAAGCATTTCCTTGATATTTATGCAGTCTCTCTTTTTCCTTTGAAAATATCTTCCAGCTAATCACCCAACTTCACTCAATCTAGCTCCTAGTGTATGCAGGAATCTGTCTCATAATTATGAACTGTTAGGTAGTTTGATGTGTGAATGGGATATTTGCTTTGAGAGTGAAAGATCACAGTTCTAGGATTTCTGTCAAACAGAGAAACAGAAAGTAGCTAAAATAATTATCTATGCAAAATAATTTATTTTTAAGTTCGTGAAATTTAATAATTTTTTACCATTTTCCAAAATTTGAAAGAACAGTTCAATAATAATTACAGAACCCTCATAATAATATGTAAAGCTGGCACTTAATAAATACCAAATTAACATCTATTCATGAAGTAAGCATTTTCCTTTAAACACATACACTTAGTGCCAGTTTTGCCTTACATAAAAAAATTCAGTAATTGCCAACAGAATTGGATATGAAAATTAGAAAAATGAGAACCTGAACAGGAAGAAAAACATTTGGAATAAACTGCAAAATAAGAGTTCTACATACAGACACCTTTGGAAATCTGGCCTTGCTCTTGGAAGACTAATAGATATAATACAAAAACTGGATAGGAACTTCCCCCCCACAATTTTTGAAGGAAGCTCATTTACCTGCCTAACATTGGAAGACTCACTGGACCTCTTACCTTCGATTTTTAATTTTTTTATAAGCTGCAATAATGGGACAACTTATAAAGAAAAAAATGTTTTCTGCCAACTTTATAGCTCAAACTCTGAGTAAGGCTGAGATAATTTATAGTGGAGAAAATGCTGTGCACTGGCATCTCCTGTTGAACCTGCTGCATGACTGAGCTAGTTTTCATAAAGAAGCTAGAAATCTGGCACCATGGTAAATGAAGAAAATGAGTTTAATCACTTAACAAGCTTGCTGCTTTGGATCCTGATGGCCGGAACTGAACGCTACATCGTAAAGGGAAGAAGAGCAGACACCTCGAATGCCTGCACCCTGCTGATGACGGACATGTCAAGCAAGTCAGAACAAGTAAATTTCCTATGAAACGGAAATACTGAGTTTGGGGATTGTGAGCGCAAAAGGAAGTTCTTTGTTATCAACCGGAGAGAAGCAGGTAAGGGGATAACTAAAGGGAGGACCACCCGTGGTGAGGAGCTGTTCTTAGGGCACCAAAGCAGTTCAATAGCCAAGAAATCAAGAAACCAGGAAAATATGATTGCACGGCTCCTGCAATAAGCCTCACCTTTGATCATAAGTGCACATGTGGGCAGGGAAGATGAGAATGTGAGGCCTAATGGTTTACCCAAGGTAATACCACCAACAGTGGTAAGGACTTTGTAACCTGATTTTGTAACATTAAAACTAGGATTTTGTGACTTAAAAAAAAACTGCTTTGATAGGGAAGATGATGACCCCCTCAAAGACATCCACATGATGACTGCAGGTCTGGGAATATGTTAGTTATATGCAAAAGGAATTTTTATAGATTTGATTATTGACTTGGTGAAGATAAGGCTATTCTGGATTATCTGAATGGGATCTTCCTAGGAGAAAGAGGAGAGTTAGAAAGGAAGTGTGATAGAGGAAATGGACGTGAGAGACCAAGATTTGATGCTATGCTATTGTCTTTGATGATGGAGGTAGGAGGAATCAGGGGATGAAAGAGCTTTGGAGAAGTAGAAAGTCCAGGAAACAGATTCCATCCTAGAGCCTCTAGCAGCAGTGTGGCCACTAAAGATGCAGACGTCATTATAAATAACATCGCTCAATAAAATGATAGAACACCTTACATCTAATGTTAGTGTATTTGACTTTTTGTTGTTGTTGGTTGTGGGTCCTGTCTCTGAGCTTTTGTGCTCAACACTAGTGCTCTACTACTCTGAGCTATAATGCCACTGCCAGTTTTCTGGTAGTTAATTGGAGATAAGAGTCTCACAGACTTTCTTGCCTAGATTGATTTGAACCTTGATCATTGTATCTAAGCCTCATGAGTAGCTAGGATTTCAGGCATGAGCCACTGACACCTGGTGTTTCTTTTCTTTCTTTCTTTTTAGATGGTGTTATTATGTAATTTTATATGGTCATAATATATATGCAGTCCTATTAATCAGATAGATAGATAGATGGATAGATAGATAGATAGATATAAAACATGACTCTAAGGAATTACTTAGGAGGGGAAAGGGAAGGGAAAAGAACAAAAGAAAGAGGATAAAAAACTTTGAAATACATTACAAGTATATATGAAAACAATAACAAAAACTCAATGAAAGCTGTTAATCAGTAGGGAGGGGTTTGAGAGGCAGAAAGAGAAATGGGCTTTCCTAAGGGAATGGGTGCTAGCAGGAGGGGTGTTAGGCTTAAGAAGTATGAAAAAGAATGAGTATGGTCAAAGTAGATGGTCATAAATCTCTTTCATTGTATAAAATATATATATATACATATATATATATAAACATATACATACAGAAAGACGTGCTGGTATTTTGATAATAACTATTAATTGTATCAATTGATTTGGATCTAAATTCACATCTTTACTATAGGAAACTTCTGATTCCAAATGTATATGTCTGTGCAGTAACTTATATATTATTTGATTCCTTTCATCAGCACTACATAGTTTTCCGTACACAATCCTGCACATATTTTGTTAACTTTTTCCCTAAGCGGCCCAATTTTCTTTTAAATGATTCTAGCTGGTATTATGTAGGGTCTTTTTAGTTTTTATTGACTCATTGATAGTATACAGATATTTAATTGATTTTTGTAATTTGGTCTCATATTCTATGATCTTAATAAAATTCTGGGATTTTTGTGCAGATTGCATGGAATTTTCTATGCAAAATATGCAGATAGGGAAAGATGAATTCTTTACTAATCCCTCTGTGTTTGATTTCTTGTTGCTGACTTAATACAATGGCTAGGACTTTCAGCGTTATTTGAAAAAAAAGCACTGAGTGTATATGCTCCATTTCTGTGCCTGTTTTTAAGGAGGCCAGCAGAAGCGGAGTTGGCACAAGTAGTTATGGGGCACATGACCCAGTACTCCTTCAGCCTTCCTACCCTTGCTCTGCTGCCTGCTTTGACTACTTAACTGAGTCCCATGTGTACTAAGTTTCTTTCAGTGTCCCATCTTGATTATAAGCTCCTGCCTCCTTTGAACTTGATTCCATCATCACAAAGCTAGAGATGCCTTAAATATCTACTGACTAGATTCAGTACAACCTGGATGTGCTGGGGTAACTCAGGGTACACCTACTTAGGGGAGAGAGACCTGATATTTTTCTGCATCGAGAAAATAAAGGTGAAGAGGCTCATGTCTGTAATCCTAGTTACTCAGGAGCCTGAGATCTGAGGATCATGGCTTGAAACCAGCCCAGGCAGAGAAGTCTGTGAGATTCTTATCTCTAATTAACTACTAAAAAGCCAGACAGTGTCCAGGCCCTGAAGTTAAACACATACACACAAAGAAAAGATAAAAAGAAAAAAAAAGATGGTAAACATGAAATCCAAGCTTTCCTTCCATTTTTTTTTTAACTGATCTCTAGTTATCTCCTTTATTTTTCACTGTGGAAAAATATGACTCCTCCTTTTTAGGCCATGCTCTTAACTCTGTTCCTGCCACACTCACATCTTCTAGGCTCTTGATAGTCTTTGTCTTCTATAGCTTCCTTCATCTTTCTACCTCCTTTACATTGATCTTTAGAGGCTGTGAATATGACTAAGTTTCTCCCAGCTATGTTGCCACTTCTGCCTACACCCACCCCCAGAATCCGAGATCTACTTGGATTCATGACTTAAATGTACTCCCTACTTCTATGCCAGTTATTTATCTAAAAAGTTGCCTTCTTTCTTCATGATTCTGTTAAAACAGCTCTGGGAAGTATTTGGTGCTTCACCTTATGAAACATCTGTCATCTCCTGAGGAGCTGTGGCTCTCCTGGGTGGGTCATCGACCTGTCTGCCTGCTGCTTAGACCATGGTTACAGGCTACAATGCACAACAGAATTGTGGTGGGCTCACCAATTCCGAAATCCAGGGCAACTATACTTTTTATACTATCCAATCAGGTCTACTATGTGATTTGATTTTACCAAGAGTCTAATCTCAACTCTCTTCTCTTTTAATAATGTCTATAGGCATTTTTATCCATTCCCATGATGTCATCTTCACCTGCAATCTCTAGTTATCCCTAATTTCATCTCCAGACCTGAGTTTCTTATCCCTTGTTAGATATCTTCATCTACATATTGTGCATAGACTTAGAAATGCCTATCTGAAAACAAAACAAAACAAAATAAAACAAAAACTCCTGTTGTTCGTCTTCTTGTGTTTCTTTCTATACACACTATATGTAGTATTATCTCTTCCCATAAACTAAGCTGGAACTTCAGAGTCAGCCTGAATTTCTTCTCTATGTCATCCTCACAGTCGTCTTTTTATTGAAACATCATGGCTTTAAAATCACATGCATTTTAATACCAACAGCAGTTCTATCACTGATTAGAGATGTTGCTTCTGTTCCTGACTCCCTCTGCAGAATGGGTGGGATTTTACTGACACACAGTGCTGGTCTGAGTGTTGTTCTAAGGAATAAATACATAAAACAGTGCATTTTAAATATTTATCATGATCTGGGCAATAATATAAAGAGTGCCACAACCCAACTCTAACTTTTAAAAGTTAAGCAAAGCAACCTGGGCACCAGTGGCTCACACTTGTAATCCTAGCGACTCAGGAGACTGAGATCAGTGGATCATGGTTTGAAGCCGGCCGGAGCAGGAAAGTCCATGAAACCTTTAGCTCCAATTAACTACCAAAAAAGCTGGAAGTGAAGTGTGGCTCAAGTGGTACTAGAACAGTAGCCTTAACCCAAAGAAGTTCAGGGACAGCACCCAGCTCCTGAGTTCAAGTCCCAGGACTGGCACCTAAAAACATTTTAAAATAAAATACTTGTCATGGTCAATGTCAGTGGTGATTGTTGTTGCAGTTTTACCCTCCCTTCCTGGCTCCCGTACTGAGGCCAAGTCTTGTCCTTAATTTCTTCCTTGGATAACAATGGTATGTCTCATTCTGCTTACTCTTAGAAATATCTTTATCAAACATAGACAGGGTCACATCACACACTTCTCACAAGACTTCAGTGCCCTGACATTCTTGGGACCCATGGGAACGGAGTACTGAAGAGCCAATCACAGCCTGGTGGGTGGGCTGAGGGAGGGGCTTCAGCCTCCCCCTCAACTTCTACAGCCTTATCCTTTCACTTCATAAAAATAATCTGGTTTTGCTCCTTGCATAAAATGCTATTTGAATCCCACTTCATACCTCATACTCACCTTCCATTCAGACACCTGTGCCAGCCCCTTGGACATAGGAATTCTGAAGTCACTACTGGCTTTCACAAAGTTTTTTCCTGTCACCCTGCTCTCAAAAGCAGCTCTGTGGGCAAAATTCGTGACACTGGAAGAGATCAAAAGTACTTGAACTCAAGGCTAGGACACTGTTCCTTAACTTATTCACTGAAGGCTAAGTGTGTTGTGTTCCGGTTCTCCTTCTGGCTTTTTGGTCATTAATTGGAGTTAGTCTCACAGGTTTTCTTGTCTGGGCTGGCTTCAAACCTCAGACCTTAGATCTCAGCCTCCTAAGTAACGGATTACAGAGCCACTAGTGCTGGGCTGGATAAAAAGTATTTTAGAACAAGCTTCTTATAATCAAGTATATTCAAGAAGGGGGTGAGAGGCTGGTAACCCGTGGATTTTTTTTCCCTGTTCATACACATTTCTAATAACAGCTGCCTCCCCAGTTCGTGTGACAGGCAGAGGAAGGGCAAATGTCAAACTACCAATGATAGCGACAATTCAGTGGGCCCTCTGCTCTCTAAGTACTTAAAATTCTTTTGCATAATTACGCACATCTCTCTTTAAAAATATGTACAGATTAGTCTTAGCACAACTAATGATAGCTTTTCTGACACAGGATGTCTTTGGTTTTTCTCAATAAATTGCTATTTTTTATTTTTTTATTAGGGGTTTTGGAATGAAGATTGATTTTTGAACCATTTTGGGGGGATAATAGCTGACTTTTGTGCTACTGTGCCATTGCTCAGCTCCCATTTTGATAATTAAATATAAACACGCTCCCTCCAAAGAACAGACTCACTTAAAATATGGCAGTGCTTCATTAATAATCGATTTACAGAATCTCTGCTTATGGACACGCAACAACCTTCTGAGGCTGTCAGGACTCTGTCAGTCTTGCTAAAGCAGGTAAGAATTACTTCCTGAGCTCCAAAACACTACAAATAGCAATGGTTTCCTTGGAGACTCGGCAGCAAAGCTTCAAGTGCTGTGAGTACAGGACTGGCCTTTCCAAATGAAGGGGCAGTCTCTCTCCAGAGATCATCAGGCTTCCCAAATTGAGAACTGTTGGGCCCAGTCCTAGTGAAAAGAAGTATAAATAATTACTGTTGGAGGAGGAGTATGGAATAGGAAGCCCCCTGCTAACAGGGTCAGTCCTGTGCAGTCCTGAGGGTTATATTGCAGACAGAGCCAGCAGCCACCAACAGCCTGGTTTGCAATGCTAATGAAGCTAAGAGCACCAGGACCTGCCCGTTTATTAATGAGTCACTCCATAGGAAAAGCCTCCTGTCTGTTTCTCATCAGATAATCACCAAGTCACAAGGAAGGAGAATACTTTGGAAAAAGGAGGCAGAGACAATGAGAGTCATATTTCTTTAGAAGGCTCTAAAATGACTCTGGTCCTCTGTTCTTTGTGTTGTTTCATTTGTGGAATCAAACTAGTTGCTGTCCTGTCAATCATTGCAGCATCCTGATGCTCTTTTCTCCTGGGATGCTGTGGATGATGGAGTGGTTCTCTCCCTCCTTTCTCATGTTCAGCATCCTATGCAGAGGAAGTAGAGATTTTATAGGAGAGATGTGAAGAAGACTTTGGTGCAAGATGCTTTTCCTGAATTCTCCTACTACGTCTTACTTGGGGGAGGAAGTCAGAATTCCAGAGTTCAAGTGCATACAGAACATTTAAATTCAATATGGAGTTTAAGGTTGTCAAGAAGCAATATAATTATGCATAAAGGAACTGTATATAAAAATGTGCCAATGGGAGAAGATGAGCCATTTCAAAACCTCCGTATGTCCTTCAGACAAACGCACTCGCTTGAAAAGCCACTACTCTATTGCTAGCTTCATTTTTCACTAAGTAATCTTTTAACTTTGCCTACTTAAAAGTACAAGTAAGCATGGAGCAATAGACTCTTAATTCCTTTCACACTTATACCTGCACTACTCTATATAATCTGTTGCATCTAGAAATTGTGGTCTGGCATAACTTTTTCCTGTGAAGATTCATCTTCATTTACTAGCCATGAAAGCTAATTTTGTGTAGCAAATGAGGCATACTATGTGCATGATTTTCTTTAGGTTATATTCATTTCCTTATGAAAGATGATTCTGTTATTCCTTATGATATCCAGTCCCTTTGAATAAATAAAATGGCTCACTAGAACTCATTTCTGTTTCCAAAAATTCTGTTTACTAGGGTTTATTTCATGTTCATGGATGGGTAGGATGGTAAAGGTCATGATCTTCTGGACAATGTGGGTGTGGTGTTTATTTTAGTTGTACTGGTGAAAGGTAAGCCTGTGAGGTTCAGTTTTCTCATCAGCAAAGCAGGAATAATAATTCTTATGTCAAAGAATTTTTTGGGGAATTGATTGAAAATAGTGTCAGTGAATCAGCATATACTGAGAACAATTCCATGCTCAGCTGACAACATTTTACATTTGTGCCTTATTTGTGTTTAGTGTTTATGATATTCAGTCAATCCTAGGTTTAAGAAAAACACTTTATGGGTAATATGCTAAATTATATAGTTTATTTATTAAGATGCATTTTTCACTAAATCATGCTATTTCCATTCTGTTAATCTTTAAAAATTGCAGACATCTTTTCCAAATACTTCCACAAAGTCAATACATTCTAAGATACAGTCAGAACTAAGTGTGCCAAAATGTATTATTTAGTGGGTGCCACGTAGACTAAGTCACCATTCTAGTCCCTTCTTTCAAATATCTTCTTTGGTAAAGAAGGTCCTAGAATGATACGTTAGTCCTCTTGATTCCTTCATAACAAGCACATGCTTGTTATTCCATCATTTCATCATCAGAACAGAATATTCTAAAGTGAAATGAAGACAATACAACAGTGTTTTCCCCCTTAGATTTTTATATTAGACTTCAAGGAAGATTTAATTCCTGCTACTTCTGTTTGTCGATGCCATTGTAGTACCCTGGGATATGTTACTATTCTAAACATAGCATTTTGCATCCTTTTGTAGTACTAAGTGGATTTGATTCAGAGCTGTCCTCTTCTAAGACTACACAAAGTACCTGGGTAGCTAAGAATCTTTTTAAAAAACACAAATCTCTTTTTTGGCAGGAGATTTTGTATTTTATTCTGGTGACACTATAAAATGGCCAGATACTCTGAACATATTATGGAAAGTTTTATGTAGTTAAGAAATAAATCACAGGGGGCTGGGAAGGTGGCTCAGTGGTAGAGCGCTTGCCTTACATGCATGAGGCCCTGGGTTCGATTCCTCAGCACCACATAAGCAAAAAGAAAAAAGCCAGAAGTGGCGCTGTGGCTCAAGTAAGTGGTAGAGTGCTAGCCTTGAGCTGAAGAGCTGAGGGACAACAACGCCCAGGCCCAGAGTTCAGGCCCCACGACTGGACCAAAAAAGAAAGAAAGAAAGAAAGAAATCACAGTTCATACTCTGTTGTTTTTTTAATTTATTCATTAAGCTGTATATTAGACTAGTCCTTGCATCTATTGTTCTTGGCATTGTAATATTGTCTTTCATGGAGGCAAGAAATGAAAAATGATGAGTCATGGAAGTCAAAATCTTGACCCTTTGCCTGAGGTTTCTGAAAATCAAGACTCAGAGCCCGTTTTCTGAAGGGAGAGTCTCAGCCTGCTGAGGAGTGATCAGTATCTGAAGGGCAAATAACTCTAAAGGGAAAAAAAGTTGTGTTAACCCCCTGGATCTTTATGGGGAAAAAAAAAGGCTTAGCACTTATTATCAACAGCCTTTCATCTATAATAAACTCAAGATAAATATTCTGACTCTAATCCTCAAATAAATAAAAATTAAAACAAACAAACAAACAAACAAAAACAAAAACAAATTCAACCAAACTGGAAGTGGACCTGTGGCTCAAGTGATGGAGTGCTATCCTTGAGCACAAAAGCTCAGGAGCAGTGCCTAGGCACTGAGTTCAAGCCCCAGGACTGGTAGACACACACACACATACACTGACACCGAAGGTCAGGAGGAAAATAGGCCCAAAGATATGGAGATTCATAGTCATGCATAGGGCTCTTTTATTATCTTGAAACCTTGAGGTCCAGTGTGAATGAACATGGAATGGTGGGTGAAGTGAAAGACATATTTTGCAAACTTCACTTTCTGTGCTGGAGTTGGGATGTGGCTCACTAGCCTACTACTTGTTTAGTAGTGTGAGTCCGAGAGCTTAATTCCAGCTCCACAAAAAGACAAAAACAAAAAAACCTTCTAACAAAGTGACATTTAGCAAGGTTTTGAAGGAAACAATATAGGAATAAATAAGTGCCACAATATTAAATATTTTTTACATTTTTTTTTCCAGCCTTTATTCTACATTCAGTTGTCTTTCTTTACTGTTTATATTTCTTGACTTCTCTGGGGAATTTTATAGGTAATTCTATAAGAAAACTCTGCATATTTAGCTTTTGGGTTGTTTGAATATTTTTCCTTAAAACATTTCCAGGACTCCTAGTTTGGGGAATTTGGAGAGAGGAATTCATCACAAGATGCTAAGGTCAAAGGTGATAAACACTGTTTTTTCCTCCCACACAAGTTCTCCTTACCTCTGGATGTCGGACTCACTGTCCCCATTCCAAGCCTGCCCATCCTCATTACCATCCTTAAAAACAAAGCTCTTAGCTGACCTTTGTGTTGGACTCACAGCTAGATAATGATGAGCTTCATCCAGGTGATTTACACATTTTTGTTCTTGAATGTTTCTGGACTCCAGCTTATAGGTTCAACAATGGTTGGGAAATTCCAGATCATCTTAACCTCATAATCTTTAATATGACTAATATCAAAGACTATCATTTCTCCCTAACCCAAATTTTCCCTTTATCTTACTTGTGCATTTGTTCACCTATGTTTTTTGAAATTGGTATTATATGCAAGGACTGAGCTGGGAATGGGGGGATCAAAGGAAGACAGTTCAACTTTAGCCATTACTGTAAGCAAACAGAGGATTGCGGCAAATATGCAGCAATGAAGCACATGGAATAGGTGACAATTTAAGGCAAGAACAAGGGACTTGAAAGCACTCACCAGACTGGGCTTAATGCCATTTAGTGATCTAGGACTGAGCTGTCTACATATGTACTCTCTTACATTTGATGACTAAGTAACTTCTACATATTGTCAAGTTTTTTTTTGTTGTTGTTGTTATTGGTTATGGGGCTTGAACTCAGGGCCTGGGTGCTGTCTCTGAGCTTTTTTCACTCAAGACTAGAGCTCTACCACTTTGAGCCATAGTGCGACTTCTGGTTTTCTGGCAGTTAATTGGAACAAGAGTCTCACGGATTTTCCTGCCTGGGCTGGAATTGAACTGTGATCCTCAGATCTCAGTCTCCTGAGTAGCTAGGATTGTCGGGCTCATATTGTCAACTTTCCATTTGCAAATCACTTTGGAAAAGTAAATATGGCCACAAGATATTTGACAATGCCATTAAAAAGTGGGATCTAATTCTCCTTCTCCTTGATTCTGCACAGTTTGTAACAGAAATGTCATTCTGGGGTGTTTGCAGCTAAGTTGTCAAATGCCTTGTAGTACCTTCAGATCTCATTGCCTACCCTCAATGTGAGAAGCTGAAGCCATGTAGAGAAACCATATCTGAGAGTTCAGTCAAGCTGTGCTTCCCAGTGGCACCCAGAATCAACTAATAGGAAAGAGATAAAATTTCTACGGAGAAAAGGACAAGGAGAGGGATGGGCAAGAAGAAAACTTAGGCTTAAGATATAAGGAGTGACCGAGACAAGACAGCAGGTACATCATGGCTGGAATTCCACTAATGAATTACCCACAGGCTGCTCACTGTGTAGAAGTTAGTATAGGGCTTTTACAGAATTTAAACTTAAAATATTAAGGACTTTCATAGGCCAAAACAGAGTGTTCTTATGTACAAATCCTCATAAAAATAGCAGTCAAGGGCCACAACGCCACTTCTAGCTTTTTTCTTTTTGCTTATGTGGTGCTGAGGAATTGAACCCAGGGCCTCAGGCATGCAAGGCAAGCGCTCTACCACTGAGCCACCTTCCCAGCCCCTTACCTTTTCTTTCTTTTTTTGTCAACCATAGGTCTTGAACTCTGGGCCTAGGCACCGTGTCCTCAGTTCTTCAGCTCAAGGCAAGTGCTCTACCACTTGAGCCACAGTGCCACTTCTGGTTTTCCAGTGGTTTAACTAGAGATATGAGTCTCAATGACTTTCATGCCCAAGCTAGCTTTGAACCACGATCCTTAGATCTCAGCCTCCTGAGTAGCTAGGATTACAGGCGTGAGCCACCAGGACCTAGCTTACATTTACTATTTTAAGCAATTCTTTCTCAAGAATCTACTTAATCTCCAGTAAACTAGGAAATAGAAAACTGAGGCTCAAAGAAGTTATATCCCCAAAACCACACAAATGAATGTCAGTAGACATTACAACCTCAAATCGTAGCCTCTCTGGTTTCCCACACCTTAGTTAAGATATTTCCTTTGCTCCCACTAGAAGCTGAGTGTCTACAACCAGTACCAGAAACAGCCCCACTGACCACAGTGTCTCTTTGTGCTGTCCATAGAAGAGTGTGTGATGTCACTGCAGGAAGTTACATGAGCAATACAGTGCTGTGATTTGGAAGCCTGCACATAAGCAGGTACTTAAGGCCATTCTTTTGTAGGGCTACATAATCTGAAATGCAGTAACCTTGAGAAGGTACATCTTGGAGCTCTAGCCCTCCTGGAGATAAAAGCTTCTGTTTTTCTTTCTTGGGAACATCTGAGGCTGGTTGACATAGAGAATAACCTTCTTACAAACACATGTTCCTATCTTCTGATGCATTTGTACAGTACTTGAGATTGAAAAGCCCTTACCGGTGAGTCAGTTCCTTGATGCTCAGCAGTCTTCCCTGAAGTTCCAGGACGGGCCTTGTTATTGCTGCTTTATAAAAATGACTGCAACTGTTAAATTGAGACGGAGATTATGTTCTTGGGTGACTGTGAAAATTAAGATTATGACTGGATAGGTAAGGATGCCATAGCTCATGGTCCATGACCTGGAAATAGTAAGGGAGAAACAGTGATACCCAGGTGTACACATGGCTCCGTAAGGTTCAATGACTGACCTAAGATTATCCAAGTGCTAAAGGGAAGACTCTCGTGTTCCTGCCCTCACTCAAAGATCCTTCTTGCTTGATCTAAGCTGGTGCAGAGAGCCAGATTGTAGCCCCGGACGATAGGGAGCTCCTCTCATTTCCTGCCATCCCTCCACACCCACAGCTTACCTAACACAACACCAAGAATGTCATACAGGCGTTCTGCATGTTATAACAAGGATCCCAACTGGTCATTGAAATCCATGATATCCAGAAATTTCTGCCTTTTTCCACAATCCACTTTCAACCTAGTTCCCTTGCTTGCTCACCTTCTCATTCATTCTTGTGCCCTTCAGAACAGAAGAAGCATTTTCCATACAATGATGGGGACATGGTGCTGAAACGAAATCTTATCCATTGACAGCCCATAGCATGGTGTATCAAAACCATTACAGGACCATTTTGTTGTCATTGTTCTAGACTCAAATCAAAACACAGTTGGCAAACATTTACTGTTATTCTATCTTAAAAATACATCTAGGGGCTGCAAAGGTGGCTCAGTGGTAGAGCGCTTGCCTTGCATGCCTGAGACCCTGGGTTCGATTCCTCAGCACCACATAAGCAAAAAGAAAAAAGCCGGAAGTGGTGCTGTGGCTCAAGTGGTAGAGCGCTAGCCTTGAGCTGAAGAGCTGAGGGACAGCACTCAGGCCCAGAGTTCAGGCCCCACGACTGGACCAAAAAATAAAAAAATAAAAATACATGTAAATTTTTACTTAAAAAATTGAAAGACAGCCTTGGCCTATGTTAAAAGGGGGAAAAAGGCCAGTATGCAGTTGATTTTTCTTCTTTCTTTAATGCTCAGGGATTTTCCCATGTGAAAGTTACACACACACACACACACACACACACACACACACACACACTAAGGAATTTTAATAGCCTCTTTCCAGGGACCAGTGTCATCAGCATCAACCAATTTGTTCAGTGTGCAAACTCTCACCCACCACAACTGAATGAGAAGGCAGCAGGTGGGGCCCAGCAATCTATGGTTTAACAAGTCCTCCTGATGATTCTAATTCAGGCTTAAGTTCAAGAACCACTGCCCTGCCTATAAGTAACTATGCCCTTTGATACATTAACTGGTCCATCAGTGGCCTGAAACAATATACATACTTGTCTAGGTCCCTAGGCCAAGGGGATGGCTGAGGAATGGCAACAATTTAGCTTACTGTGCTACAAAATTAAATTTAAAGTACTACATTAATAGCAAGGATTATGTCCTATGAATGAAACACTACATAAACTGCAGGAACTCTCAGTCATGTAAATGTCAGGGTAATAAGAATAAAAGCAACAGAACTTAAGCCATTCTTATGAATTTTCTCAACTTTTCATTTGTCTTCTAGTATCCACTGTTCAGGGTCCACATCTTTTCAAAATCCAGTACAAATCCACAATACTAAAGCCATCCAGAGATCTTTCTTTCATGGCTGTCTGACGGCATGAGATCTTTGTGGACATTTTTCTTCTACCTTGGTAGGGTCAGCCTAGGAAATTGTAAAAACTTTTTCAGGTCTTTAGTTAAACTCTATTATGGACTAATTTTCTCCTGGGAATTGCCAAGGAAAAAAAAAGGTCTACATGTTATTTCATTCATTAAAATTCCTTTCAGTGATCTCTAAATGGCTAATTCTCTACCTAACTACAAGGGAAATGAAATCCCCAAATCTGATCAAAGTTAATCAAAACAGAGGTGTGTGACTTATTCAAAAGACAAAGCATGCCTATTAAAAATGTTCCAAAAGAAGACACACGGATGGAGCTGCTGGAGGCCACTCTAACTTGTGTTATGATCATTTAAAAGGGATTTTAAATGACTATTTACATTACTATTCAATCAAAGGCACCTTCTCTGACAGCCCGGCATTACATGGAATATTTATCCTGTGCCTGAAATGCAGAGCATCTACAGGCCTCCAGCCAGCTGACTGCTGCATTACATTTGACCTTTTACTTAATGGCAGGTCTATAATCATATTTTGTCACTTTCTTTCTTTCTTTCTTTCTTTCTTTCTTTCTTTCTTTCTTTCTTTCTTTCTTTCTTTCTTTCTTTCTTTCTTTCTTTCTTTCTCTTTTTACAAACTATTTGTGAAAAGAAAGAGGAGGTGAAACATAGGTTATAAATAAGAAACAACTGACCTAAGGACAAATAATTTCCTGTTGATGATATCACCATTTGTTCCCCAAGGAAGCAAAATTATACCTAATAAATGACAATCCAAAGACTACAGATAGGAAAGTGGTAGAGTGTGTGTGTGTGTGTGTGTGTGTGTGTGCACCAGTATTAGGGTTTGAACTCAGGGCCTCACACTCTTGCTTGGCTTTTTTGTATCATGGCTGGTGCTCTACTGCTTAAGCCATACCTACACTTCCATAATTTGTTGTTTAATTGTAACTAAGCATCTTGAGAATTTATCAGTGCTGGCTTTGAACCTCAAGCGTCAATCTTTAGATTTTCTCTTATGTAGCTAGGATTTGTCTCTTGTGTAGGTAGGATTATAGACAAGAGTCACTGCTAAGGAAAGTAGTAGTTTTGACAGATAGTTCTGACTTTAGGGAAAAAAAAGCATGTTCTTGGTCAGCTTTGACTAAGTATCAGAAAAGAAAAGAAGTAGCTCTATTTCTACCTCTAATTTTTGAGGATGGTCCGTACACAGTCATTATCTACAGCAAATCAAATATTGTTACAATTTCTCTATATGTATTCCTGCTGCTTCTGAGTGTCTTCCTCTCTTTTTTGCTCTTGTTGATTGTGGGCTTGAACTCAGAGCCCAGGTGCTGTCACTGAGCTCTTTTGCTAAAACTAGCACCCCACCACTGAGCCACAGCTTCACTTCCGGTTTCCTGGTGGTTTATTGGAGATAAGAGTCTCATAGACTTTCCTGCCTGGCTGGCTTTGAACCGTGATCCTCAGATCTCAGCCTCCTGAGTAGCTAGAATTACAGGTGTGAGCCTCCAGTACCTGGCCTGAGTTCCTTTCTGTCAACTATTTTTCACTCTCATTTTCAACTCACCTTAAGCATTTTTATTTACCAGTCTTGTCAGATGTAATATTAAAATCATAAACTTACTCTTACAAGTCTGAAGAATTTTTTGAAGATAAATAGCCTATAATAGGGTATTCTGAGCTGTTCTTATGAGATGATACTGTTTTAATCAAATCTAGGTGTCTCCTTTTTGTCTCCTGCTACTATTTATTTGTGTTTTCAGTGCCAGAAATAGACAGTAAAGATAACCCAGGTTACAGAAATGGTATAATTCCCATTTCTGATGTCATTGGATTAGTTTTATTTAGTTATCAGGTAAAATCATTTTTCACATTTTTTTTGCAGCGGGAGGGGAATTCTTGGGAAGTCTTGTCCATCAGCTACATTTTTGTTTTACAATCAGTCAAACAAGCACATAGGAGACTATGACCCATCCCAAATTTAAAATAGACCGTGGAACAGATATTGTTGGCTTATGCCTGCAATCCTAGCCACTCAGGAGGCTGAGATATGGAGGACTGTGGTAGACAGAAAAGTTTGCCAGACTCAGAAAAAAAAAAGCTATCCTGGAGGGAGAGCTCAAGTGGTAGAGCACAGTCAAGAAAGCAAGTTGAGAATATAAAGTATTGTTGCTGAATTAACAAAAATAAACAAAATGTAAAACATAAAGGAAAATAAATGAAGTGAAATGAAGAAATAAAATATTATGGCGTGGGCGTAGAAGACTTCCACTGAAGTGGTTTGTTCAGGAGATTGGCATTCTTTCTTCCTAGTTTGTCAAGCTGTTCATTAGTCAATCAGCTCAGATCACAACATGCAGAAAAGGAATTTCATCAAAGATCGTGTGCAAAACAACTCCACAATGGAGAACAGGTTAAAATCACTGGACATTGGGACCTTGCTTCTGGAGCACCTGTTTGGTGCAGCCCAAGAATAACAGCTATGAAAACAAGAACATCTATTTTGAGTGTCCTCATGCAGGAAGACCAAAAGCCACGTTAATTTAATCTCCTCTCCTAAATGTTAGCAGCGGTGTAGAAATGGACGCTGTCATCCCTGTAATCAGTTGCACGGTGCACAAGGGCACGGTCTCTGGTGTCTCATCTGCGAGCTAATCTTTCATTTCATAGCAGATCTTTCCATATCAAACAACACAAATGACTTAATTTGCATGACAGGATTTGAATGGGGCAAATCTAGTGTCAAAATCGATTAAAGATTACACCAGAGAACTATCATAATTAGCCCTCTAATGAGCCTAAATAGTACATGTAAAGTCTCCCCTTTTTGCCATTCCAGTCATGTATAAAAGGGAATGTGTTTCTTTTCATCGATGAGCCAGTCCTTTGGTTTGCACATTATGCCCTACGTAGAGCTAAAGTCATGTCAGTCTGGTTTCAGAGGGAGAGAAGGGGAAATATTAAAGCAAACATCACTTCACAAATGACATTGCTTGGTATAAGCCAACGTTTGAAGCCCTTAATTCTTCTAATCTGCAAAATAGTCAATGCTAATGGGTTTTTGCCTTTGTGAAAGCTGACGCATAGAAAGAAAAACTTTAATGAGCTGCCTGGGCCGTGTGCTTACAGATACCTGTCAAATGCCTGTCATCTTAGCCATTGCTGAGGCATTATAAAGAAAGTAAGAAGGAAGGAACGACAGTATTTGTACAAGCTTTTCATGCTAAAATGGCACAATTTTCTTCCTGTCATAATTTCATTGTATCTGAAAGTCAGAAAAGCTTAACCCTTTCCCTAACATGTCCTGGGTATTTGTATCATATAATCTTGAAGAGGGTGGGTTTAAAACAGTCCAGCGATTTTGTAAACAGCATCTTCTCTTAAATTTGTTTTTGAAAATGCAATAACCTACATTTTTGAAAAAAACAAAACAAAACAAAAAACAACCCACAAAACTATTTGAATCATTTGCTTCAAATCGGTCGCTCCCAGGAAGAACATCAGTTTAGTAAATATCCAAACTCCATAATGTCTGAGGCTGTCATTTGAATCAATTTTTTTTCTGAGCCCTCAATTTAATATTTCTTTGTACCTTTGTGTGCCTAAAATATATACCAGGGTAATAGGGTCAATGAACTCCCTCCGAGTTTACCTCTTCTATTACTAAAACAAACACAAAAACAAAAACTGGGGGGGCTAGGAAGGTAGCTCAGTGGTAGAACGCTTGCCTTGCATGCATGAGGCCCTGAGTTCAATTCCTCAGCACCACATAAGCAAAAAGAAAAAAGCCAGAAGTGGCGGTGTGGCTCAAGTGGTAGAGCACTAGCCTTGAGCTGAAGAGCTGAGGGACAGCGCCCAGGCCCAGAGTTCAGGCCCCACGACCGGACCCTCCCCCCCAAAAAAAAACTGGGGATGCAAATGTATCTTATTACCTTGGTACTTCAAAGTTCACTGCTATGTTTGTTTTATATTCAGGATTTATTATGACACAGTCATGAAAATGCAATGGGAGTTTAAACTTAGCAGGGATGGGAAAAAAAAATCTCTGCTCTGTTCAGGTGTGACTTGGTTTTGTTCCTCTTACAGAATGTTTTAAAAGATAACTCTATGTACTGGTGTGGACACACATGCACAGACACACACATGCACAGACACACACATGTACAGACACACACACAGCACACACACACAGACACACAGACACAGACACAGACACACACACACACACACACACACACACACACTCCCCTTATAGTTTCAGGTCAAACAGCCTGAAGTTGTAATGAAAGAGAAGGCATCTAACTTTGGGGATTTCTCATTGTCTTGAGTGATAATAGAAGGGTAACTTTCCACACCCCTTGGGCCTAAATAAACAAGATGGGAAGAAAAGGAAAGGAAGAACTCTCTAGAGAAGGAAGAACCTCTTCCAGGAAAGCATAGTTGAGCTCTGAAATGTACTTTGATCTTCTCATCGGCTTGCTGTACACTCCAGAAAGGCTCCTGTATTTTCATGTTTGTGCATTAAAAATAATAAAATAATATCACATGTTTGGAAAATCCCTAACACTTATGAGGAAATCATAGAAGTAAAGTGAATATTTGTAATGAGGTGCTTTTGTAAATAAGGTACCACCAGGTGTTTGACACCTGTGAATGTTGCCAATAGCACTGACCTGCAATACTGTCTCCCCTCAGAAGCAGATTGTGGCATCTATTACAGTAATCACAATAGTCATATAACTCCAGACCATCAACTGGACTCTACCTACCTCCAACAGGTATCGAGGTTTCAGTTCCTTAGGTTCCAGGCACCCATGGGGGAATGCCTGGTGCTAAGATGGTCAAGTTGCTGCAGTCCTTGGAGGGGAGTCCCTAGAAGGCTGTGCTCTCAGAACAACAGCCCTCCTCAAGGTGTACTTCTTCAGCTGGCCTCAGATTGTGGCTGTCACACTCAGCCTTTTTCTCCCCCCACTCCTTACAACCTAAAGAGAACTACTTTAATGAGCTCATTGGCTGTATTTGTTTCTCCCCCAAACTATTGTGACTTGCAGGAGGAGGTATTACATGTTTATGTTGCAGGTAAACACCCCAGAGCCTTAATTTGTTTTCCATCCTCTGCTTCCTTTTCCCAGAATAGTGAGTCAAAACAAACTCAAGAAAAGGGCAAATTTGAGTCAAGTGGCATTGAATTTTTAAATTAGATAAACCAAGCCCAAAGCATTAGAATAAGGATGCCTCTAGCATTCTGTGCCCCTATGTGGCCCCATCTGGCCCCCCAATTAGACAACTCTAAAGATTGGGCTTATTGAAAAGAAATTAGGCTAACATTGATTTGGGAGTGAACTGTTTTAACAGTGCTTGGGAGAGATAACTGAGCTACTTTGAAAAGAAACAAATTTCTGTCACCAGTATAAAAAGCATCCTCTTTGGGCCTTGTTCTGACTTCCAAACAAATAGACCTTTTAACTTTAAAAAAACAAAACAAAACAAAAAACAACAACAAGACAAAAATAGTAGAACCAACTTCTGTGTGTGGCTATGGGGTCCTTATTTATTTACCAAATATTTATTGAGTTCATGAAATAATTGGATCACACATTTGTAATGAAGTACACCTTCAGGACACTAGCAGCTAAGTATTCTCCTACTTGTAAAGCTTTTCTTCTTCAAGAAATCTCTGTAAAACACATTTTTTTCCCAAGGAAGCTCCACTTATTGAATCTAAAAATCTATTAAAGAGATCAGATGTCTGGAAGGGATTCAACGTTGCTGTTATTGTTATAGCTTTGTCTTGTTTTGAAATCAAAAGATAAATTAGAAGCCTGGATCTACACCCTCCCCCAAGCCTTACCCCACCCCACAGCATGAGTGAAAGCTTATCTACTTTTTCTAGAGTATTTCTATTAATCTTTCCCTACTTACATTCCACCCTCTATTTATTAGGGCCCCCAGCGTTTCCCCTGACCAGTGTGTCCCAGCTCCGAAGCCTTTATGTCCTATGGAAAACAAACCCCCCAGATATCACTGCACAAATCTCCACCACACATCCCTGCCTGATTGCCTAGGGAAGGCTACACTGTGAATGAAAAGGCTACAAGCTATCTCCATAAATGCTGCTTCATTTTCACACAGCAGTTGTGGACAGAGACACTACAATGTGTACTGTGGTGTAGGTTTTTCCAGCAGTCTTAAACTCCCCTTTCCTGGGGCACTCTGTGACCCAGTTGCTCTACTTCTGATCTTCTGCACTCCGGAGGCTGTCACCAGCCTGCCTCCTTCCCAGGAGTTGAACACACAATAGAGAAAAGACCCTGGCTGGGAGGTTCAGCCGCCATTAACCCCTACCAGCTGTGCCAGTGGGGAGCCTTCTGGCCTGAATGTCCTTTCTCTGCGGCCGCCTTCATGCCACTAATCTAACCATTGTTGGGGAGGAATGCTGACAGGAGAAAAGAAATTTTTCTTGTGTCCATGCAAGTGTGTGTATCCATGTGTAAGTGAAGGAAGACTGAAGGCTAATTTCTATAGTTGGCATGAATGGAGGATTGGGGGAAAAAAACCTAGTTAAAATGTGTTTACTTGCTTAAAAGGCTCAGTCAATTTAAATAATTTCAGTAGTGTGCTCTATTTTTGGGGGGAGGGGGAGAGAAATTAGTTACTATTATAATTTGCTTTAAATCCCCTGAGATGTTTGGGCATGTTTAAGACTTTTAAAAATCACTGCCAGCAAGTGAAAAAAAGTTGAATTGAAATTCTTAAAAATACTGGCGTAAAGTTACAGACTCGTAGAATTACTCGGTTCTAATGGACCTGAAAGAATTAGAGAAAGGAACTGGTTGTACAGGTTGAATTTCCCTCAAACAAACCACTCGTATTTAATTCTTAGGCAAGTGTTTGTTTTTTTTTTAATCTCTTAGAATTGAAATGGACTTTAATTTTATCAATCATTTTAGGAAGTCTAGAGAAACACTACGTTAAAATTTTTTTCAATGACCCCAGTATTTGAATAAAAGAAAGCAATTTTCTCTTCACTTTTAAAGAAGAGATTCGGACAAAGACAGGAAGTAGTCACTTTGACAATTTAGAACACCATGGAAGGTGATAGTGATGACCGGAATTCGTGTTACATCGCCAAGCAAATATCCTACTTATTTGAAAGGTTTGTATAATTTCAGTCTTTGAGGATTTGAAATTTCACTTGCATTTTGCAAAGGCACTGGCAGTAAGGAGAGACCATTCTTCAATTTCACACCCTATGTTATCATTAGAGAAGTTTCTGTAAAAGACAACAGTTGGCCCATTTCAAATCAAATTAAGAATAATTCATGAAGTATCTTTTCTGGGCAATTAGATGTGTCATAGTAGGGCAACTGTCTGATATAATAAAGCTCCACTTTGCAGCTGTCCCTGTGTCTAGACTTGCTGAGATTACTGGTCCTTCCAACAGTCCCCCAGGAGACTGCACCTCTCACCATGTGCCCCTCACCAGTTTTAGCCATGAAAATTGAGTGTGGTCTTTCTTGGTCCTTTTATTGCTTCGATCACGACATCATGAAAAAGTAGATTTAATGTAATGAAGTCATAAGTTTCCAAATTTGTATACATATGTTGACATAAGTGATGAAGGCAATATTAGGTGCATTTCTTTTTCAAAACATTAGAAGTGGATACCCTGGTACTCATATCAGATTGCACAAATGTACAATGTTTTGGCTCCACCAACAGAAAAAAAACAACCAACAAACCAAAAAAAAAAAAACCCCTTCATTTCCAGCACTCTACTTTGCCTCCTAAGCACTTAGATACTTCTATTTCCCAAGAAGAAAATTAGTTAAGAGGGGAAATATGTGTGATAACATAGGGATTGGCAAACTAGATGAAAATACCATTATAGAGTTGTGTGTGTGTGTGTGTGTGTGTGTGTGTGCATGTGCCTGTATGCCTATGTGCCTTGAACTCAGGGCCTCGTGCTTTTGCTTGGCCTTTTTGCTTAGACTGGCATTCTACCACTTGAGCCATAGCTCTGCTTCTGGCTTTTTGGTGGTCAATTGGCGATAAGAGTCTCAGATTTGTCTGTGCTGGCTGGCTTCAAACCATAACCCTTAGATTTCAGCCTCCTAAGTGGCTAAAATTATTGGCCACCAGTGCCCCGCTTAGCAATGTAGCTTTAATTCTATCTGTTGACTTATTAATTTACTCATCCATTCAGCAAATATTTGTTGAGCTTCACTAATGTGGAAAATACAAGGTCAGGCTGATTGGTAGACATAGGGATAAATTCCAGATAGTCAGAGTTTCCTGTGCAATATGAGGGTCTCTATGCTGTAGTGGAAACTATAGCAATAAGTAGAAGCGTAAAAGGTTTTCTGAAAGCAAACCCTAAGGAATTTCTGAAAGTTTGCATCTTACCTTTCCCACAACTATCACAATTATTATAGCAAATACTTTGCATGTTTGTTCCAGCACTGTGTACCTTATAGTAATTCTCATAAGCAAAAGAACATAAGTTGAGCCAAATATAACCCAAGAATTTTCCTTTAGCATTTCTGTGTTTTCTTTTCTTTTCTTTTTTTCTTTTTTTTTGGTCAGTCAGGGGGCTTGAACTCTGGGCCTGGGAGCTGTCCCTGAGCTCTTGAGCTCAAGGAGAGCATTCTACCACTTCAGCTACAGTACCACTTCTAGTTTTCTGGTCGTTTATTGGAGATAAGAGACTCACAGACTTTCCTGCCCAGGCTGGCTTTGAACTGCAATCCTCAGATCTCAACCTCTTGAGTAGCTAGGATTACAGGCGTGAGCTACTGGCGCTCAGCCTGAATTGTGTTTTCATACTCTCTAATCTCTGGCAGTGTCTGGACAGAAAAACAAACAAAGAACTTTTGGTTGCTGTTTTTTGGGGTGGTTTTTTTTTTTCAAAAATCACTGAAAAAAATCTGAGTGTACCTGCTGCTCAGAAAATAGCAAAGTGGGGGGGCGGGGGTAGAGATGGGAAGGGATGGGAAGAAGAAACAAAGGAGGAGGCAACAATGCTTGATAAGAAATGTACTCATTACCTTGCCCATGTAATTGTAACGCCTCTGTATGGTATTTTCACAAAAAAGAAAATAGCAAAGTGGAGGTATGAACTCACAGACATATATCACCCTAGCTACTCAGGAGGCTGAGCGCTAAGGATCATGGTTAGAAGTTGGCCTGAGCAAGAGAGTCAATAGGACTCTTATCTCGAATTAACCACCAAAAGGCTGTGAATGGAAGAGTGGTTCAAGTAGTAGAGCACTATCTATGATCACAAAAACTCAGGGACATTATCAGGTCCTGATTTCAAGCCCCAGAACTGGAAAATAAAGAAAATCCCTCCATTGAATTTGACCATTGTTCATTCTTATTTATGTTTTATGTATGTGATTGTGTTTTGTTCTTTTGTTCACATTTATATGACTCCCCGTATAGACTGAGTTGGGGGCCCTAGAAATTGTACAGTGAAGTTCTAGCCCCTTATGTAATATTTAGAGATATGACTTCGAGGAGACGATTAGATCTAGCACCTTGATTTTGACTTGACTGCCTCCAGAACTGTGAGAGATTAATGTCTATTGTCTAAGCCAGCAGATTATGTTGTCCTGTTAGAGTAGCTCAGGCTGACTAATACAACATTTTTATCCCTGAATGTTGTTCATAAATGTTTGTGGAGTTCTCTACTGAATTGAAACCAGCCTCCAGAAGTATGCTTTCCACTGTGTTATCACTATCCTCTGGGTTATCAGTCAGAGCCTACGTGAACTGAAGAGAAGATTGCTGGAGATGTAGCTCATTGTGAGACCATTAGAAAAACAAAACAAAAGAAAAACATTGTACACATTGGATTTCATTCTGTTACATGGGAACATTACTTCCCATGAGTGAATGAGAACTACTATGATCAAGTTCAATATTCAAAGTATAGTTTCTACACCATTAGAAAGCTGGCAAATCTGTAGGTGAAACATGGTAAGTCAGAAATATCAGTAGTGAACAGTGGGTAGAGGGAACTAGAGCCAATAAGCTTGGTTCTGACACACGTGTCACACTGAGGTATACCCCTTACCTTGTTCCTAGACTTCTCATCTATTCTGTGTGGACAGGACAAGGCATTTCCTTTCTTTCAACTTGGTGGTTGATCTGAAGTAGTAGCATTCAGGCTTTCTCTGTTAATAGTGAAATGCCTTTCCTGGTGAAATCTTACATGGAATGCTTGCAGATCTCCCTTCCTTGCATCTGAGAGTCCCTCACTGAAGTAGTGTTTGTACACCTCTGCTGTGATGTTTAGGGAATCACAACAATTTTTTCTTTCTTTTTGAGATAAGGCTGAAAAGATTTAAGGCTGTCTGTAAACCAAGCCCTCCTCCATGCTGTGTGATCATACACCAGTAAGCACATCTCCTCTTTTCTGGCCTTTACCTGCTTTTTTTTTTTTTTGGGTCCGGTCGTGGGGCCTGAACTCTGGGCCTGGGCACTGTCCCTCAGCTCTTCAGCTCAAGGCTAGCACTCTACCACTTGAGCCACAGCACTACATCCGGCTTTTTTTCTTTTTGCTTATGTGGTGCTGAGGAATCAAACCCAGGGCCTCAGGCATGCAAGGCAAGTGCTCTACCACTGAGCCACCTTCCCAGCCCGGCCTTTACCTTCTTGTGGTCCTTAACTCAAGGTCAGCTTCCTCTCCAGAAGTCTTTAGACCCCACAGCAGAATGACATCTCCTTTCAGTAATTAGCTCTGTCTCAGCATCTGCTTTTAGGAAGTTTTGCTAAATTCTACTGTGCACATCTGCGGACATTGTTAAGGCACAGAATCCAACTTAGTTGGTGCAGGTAGATCCATGGATCTTGCATTTCTAACAGGCTCCCAAGTGGTCATCATATGAGCAGTAAGATGTCGTAACACTTAGACACATACCCACTGCCTTAAACATGAATGTATCAGGATTTTATCACTGTGTTGAGATCAAGGACTCAGCTCTAGCCCCTGAGGCTAGGGAACTACATAATTTATATATTGTTTTCTAAAAAACTAAATGACTGATCTTAAAGACTTTTTACTTTGCAACCACTGATTTAATATGAGTTATGTTCTAAACATTACCTTCCTAAATCCAGTTACTCAGGAGGTTGAAGCAGGAGGAGAGTGAGTTTGAGAATCACCTGAGAAACTCAGTGAGATCCTGTTTTGTTTTGTTTTGTTTTTGCCGGTTGTGAGGCCTGAACTCTGGGCCTGGGCGCTGTCCCTCAGATCTTCAGCTCAAGGCGAGCACTACCACTTGAGCCACAGCACCACTTCTGGCCTTTTCTGCTTATGTGGTGCTGAGGAATCGAATCCAGGGTCTCATACATGCAAGGCAAGCACTCTACCACTGAGCCACCTTCCCAGCCCCAAGATCTTGTTTTTATTTTTTTATTTATTATTATTATTTTTTTTGGGTCCAATCGTAGCGCCTGAACTCTGGGCCTGGGCACTGTCCCTCAGCTCTTCAGCTCAAGGCTAGCGCTCTACCACTTGAGCCACAGTGTCACTTCCGGCTTTTTTTTTCTTATGTGGTGCTGAGGAATCGAACCCAGGGCCTCACGCATGCAAGGCAAGCACTCTACCACTGAGCCACCTTCCTAGCCCAAGATCCTGTTTTTAACTAAGAAACAAACACCCAAACTAAAACAATACCCAAAGAAAAACATCACCTCAACCATTTCCAAATTGAAATCTTCATCAACTTTATTAGTTCATTGGCTTCATAAGTTTATTGATATTTACTGTGAATACCAAGAAAAGTATTTAAACAGGAACACAGAATCAAGTGTAATGGTAAAACAAACTATAACTAATTAGTGCAGAATTAATAAACAAGTATATTTATCTATGAAAACAATGCCAAAGAATGAAAAGTTAAGGGGTATCAATTTCCATTATGGAATTTTATTTACTTGAAACAATATTACATAGTGTGATAGATCATGTTAATTGTCAACTTGATAACTGGAGTATACTTATGAAATTAGTAAAGAACATTCTGGTTGTGTCTGTGAGGGCATTTCCAGGGATGTTTGATTAAGGAGGGCACTAACTTCATCAGTGGACTCTGAAGACCTGAGGCGTAATTCAGAAGAAGTAGGTCACGAGAGGTGTGTCTTTGGAGGATGTACTTAATCCTGGCCCTGCTTCCTACCTGGTGTGAGGTGAACACCTCTTCCACTGCACCTTTCCACCATGGTGTTTACCTTGCCACAGCTCCACATCAATGGAGCCAGTTGATCATAGACCGAAACTAGGAGCTAAAATAAATCTTTTATCTATTTAAGGGGTTTTCTAAGATATTTGTCCCCATGGCAAAAAAATCTAACACATAGTAATATACTTTTTGTGTATTTATGGTATGATTTAGACCATATAAATTAATCAAATTTATTTCTTCCCCAAAATATTTATTGCTTAAAATTTTTTGAAGATATGTTTACTTGACTATTCTTAGAGATGCCCAATTTTTTTTCTTTCAGTACATATGCTTTAATTATCAGATAAACTATTTGACTTTTCATAACTAGTCAGTCTTTTCTTTTTTCCTTCAAAAAGATATGAAGAGGAAATGGTGGTATGGCTCAAGTGGTAGAGCGCTTGAGAGAGCGCAGGGACAGCACCCAGGCCCAGGGTTCAAGCCCCACGACTGGAAGAAAAAAGAAAACAATCTGAAGATACTCAAATAAGACACATTTCTATCTACTAAGCATATAAAACACAACAGAAATAGATGATAGTGACAAATTTCCTTAGAAAATTGGTGGTAAAAATGGTGTTGTTCAACATTCAAAGACTGTAAGGCTTCACTGTGTTTCTCCAGTTATTTTAGACCACTGGTCTTTAAAATATGTTTGAATGAGAATGATCTCTACCAGAGATATAACTACTCCTGCAAAGTGGGTTTTTAAAAAAGTAAGATAACCAGTTCTTACTGAGTCCTTTGTCCTCCATAGTACTCCTAGAGTCCTTTAAGCCTGCAACTGGGCCATTCATGCCTGCAGTCCCCTTTCAGCTCCTGAGTGTGCTCTGCTCAGGCACTCACATGCCCCACTTCTTCAACTTCTTTGAGTCTCTATTCAACTGTCTTTTCCCTCAGAGATTCTCCTAGACCAAAATGGCCGACCCAACACAAGCTATCAACTTAAGACTCCCATTTCCTTCCTCCACCGCAATATAGTTTATCACTCCCTGACACCTATTTACCAATATCTGTGTCCACTCCCAAGCCCCCTTGTAAATGCAACCTCCAAAAGAAATGGGTCTTGACTTATTCCAGTACCTTGAAAAGTGCTTGTAAACAATAGAAGACATAGGTTTGAGACCAACTGTGTTTCTCTTCTGTTCTAACATTTGGCAGCTGAGAGATAATTGATAACCATCCCCATTCACTAAAGACAGAGGTCTATTATATTTCCTTTCTTGATTTCAGGTGTCTCTGAAAGTAAAACATAGTAACTTACTGTGGAAATTTCTCCCTTTGCCTATCCATTACCCATCTTTCCATTTCCTGTTTGGGGGACTCTGCTTTTCATATATGATCTTCTTCATCATATGAAGATCTGTATTTTCTGGCTTGCTTTTTCTCCTCTGCAGCCCACGCTGTTCCCAAACGTGTGATCTTTCCCCTTCCCGAGTGCTTGTTTTTATAGGTATATGCCTATATGCCCAGCTCCTCAAGTATGGTTTTACATGATAATTGCATCAGGAAAATATTGCCGCACCATCCTAACTTCTGTTTTGGTTTATTCACACACATTTCCCAACCCCTCCCTTCACCATTTGAAGGATGGAGAGCTGATGGTATTTCTCTACCATGGAAAGCTTAGTGTTTTTTTTTTTTTTTGAAAAAAAGAATAGCAAGATAATTTCAATTCTTTTTCTGAAATGCTTTAATTTTTATTTTTCAATGTTGTAGGTGTATACACCAAGGCAAATATATCAAGGACTCAATGGCCAACTTTACCGAGAATGTTGACCCCACAATTGCATTTTGAGATATCAAGAGTCTGTTCTTTAAAAACACATCAAGAACCAGCATGTTTAGTGAAATAACCAACTTTTGCACCCCTCCCTTGAGCCCTTTCAGGGCATCTTCATTTACCAGGATGCTGAGGGGCTAGATGTATTCATACTGAATCATAAGCAGATAACTCATTTTCTCTCTCAAGAAGTGACAATACAGGGGCCGGGAAGGTGGCTCAGTGGTACAGCGCTTGCCTTGCATGCATGAGGCCCTGGGTTCGATTCCTCAGCACCACATAAGCAAAAAGAAAAAGGCCGGGAGTGGCGCTGTGGCTCAAGTGGTAGAGCGCTAGCCTTGAGCTGAAGAGCTGAGGGACAGCGCCCAGGCCCAGAGTTCAGGCCCGATGACAGGACCCAAAAAACAACAACAACAACAAAAAAGAAGTGACACTACAGTTGGGTGCAGTGACTCACACCTGTAAATTCTAGCTATTCAGGAGGCTGAGCTCTCAGGATCACAGTTCAAAGTCATCCTGAGCAGGAATGTCTGTGAAACTCTTATTTCCAGTTAATAAGCAAAAAAAAAAAAAATTGGTTTTGTGGCTCAAGGGGTACAGTGCTAGCCTTGAACAATAAAAAACCCCACTAAGGAACAGCATGTCCAGACACTGACTTTAAACCCTAGCACCAGAATGAAAACAAAGTGACAACGCAGATGTAAGTGACTCACTCATTCAACTGAGTCTGCCCATCTTAATTAGAGAAAATTTATTTCTCTTTCAGAAAATACTCTGGGTTGAGTACATCAGAAAAATCATACTCTCAGATACTTAATATTCAGGGTCCTTAAATAGCTTCATAAACTCACAGATTACAAAAGAGGTATCACACTACTAGAATATACCATTCATTTGGGGCAAGATACTTATAGATACACCCCTATTTTTCTGCAATGACATAAATTTTCAGGTGTGCTCTTCTTCACAATGACCTGATAAATGTATAATAAAACAAAGTAAATGTTTTAGAAATTCCTTTAGAATAGAGAGAAGGCATATGTAAACCAAGTGCTACGATTTCCTTGATATAGTCTGGATTTGCAGTACAAACTTGTATGAGAAGAAATGTTTACAATGTTCTTGGTGTAGAATTCCTTGACATTGCATATAAAGTCTATTGTCCCCTGATAACTATGAGTCCTGTTCTAGGTGTTTCTGTCTTACAAAAGACAAAGCATTACTAGGGTAGGAGTTCCAAAAAAAATCTCCATCCTCCCCATCCCATAACTTTGTTGGAAACTTCCTAATTTTGTGCAAAAACAATGGAAACTATAAAATGTTTGAAAGTTTATGAAATCATTACAGTTGCTTAGAATGTAGATGAAATATTGTTTCACTTATTATCCCTCCAGAAAAGTAGTTGTATTTGTATTGAAGAAACCTCGATGATATCGGTATGGATATCTATCTATCTATCTATCTATCTATCTATCTATCTATCTATCTATCTATCTATCTATCTATCTATCTATCTATCTATTGCTACCATAGTGTCCTCTAACATCAGATAGTTTGGGTGTATATCTGCTCATTTCCATCCAGTTGCATGAATTCAAACAGAGGAGCTCTTTAAAATCATGCATCCCTGTATCCACCAGGTACCAGTGCAGAGATACAAGACCTTTTTTAAGGGAAGATTTGACTGTCAATTTTCAAAGGGAAGATTTCTAAGCCTTGGCTTCAGAGAAGAGCATAAACCTTTGGAAGACTAGTAAGAAAGAACAAAAATACAACTATTAAAAATGCACGTACCCGGCTAGCTGGCACTGTGGTGACAGGCCGCGGTATCGGCGTCAGTCAATTATCTTCACAAATGCCTCTTGTGCTAATGAGCACTCAGAAAAATCAGCAGACTTTTCTGGCAAGGAGAAAAGATCAGTTTCATTGCTTGCAGAACTAATTCAGGGTACAAAAGTGAAGGCTCTGCCATCGCTGCCTCTTTTATGGCTCCTTTTGTCAAGGCTTTTGATGTGCACTGAAGAGCTGGGCCTGTTTGGGGCTCTCCATCTCCAGTTCATTGCCTGCCATTAACATACATATCCATATGAAAAGTCCTCGAAGTCACTAACAGCCGTCCAGAAAGGATTTTTGAGAAGGAAAGGCGAAAAAGGACCTATTCCTTCTCAAAATGCTGACAATACTATTTAGCTCCTTTTTGGCAATGATATACCTAACTTTTTAAAGCCCCCTTTCACTCCAAAAGGAACTACGCATAATACAACATTCAAATACATCGTGGTTTTCATTTCGAAACAGTCATTTTCTGTATTCAAGGGGAGGAAAAGTCTATAGTTACCAAATGCAAAGGAAATCCATCCTTTGCAATACATATGTATACGTTGAATGTACACACATGCACACACACATGCTCATCTCTATTGTTTTTGTGAGATTCTAAATAACCTCACATCCCCCATTTAACCAGAGGAACCCCCCCCCCCAGAAGCAGATGCTCCTGGGTAGCGTCGCTCCTCTTGTCCTTCAGTTTATGAGCCTGACAGTTACCTATGGCTGATTTGCTATCAATGCATACTATGTTGTAAGACGAAAATTACACCATAATTTTTTTTTAAAAAAAATCAAATGATTTCTCTCAAGATGAGCTGATGAAAACTCCTTTTGGGATGAAAAACAATAGAACTGTTCAGGCCGTGGTTTGAAAATGAGATTTTATATTACACATTTTCAAGTCAGATATGGATGTTGAAGTTAGCCGCATACTTGGGTGATTCTGCCATAACATCCAGTGTACACTTGTTTTTATTACAAGAGGAAAATATAAGTTTGCTTTGCTTTAAGTAGAAGCTTGGAAAGAAATAAAGAGACTTAAAATGAATGACAGTGAGTGTTTCCCTTTTATTTGGTCTGTAAGGTTAGTGAAAGACCCCAGTTTATGCTTGGCCACTAGGTACCCCAGAAAAACTGCTGACCAACCCACCCCAAAACTATGTGTATGGAAAAACACTTAGAGGGAGAGGCAGGAACAAAGAGTCTCTGAGTTAACAATTGAAGGGCAAGTACAGACACGTCAGCTAACTGAACTGCATGTGGAAAGTCCCACCGCCTGACCCGCTCGCCTGACTCACCAATCCCTACCCTAAACATGACTCAAAATTAGCCAATCAACACCCTGTAACCATGCATCTCGCTTCTGTAACCCTGCTTCCAGCTGCCCATAAAAGAGGGTGCTCTCATGTGCCCCGGCGCGCAAGTCTCCCGATAGACTTTGTGGCCCCGGGTACCCGTGTGTCCAAACAGGTTCCCAGCCACCGACCCGAACCTTGTGGATCTCGAGGTCGTGTGCACCTGGGAGCCTGGGCATGCCTGAATAAACCTCTTGCTGATTGCATCCGTACAAGTGGTCTCGTTGTTCCTTGGGAGAGGGTCTCTCTAGATTGAAAGGCACCCCACCCTGTCGGGGGTCTTTCAGTTAGTTTTGTCAGAAAGAAAGCACGTGGTGGAAAAATGCTTTTTCTCCCAACCCCCTGGAGTTCATGACCCTGAGGCTATCTCCAGGCACATATTACACCCGACATTATCCAGGCTTGAGTTTAAAACTGGGGGTAGGCGGCTGCCGGGGTGGTGGTGGTGGTGGTGGTGGTGGTGGTGGTGGTAAGATCTGTCCATTAAAGGGTTCACATAGTTTACAATGAGGACTTTTTTCTTTTCTTTTCTCTCTTCCTTTCTTCACTCCTTCCTTCCCTCCCACCTCCCCTTTTCTAAATCCAGAGTCTAAATGCTAGGAAGAACCACCTGTTCCCAATTCTGTAAAGATTTTGGTCTTGTTAAAGAATATTCTTTCCAGGGGAAACTAGTCTGTAGCATATACATATAAACAAACAAACAAAAAACCCAATACCTTAAAACCACTTGTTGCGCGCTCTCTCTGTCTTTTCTCCTTCCAACTTCAAGCAGCTCTCCCAGATCAGTCACTAAAAATCTTTAACTTGACCTATTTTGATGTGAAAATTAAATCTTATTTATTCTGCATCCTGTTTGTTGTCCTTGAAGAACCCTGCATTCATTTAAAGGGGTCCAGAATGACTTCTTAAACACATTTCTGTCTTTGCTGCAATTAAACAAAGTAGAGCTGTGATTAGTCCTCCACAGGGGGGAAAGAAAAAGACACCCTTGAATCAAAATGCAGGGACCTGGCCGGGCATTATTGTCTCACAATGCTGAAACCTGCTTAGCCCCCAGCTCCGCACTCCATGGGAACTTCGGTCAGGTGGAAAGTTATTCTCTTCTCTGAAGCTCGAAGTATCGTAAGATCCACTAAAGCCCCTAAAGCTCTTCCTAGTAACTGAGACATTTCGGATAATCTTTCCAGAAGTTTTGCATGATCTTCTGCTTTTTTGTTGTTGTTGTTGTTTGCACTTAGAAGGGGAGTTAATGATGAGCTTTCCCTCACTTTCTCCCTCCTTCCCCCCCCCTCCACCCCCTTTAAATATCTAAGCCAAAAAGCACCTGTTTAAGTTAAGTACCACCTCCCTCCAGCCCTTGGGAAAGCACTCAAGTGGGCTTTGCTTGGCTCTGTGTTCATGACACATAATGAAAACAATTTTACGCTGTGGAGGGAAGCATTGGGCAATTACTGATGTAACAGCCACCTGCAGTAGCGAGCCCTGGCTGCAGGATTGCGCGCTTCATGAATATTTTATGGTGTGATGTTATTTTGAATGGCTGGGACAGGTGAAGGGGGCCGAGGGTGTAATAAGTAACTCTGCTGGAGGCTGTGTAGCTGCTCTGTTTCCCCGCAGAGCCCACAGTGTAACACCAAGAAGCATCCTGACCCCGCCTGGATGGAGGTGAGGGCAGCTGAGGCTGACAAGTCACGGTGGGCACCCTTTATAAACCCTTGTCTGCTGATTTTACACCCGATGTCCAGCCTGAAAGGCCACAGTACCGATCCTGTCCGATTTAATTTGATAAATTAAGTGTGGATAAGGATTAAATGAGAATTTTGTAATGGAGAAAACTTGTCCTCATCCTTTAATCCAGTTAAGATAGTACAGAAGAAAACCCTATAAAATGTAAAACATGAGAGAGAGAGAGAGAGAGAGAGAGAGAGAGAGAGAGAGAGAGAGAGAGAGAGAGAGAGGTCTGTTTTGTGTTTTAGTAACATCTAGTCCAGCTAAAAGTTGAATGAAAATGTTACTTTGCTCTCAGGCATTTTCATGTACCCACATACCTGCCATCATACATCTGGACTTCTAGGGATTGCAACATTCTTTACATAACAGAATGTGTCTATTGAGAATTGTTCATGAATAAGTGGAATATTCTGTATATCATTTTATTTCTCAAATGTTAGTTTCGCATAGGAAATATCAAGACTTAAACAGTACGACAGCACACGTAGATGCTTCTGGCATTCCAGACTTTGTGATTCTTCTTTGCTAGCATAGTTAAGGTATTAGGTACAAAAATCATATGCACATGAGTAAGATATAAACAGTAAAAGAATTATTTTGTGTGACAGATATTTCTATAGACTAAAACAGTAGGAACAAATGCTAGTTACCTAGACAGTTGATGGAAATTCTAAGCAATACCACACAAGACTCTATTAAAATTCTTTTTAAAATTTGTGTGTGTGTGTTTAAATGGTAGTGTGCTTTTGAGGAAGTGCCTGAAAGGTTGTGCATTAGACTTCAGGCTGAATAGCTTTCTGTAGAGAATATGCTTAGGAAAAGATACAAAAGATTTACAGAATCCTTACACTCAAATTGGCACAGGGAGCAGAAATTCTAAACAGAAGCACAGAAGGAAAACATAGCTGACTTGACATCCTGAGTCTACTGCGGGGGCAACAGTGACAATTTGAAGATTATAAAAGATGCTCTTTAAACTTTTGCAAGCTATAGCTTTATAGGTGTGCTCATAACATTTCATAACATTAATTTAGAGCATATCCCAGAATGGAATAATATTGGTGATTGGTTAAATTTTCTGCCTTCACATTCGCCTGTATTAGAGTATTGAAATACCAATGCTTTTTTTCTAGTCATTGGCAACCCCATTTACACTTTAAAAATTATACAATCAGGATGACAAAGATGATAAGTGTTTATACAGTCTGGACATGAGCCACTTTATCAAATGGCAGTACATTACCTAAATTCTAATTTTACTTAGTTCTGGCATTAGTATCTATTATGTCCATTGAAAAAAATTGTGTTAGCTTGCTTGAATATGTCATCTATTTTTTGTGCATAAAATACAATGGCAGTGCTTTAAAAATATTAATACTTTTCATTAACAAAGAAAAAATGATGACAACAGATGATCTTGATAAATCATGTTACCTCTCTCTCTACAAATAGATTGAACTCAAGAGAAGTGTTCTGCAATACCCAACAGTGTTAATATATCAATATTAGTAAAAGCTGACATGTATTCAAGACACTCCAAAATATTTAATTTTATTCACTAAATATATTTTTCTGCTTCCCAATATATGTTAAAGGTGCCCCGATTAGCAATTCTATAAAGATCAAATTATCAACATGCAGTAAATTTCAGATTTTTTTTGTAATTAGGTTTTTATCATAAGAGATGTTAAACTCTGTATATAAATGGCATTATTTAAAAGCATGTCTTCTGAAAGAAAATTGCTGTTTGACAATTCTATAGAATATTCAAGAAAGGTAATTATACTGCACTGGTTGTTAAAGATGCAGGTGTTGAATAAAGTCATTGCTTTAGACATTGAAGAAAACTCCAGTGAGGAAGAGAAAGAAGATTTGATGACCTGACTCCATGGTAAGTCTTTATCCTCAGAATATCAGTTTGCATTGTCTCTGTCTCTCACAAGTAACAAAAATAGATATCATAAGGGGAAAAAATAATTCCCATCCAGTCCACCAAGGCAATGAAGCTCTGATGAAAGGTATCGGATCTCACAGTAAAACTTTCAGGGGTGTGACTATTATCAAATCAGATCTTGAAATGAAGTAGCAATAACAAAACATTTGACCATGGGGATGGAGCAATGAAGAAGAGGGACAAGCCAGGAGGAGCTGGTGGCTCATGTCTATAATCCTAGCTAGCCAGAAGGCTAATATTGTTAGAAATGTATTTCAAAACCAGCCCTAGCAGAAAAGCAAAAATCCAAGCTGGTGTCATAGTTCAAATGGAAGAGGGTCAATCAAGTGAGCTCAATCCCCTGGTAGAGACCATAATCCGAGTATTCAGGAGACCGAATCAGGAGGCTATCGAAAGTTCTGGTCCAATCTGTGCTGCAAAGTAATATTCTGACTCAAAACAAACAAACAAAAATATAGTGACAAAAATAACTGCAGCATTTTTTTTTTGTCAGATCCGGTTTCAAAGAAATGCTTAGGACTTGCTTATTTATTTAACTGCAAGTACCACTTCTAAAAGCCAATTTAATATTGAGAATTACCAATTCAGTTAAAAAAATATTAACTAAACTGTTTAATTCAACATTAATGTTTTGTAGTATTAAGAAATGTTGTGTGGAGGAGGGAGGCAGGTTGGGGAGGGAAGGGATAGTAGGAGAAAAACAAAGGAGGGGGTAATTATGCTTGACAAGAAATGTACTCATTACCTTACTCATGTAACCATTACCCTTCTGTACAGAATCTTTATACTCAAATAAAATTAGGGAAGAAAAAAGAAATGTTGGGCCTATACAAGTCATAATTTTATTTGATTAAAAAATAAAACATGCCAGGTGCTGGTGACTCACCTTTGTAATTTTAGCTACTCAGGAGGCTGAGATATGGATAGGAAAAGTCCATGAGACTCTTATCTCCAACTAACCATCACAAAGTTGGCAGTGTAGCTATGGCTCAGATAGTAGAGTGCTAGCCTGTTGAGGAAAAAAGAAAAAGAAAAACACTCTGAACAACATGCAGGCCCTGAGTTCAAGCCCCAGAACTGTTCCCCCTTAAAAAGAAAAAACACGTTATAGATGTAACATTGTAGACATAATGCACAATGCAAGCATATGCACACACATACATTCTAGCTTGATACTATTGTAATGGATATTATATACTATAGAGAATCACCTAGTTCAACAGCACAGGACTTTTTCTGCATTTGAACATACATAAAAGCCCTGGAATACATTCATGTTATATTGAATAAGTAACAGAAAGTTAGTAAATCATGCATCCACAAAAATTAGAGCTATACAAATTGAGGAGAACCCAGAGATTTTGACTGTGTGGACTTTCTTTTTTTCTTGGTATCTCCTAGTGTTTTTATTTTTGTTGTTGTTGTTTTAGAACAAATGTTTACATGTGTGTTGGGATTGGACAAAGAAAAGATAGATGCTCTTCCTATGTTTTCGAAAGGAATTTTAAGAAAAGAACTAGTCACTCTACCTTTTCTGAAAAATGTCCTGAACATCATCCCCACTCAGGATGTTTCCTCTTCCACTGGGAAGCTTGAGTCCAGCTCCATCTAGTCACCTTTTTTTTTTTTTAAATTTAATTTAATTTTTTTTGTGAACATACTGTACAGAGGGGTTACAATTACATGGTCAGGATAATGCGTACATTTCTTATCAAGCATTGCAGCCTCCTCCTTTGTTTACCCTTCACAACCCTTCCCAGCCTCCCCACTACCCCCCAAGCAATAGAGCGTTAGCCTTGAGCTGAAGAGCTAAGAGATAGCGCCCAAGCCCTGAGTTCAAGCCCCACGATTGACAAAAAAAATACCAGAACTGTATCTAGTCACCTTTCTTTCAGTGTCTCCAGCCACTGACCTCTGCATTGCTTATAGTGCACACCTTAGCTGAGCAGACTTGCTTTGTGAGCTAACTTTCACATATACATGCTGGCTTCTGCTGTTGTGTCTCCTGAAGTCAGCCCTGGGCAGAGGCAGGCAGAGATGGAGCGAGACATCATGACTGTTGAGGAACTGAGGGTCCTTTTGAAACGAGTAGATCTTAGAATTCCCAACCACCTCTTAGTGACACCAGCTGCTAAAGAAAGGGGAAGTTAGAAGTTTATGCCTCATAAATGGAAATATTGTCTGAGAAGTTTGATGGGCAGAAAATTTGAAGCTTCTTATGGTACTTTTGTGAAGGAAACTGGCTCACTGCTAATGGGGGTAATGATTTCTCCTTTGAAGTACAACTTCCCCCAAATAAGTCTTCAGGAAATCACATGGAGGTGTCATGGACTTTATATTAACCTGTATAAAGCTGTTGGCCCCCAGGAAATCACTCTGAATCTTTTCAGGACAGAGCAGCTGCACTACTTCATATGGATGACATCCTTAGATGGTCCTACTCCCAAATTCTAGAACATTCCGTGGCTTTTCTGGGCACTGAAAATCTTACTCCACTGAATTTACCTCACTTCACATTTGCCTTTGCTCAGAACACATCTAATTAGTCTAATACACATTAGACTAATTCTGCTTTTCCAGTGTGATATTGTTTGTATCTTGGGCCTTTGTGTTTCTATTTCCTTAGAGAAAAAGGGGATTTGCTAGCTGATCTGGTTGGCATTTCCTTTTTTTTTTTTGTATATAATCCTCTTAATTTATTGTTAGTTTAGGTTTGCTATTATTTTGAGGGATTTTGCATTTATAGTCATGCAAAAAATAAAAAATATTTCTCTTAAAAATACAAAGAATTGTCCAGTTGAAGACAGTCAAGTTGCAAGGGAGACTTTGCCTTCTCTCTGCCTGCCTAAAAGTAACACAAAGACTGACAAAGCGGGACTGAGAAGGTGGCTCAGTGGTAGAGTGCTTGCCTTGCATGCATGAGGCCCTGGGTTCAATTCCTCAGCACCACATAAGCAGAAAAAGGCCGGAAGTGGGTCTGAGGCTCAAGTGGTAGAGCACTAGTCTACAGCTGAAGAGCTGAGGAACAGCAGCCAGGCCCAGAGTTCAGGCCCCATGACTGACAAAAAAAAGACTGACAAAGATATAGGCCTTTCTACCTTCCTCCTTCCTTTTCCTACCTAAAGACTATGTGTAAATTCTGCTTCGTAATGCTTGTTTAGGAGATCAGAGAATGGAGGCACCCGAAGTATCCTCAAGAAGATTTCACACTTAATTTTCCAGTTTTCCCACCTCCAAAGTTTGGGACTATTTTTTCTTTGTCTTGTTACTTCTCTAAAATGTATTGCTTTTGGTTGAACCTTTAAGGCATCCTTGTAAGCAATGCTTTGAGTGACTTTCCTACAATGCATGGTAATATTTTGCTAGCTTTTCCCCTTGTAAGTCTGTCTTTTGTCTCAGGAATTTTTGTCTCAGCTACTGGTTTGAGAAAATTGGTATCTGCCCCTTTTAGTGAGAAGCAATACTGATTCTATAGTTTTTCTTTCCTTGTGATCATTTTTGGCTGTGGTGTCAGGAAATTAACATATATCTACTTCCTTTACTGATCGTATTTTTTGTTTTGTTTTGTTTTTGGAATTTTCTTTCTTGCCAGTCCTGGGGCTTTAACTCAGTGTCTGGGCACTGCCCCTGAGCTGCTTTGCTCAAGGCTAGCACTCTACCATTTGAGCCAGGGCACCACTTCCAGCTTTTTTTTTTTTTTGGTCCGGTCGTGGGGCCTGAACTCGGCCTGGGTGCTGTCCCTCAGCTCTTCAGCTCAAGGCTAGCGCTCTACCACTTGAGCCACAACTCCACTTCTGGCTTTTTTCTTTTTGCTTATGTGGTGCTGAGGAATCAAACCCAGGGCCTTGAGCATGCAAGGCAAGCGCTCTACCACTGAGCCACCTTCCCAGCCCCCACTTCCAGCTTTTTATGTGGTAATGGGGAATCAAACCCAGGGCTTCACACATGCAAGGCAAACACTCTACAACTAAGCCACATTCCTAGCCCTCTTGATACTATTTTTTTTTTTGTTACTCCCTCCATTGTTTTCCCCCTACCATCCCTTCCCTCCCTACCTTCCCCAAGGTTCTTTTTTTTTTTTTTTGATTGTGATTAAGTGATTACATAATTTCCGGTATTTCACAGTATTGTGGAATAATGATGCTCATTTAAAGTCACAAGTTCATTCTAACTTTCCTGGAGCAAATTGTCTATCACAGTCTATAACATATAACAGTGTTCACATGTTATACACCATACATGTGATCAGCAGCATGGGGATATTTAGTAGTGGTTCGACCAGATGAGCGGGAGTTCTTTGTTTCTTAAGTCCTGTTAGTTTTGTCGTATCACCTAACATTTTGGATTTAGCATCCACTTATCAGGGAGACCATGTACTGTTTGTCTCTTCGCTCTTGGCTTACATCGTTCATCACGATTCCTTCTAGCTCCATCCATTTCCCTGCAAATGGCATTTCCTTCTTATCCAGGTCTCAGACTGAAATCATTTGTCAGGGAGAGAATCATTTGCAGTTGTCTCTCAATTTTCATTGTCCCTCAATATTTCTTTTCTTTTTTTTTCCCCTTGTGTCCTTTTTCTCTTTTGTTTTTGTCATGGTTGTGACTATTTGTAGTCATGAAGGTTCCCAATTTTTAAATACTACGTGCTGTGTACCAGATACCTGAAGTATTTGCTGAGAGGGCTGGGAAGGTGGCTCAGTGGTAGAGTTGCTTGCCTTGCATGAATGAGGCCCTGAGTTCAATTCCTCAGCACCACATAAACAGAAAAAGCTGGAAAGTGGTGCTGTAGCTCAAATGGTAGAGTGCTAGCCTTGAGCTGAAGAGCTGAGGGACAGTGACTCACGTCTGTAATCCTTCCTACTCAGGAGGCTGAGATCTGAGGATCATGGTTCAAAGCCTCCAATTAACCACCAGAAAGCCAGAGTGGTGCTGTGGCTCAAGTGGTAAAGCACTTGCTTTGAGCTGAAGAGCTGAGGGACAATGCCCAGACCCAGAGTTCAAACCCCACAACTGACAATAAATAATTGCTGAGAGTATATTTAATAAGTTGATAGTTTAAATGAAAAAGCTACATTTGTATTGCATTGTATTACTTCACAATTATTTTGCACTTGACGATGTACTAAATATCCTTGCTTCCCTCTCTCATTCTCCTGATGATTTGTGAGCTGAGGGACCAAGAAGTCAATGAATTGTTTTGTAAAGGAAACCTGAGATCACACTGTTGAGTCCCTAAAGATCTTATTCTTCTTAAGTACCTCAATAGAAATGATTGACTCAGGTAGAGCGCTTGCCTTGCATGCCTGAGGCCGGGGGTTTGATTCCTAAGCACCACATAAGCAAACAGAAAAAAAAAAGCGGGAAGTGGAAGCTGTTGCTCAAGTGGTAGAACGCTAGCCTTGAGCTGAAGAGCTGAGGGACAGCGCCCAGGCCCAGAGTTCAGGCTCCACAACCTGACCCCCCCCCCCAAAAAAAAGAAAAAAGAAATGATTGACCCAGAAATACATAACAGTGGATCAGCTTTACCCTCTACTGTGAACAAACCAAATGCAGAATCTAACATCTTCACTGCAAAAATAATACAACTACATGAATTGTATTATTGGTAAGTAGATAGGTAGGTAGTATGTATGTAAGTAGACAGATGATAGATTCATACTTGATTCTGAAATTTAAGCAAAATTGGCTTCATAGATATGTTTTATACAGCTAACCTTGCATTTACAGAGTAAGTAACAATTCTCACTTATATATATGCATCTCTGTACATATGTATGTGTTTATATATGTATGTATATATATATATATACATATTTACATTGTTAAAGTTTGATTGGAAGATAGAACTTCTGAGCCTCATGAGAATTTTAGACAGTCATAGTGATATTCCTATTTCACCAAGCAAAGTTAGTTAATTTCTGGTGTAATAAAACACCTGAAAATAAGAATTTAAATTCTAAAGCTTTGTAAGATTCCTTCTGTAGAATACATAATGATATGGACTCTTAAAATGGAAAGATTTTTCTTTCAAATAACTCTCAAATTTTAAATGACAATGCAGATGCTGAAGAGGCTGAGTAAAACTTTATCCAGGTTAATGGGGAAAGAGATGTCTCCATCTTAGGTATTTTTTATTCTAATCCAGTACTCTTCACTTTATCTAGTTCTGTCTGATACCTGAATCAAAGGAGTTTGAAATGTGTCACTCTTCTAAATAAGGCTTGAGTCTTTAGCAAAAACATAATCACTCATTTCCTTTAGAAAAAGTAATCAATTAATTCTCCAGCGATGAACAAATCCACTTACTTATACTTAATAACCTCTGTTGGGTAGAAGAGCATGAAGTCAACTTTTTGTAGTACTAGAATTAGAATGCAGGGCTTCGCACTTGCTAGGTATGCACTAACCTGGTGATCAACACTTTTAACACTTTTTCAGACTAGTTATTTTTTGAGATAGGATCTCACTTTTGCCTTAACCCATGCTTAGACTGTGATCTTCCTATCTTAGTCTTCCTACCGTAGTTGAGATAACAAGCACACAACCAGAATGTCCAGTTCTTCTGTAGAAATGAAGTCTCACAAACTTATTTGCCTGGGCTGGCCTGGAACTGTGATCCTCTTAATCTCAACCTCCCACATACTTGAGATGTCAGGCATGTCACCAGTTCCAGCTATTGGTTGAAATACATTATTCGACACCTTTTGCCTAGATTCACCTTAATTTTCCATCTTCCCAATCTTGTCCTCCCAAGTAGGTAGTATTATAGGCATGAACTACTGTGTCTGGCCAATGCTCAATTTATGACAGAAAACTACAAAGAAAAAGAAACACATCAGTGTCAACCAACACTTCTGTTAGATTTTTCTCTGTTCTGGTCTTAACCCAAAGAAGCTCAGGGACAGCGCCCAGGCCCTGAGTTCAAACATGCACACGCACACCTGCACGCGCACACACAATAGCATTATAAATAAGAAAGAAACATGAGTGTTCTTGCAATGGTGAAGAATAGATAGACTTGATAGTACTATTGTACATTATAGGATTGTACAATTCAAGAACCACTGCTGCTCTGTGTGTGGTGCGTAACACTTCCTGGTCTGGGTTTTGAAAGACTGGAACAAAAAGACTGCTTTCTTTGGGTGACTTACGTAACTGTAACCCTTCTGTATAATAAACATTTTAATTAAAAAAAGACTGGAAAATGATGTATCTAAAAATGTTACATGGCAATTGGTGACTGTTGGACAGGTTGATGTCATAAGAATGGGATCACCCTATTGAGGGAAAGAGATGAAGATTTTTACTGTTGTTGTAAATTAAATTCCTTCAGACTTCCAACTAAGCAGGTTATTGAAGACCAGTACATCCAGAGGAGATGATATCCTGGACAAAAAATAAAGAAACAGGATTTGGGAGAGATGAGAAAGGATGATGGGGGGGATGACATTGGGTATGATGCATTGTACTCACAAAAATGACATGTGGAATTGAAACGCTTTGTACAACTACTAAAAGATAATTAAGGGAAAAAAGAACTGTGGTAGGACTCTTGGGGTAATGGTCCTAGTTCACTCTGTCAGCCAAAGGGATTATAAAGGATCAAGATCCTTTTGACAAGGAAAAGGCAAATCCTTAAATTTGAAAGGAAGGAGTAGTTACTGGTGGATTTACATGACGTGTCTTCTTATTAAACTTACTTATTGATGGGCAATGGATATTATGCTTCTAGTCTAAGTAGCTTATTAGTATAGTCACAGGCTCTTTTATTTTGAGTATAAGACAAAAGATGCAAGAAATAAAAAGGTATTCTCTCAGGGAAAACATTAAAGTGGTTTAAGCCACAGTCTTGCAGGACAGTGTAATCAAATAAATTAGGCAGCAATTAGGGAAACATTTTTTGAGATTTGTTCGTGCCTGTGATTTGTGAAGCAGAGTAAAAGTTGGAAGTGTAATCATTGCTGCCTATCAGCTAAGGGGCTTACATAGTCTCCTACATGGCTTTGGACAAATCACTGCGTGTGTGTGTGTGTGTGTGTGTGTGTGTGTGTGTGTGTGTGTGTGTGTGTGTGTGTGTGGTGTGCTGGTAATTGAACTCTTGGCTTTGCATTCTAAGTAAATGCTTTACCACTGTGTTGAACCTTCAACTCTCAAGTCCTTATTACAAGAATTGAAGAATAACAAAATGTTTATAAACACAGAGTTTGGGTTCAACTGGTCAACATTTATACATCATATGATATTGGATAATAATTTAATGTTTCTATGATGACTGAAGAAAGTATTTTATAAATGTCAAGCTATTATTTATAAGAATAACAGATCAGTTTTCTTACATATAACCTAACCAAAGGTTTACATATAAACACATAAATTTTGTGAGGTTGTTATTATAACCAGAGTCCAACAAATGTTTATGAGGAATAGCTCAAGAAATGAGTGAGCTTAGGAGTTTCATAGGAGAAAGAAAGTTGCCATTATTTATAAAATTTGTAAATATGTACATCCAACAACAGCGCTATGGAATACACATATAAGGAAAACACAATACCACAATATATGATCATCATAGCTGGTTATTTGAAATATCAAATATTTATATTTATATATGTCATCTCCTGACTGTGCTAACACTGGACAGAATAAAGACATCAATTCTTTGAGCTGGGCTCTGGTGACTCTCACCTGTAATCCTAAAAACAGAGGAAGCTAAAATGTGAGGATTGAGGTTTGACGGTAGCCTGAGCAGAAAGTCTGTGGAACTCTTTTATACAATTAACCACCAAAAAGCCAGAAGCAGAGCTATGCCTCAAATAGGAGAGAGTAAGCCTTGAACAAGCTCTTAGGGACAGCACTCAGGCCCTGAGTTCAAGCTCAGTACTAAAACACACACACACATATACAATATACCAATTCTCCTCAGATTGATCTACAGATTCAATGTAATCTCAGTCCCTATTTCAGCACATGCATTTGTATTTTGAAGTAAGATTCTAAAGTACATGTAAAAAAAAAAGCTAAAAAATTGGTGCAGTTTTAGAGAATATAACACAAGGACATAAACTACTAGACTTAAATAATAGGTTGATACTGGTATGAGGATAGACAATAAAACAAAAGAACAAATGAGAATTCAGAAACAGACCCAGATACATAGTGACACCTGATGTTGGCAAAGCTGACACTGCAGGGCAGTGAGGGAAAATAACAATTATTATATTTTCAATAAATGGCATGAGGTCAATTAGATATCCATTTGGGAACAAATAAATGTTGACCCTTTAATCTCACACCATCCACAAAAATTCAATCCTAGTTGGATAGTAGATTTAAATGTGAAAGGTAAAAAACAACAATAATGAAGCTTTTAGAAGAAAACTCAGGAGCATATGTCATGACCTTGGAATAAGCAAAAATTTTGTAAAGGGGACAAAACACTGCTAACCATAAAAGGAAAGGAGAAAAAACGGAATTACACAAAAATTAAGAACTCTTGTTCATCAAAGAGCATCGTTATAGGAGGAAATGGCAAACCACAGAGTGGGAGAAATCATTGATAGCACATATATTGGATATAAAATATATATTCAGAATCCAAAACCCTTCTAATAAAGTGACACTTTTAAGTGAATAGCCTAACACTCAAAAAAGAGTTAAGATTGTATGGTACTAGACAAAAGATTACCAAGTGGCTACAGGGAAACAGAGAAAGTCAACTATGAACTGCAATGAAATATCTTTGGAGTCAACAGAATGGTTGTACTTGAAACAGGCAATATTAAACAATCAGAATGTGGAGCAACTGAAACTCACACCCTTCTGTTGGAAGTATTAGCTGGCATATTTACCCTGAAAAACTTGTTGTCATTATCATGGAAGCTGAGTACATGCATACTATGTTATGCTTAACACTTCTGCTATAATGATCAAGCATTTATATAATATACATATTATATAATGTATGATATAACATGTTATAGTATATACAACAAACTATATACAATATAATATATAATAGTCATCACATATTATATAATATATTACATATATTATAAAATTATGTGATAGATATTAGAAATAGATGTATATATTATATATGCTATATTGCACAGAGAAGATAAAACATTTTGCAGTGGAAATATAACAAGAATGATAGGTGTATAGTTCATGATCTCACAATAAGACTTTGAAAGTGTAAAAAAATTGCCTGCCTGAAAAATAAATTTATTGAAAAATAACTTTATTGTTAATATCTAATGGTTGGCCAGGACTGTTATGGATGTGGTGAAGTAAGAAAGATGTCCTTTTCACACTTTGAGGAGATGAATTAATCATTGTAACATTAGAAACTTTGGGGATTTTGTTTTTCTCCTTGATAGTGTTTTGTTTTTGTTTTCTGTTTTGTTGATTTAGGGGCCTTTTGAAATCTGTTTACAAATAAAACTCTCTTTTTTCTTTTTTTTTTTTAACTGTATTTTTTTCTTTTCTGTTTTGGTACTGGGGATCGAACCCAGGACGTTGCACTTGCTAGGCAAGCGCTTTGCCACTGAGCTACATCCCAGCCCTCTCTTTTTTCTTTATTTCCAAAATCTTCTTTTGGCAGGTTTAAAACACAGTAATCCTGCTCCTAGTTTTATAAGAAACACAGTGAAAAAAATATATATATACTATAAGTATATATATAACTATATATATATGCTTAAAAGACATGTAGCCCAGGAGTAAATACATTCTGGTATAGTGATTGGAACAGAATGTGTTCATGAACTATGGTTTATTTATTCACAGAAGCTGTCACGGCACGAGTGTGACTTGTGGAGTGAGGACCCCTCGCCCCAGCACCCATCCCACTGATGGTGAGTATGGATCAGTGTGGCTCATGTGAAGAACAGAAACTGCATACAAAATAAAGCCAGCTGAACAATCTTATAGAGTCATGAGCAATTCAGAAAATCCAGGAAAACTGGATTGGGAAGACATTTTTTCTTGAGGGTGGATAGTGGTATGAAGTCTTATGGCTAAACGGAGAATTAAATTTCAACAAGAGTAAGACAAGACTTAAACCTATAGTAAGAAGAAGTCAAAAGAAAGTCAACATGTTCAGTTACAGCTTTAGTGTTGCTGCATTCTGATTAGTTTAAGACATCTCCCAAACATGTCATATAGGTAAGGACTTCCAATAGTGGGTGTGAACATAGCTGAAAACAGGCTACACACCTGCAGGTTTATCCAGCTAGGTCTTCATAACTACAATATGCAAATGAATAAACTATCAAATGTCACCTGGTAGACAATGAGCCAGAAAACAGAACAACAAGTAAAGATCAGAGGTAAAGCTTAAAGGAAGAGCACTTGCCTACCATGTGTGAGACCTTGGGTTTGATCCCCAACAAAAAAGAGATACGATCTTTTTCTTAAAAGAATTAACAACATGCACAAAGGAGATAAGTGTAATACATATAAAACTACCCAGGAGTATGAGAACGATATATCATTGTTCACAATATGAGGGGAGATGACATCTAAGTATCTGTTAGATGAGTTCCACTGAGCAAAGCGCTCATGGGGTATGGCACCAGGTAATACCAAGGAAAATTTTCTTGACAACAAAAACTGTATATGTTTTACACCACAACAATATTTGGACCATTGAATACTAAGCATAGATTTTTTAATTGTATTACTTACTAGTTTCCAATAAACTCAAGTGGGATACTTGATGACTTTGAGCAATCAAATGTATGGATTGTGTAGCATGGATTATTCTAGAGATTGGAACTCATCCTAGCTTGCTCTGGCAATGGGTAGCTGGGCATACTTGGAAGCCTTGGCAATTTTGTCAGGGGACACTTCCTGTTGATCACCATATAGACAGATAGTGCTACTCTCTCACTTCAGAAGGGATCGCTCAGCTGGCATAGGCCATGAGAAATCAAGATGGCATCAGGAATGATGAATTTTCTGCTCAAGACGGGCACAGCAACCATATATAATATGTGTAGTCCAGGTCATCAAAATTAGAAGAATTCATGCAAATGTCATGTCATCCATTCACTAAGTAGGTATTCGTTCAGAATCTACCAGGATCCTACTTTCTGGGGATATGAGAGTGAATAAGAGGTCTGCTTTCAGAGAGATCATATTCTAAGAGAAAGAATATAAACTTGAAAGCAAATGTGAAAATCATAGAAAAGATAAAAACTCCTAAAGGAAAATAAAAACATAAAATAAAATGACAATGGTATAAAAAGCTACTGGTCAGGCCATTCTGTGCATAGAAAAAGCTACTGGTCAGGCCATTCTGTGCATAGAAAAAGCAACTGGGCAGGCCATTCTGTGCATAGAAAAAGTTCCTGAGTAAATCCTATAGCCTACGACATTCACTCCTAGGAACCCTGAGAACACAGGAGAAAGACAGTTAGGGAAATGTTCCACGCAGTATTGTACTTATATTGTTCACATGGCTGAAAATGACCTGTCCAAGCACACTCCCAAGCTCCCTCTCCTCAGGTCTTTGCAGAGCTGGGATGATCCCTGAATGCTACATGGCTGCTGCTTTATCATATACTGGTATGCCTTAATCACTGCAGGTACATTAAATGACACTACTGAAGCTTCAGGTAATAGTCCAAAGAGCTCAGGGCCAGGCTAGGTGTGGAACGTACCTGTCTAAACTGAGTCCATTTAGACAAACTACCTAATCTTTCTCAGTCTTAGGTTCTTCTTCTGTAAATCAAAATGATAATTCTAGCATAACACGGTGGATAGCTGCTCAGGATGCTGAGATTTGAGAACCATTATTAAAAGACAGCCTGGACAGAAAAACCCATGAGACATTTATCTCCAATTAACCACCAAAAAGCCAGCTATGAGGCCATGACTCAAGTGGTAGAGTGCCAGTCTTGAGTGAAAAAGCTAAGAAATAGAGCCTGGACCTGAGTTCAAGACCCAGTACCAGCACAAAAAAGGAAGGAAGGAAAGAAAGAAAGAAAGAAAGAAAGAAAGAAAGAAAGAAAGAAAGAAAGAAAGAAAGAAAGAAAGAAAGAAAGAAAGAAAGAAAGAAAGAAAGAAAGAAAGAAAGAAAGAAAAAAGAAAGAAAGAAAGAAAGAAAGAAAAAAAGAAAGAAAGAAAGAAAGAGAAAGAAAGAAGGAAGGAAGGAAGGAAGGAAAGAAAGAAAGAAAGAAAGAAAGAAAAAAGGAAAAGAACAGAAAAGAAAGAGAGAAAAGATGATACTAAGATGAAACTAAGACCACATAATTATTGCAAATGATTGTCGTTGGAACCGATTCCTACTAGGCTAAAATTCAACCTTTAAGCGGATTGGTTGTCCTTTCAAAGATCTGTGACCACAGACCTGTCTTTTGTACAGGATGCCCCTTTCCTTAGGAAAAATTTGCAACCAAAACCTGCTGATAAGCTTCAGCATGAAGCTGCTCTCCACAGAAGGAGTTTCAGATAAGGCATCTGACTAGTTCTATCCAGAAGGAGAAGCTAGTTTTAAATTTTTTGCTGTGTTAATCCAGTGTGTTGGATTGCACACAATTTCAGGGCACAAGTCCTTTCAGCATCCAGCAATTCACATTCGAAATATTGGTGCCATGCCTCTGTTCATTTACTTGGACACTGATTAAGCCTGTGGACATTCTCGACTCATCATTCAATGCCTTCAAGAGAAAAGGAAAGGGTGATAACAGCAATGTTCTCTGTGGGACAGTGTCCAAAGACCACAGAACTTCACACCAACTCATAAATGAGTAGTCTAATAGCTAGACAAACTTACTGAGTCTACTATCTTCTTTTAAGATTTTAAGTTTTTGTTTTATTTTCCTTTCCCTCTTTTGTTTTTCTATCTGAGTTGTTACTTTTTTGTTACTTTCTTTTTAAATTTGTTTTTATTTATTTTTATTTTTAAAAATTTAGGAGGGGTGGGGGGAGTGTAGTTGTGGAGATGGGAGGGAAGGGATGGAGGGGAAAAACAAAGGAGGAGGCAACAATGCTTGATAAGAAATGTACTCATTACCTTGCTCATATAATTGTAACCCCTCTGTATGATATTTTTACAATAAAAAACTTATTTAAAAAAAAGAATCACCTGGGGAGCTTTGCTTCGAAACAGTGGCATTGATGTGTAATTTCCATAGAATAAACTGAACAGACTTAAAGGGAAAAAAATTATTGTAAAGGTGATATACTGAAGGGTTACAGTTACAGAAGTAAGGTAATGAGTACAATTCTTTTGAATAATATTTCCTCTTCCCTCATTTTCTCCCATTCCCCCTCCCAACTTCTCTTCCCCCCAAGTTTGAGGTGTTACTTTCAATCAATCAATCAATCAATCAATGAATCAATCACACAGTTACCTACCTCTGCAAGTACAGTACATGTGGACAGAACAGCTTGATAATGAACCTTGTTATTTTTTTTTGTACTAAGTGATTGGAATGCAAACAACACAATGAACTTCTATAGATGTTTTAAACCAAGACTGTGTAGATAGTGATTGCTGGGCCATAATTGGCCCACCTAGCTTTATAATAAGATTCATTATCTAGCAAGATTCAAGAAGGAAAAGGCTTCCACGGGCTCCACATCATTTACAAATAAACTCAACATTTGTTTTTAAGCCAGTTTCTGGCAGATTCCCTACCACTTCCACCACTACCAACATACCCAGAGTTGAGTCCTGGCATTCAGCCCTTCTGAGAAAGGTAGCACCAGAGCTCACAGATCAATCACTAAATTAGTTTCCCACTGCCTGTATTATCAATGATTATACACATAGTTGCTTAAAACAATACAAATGACAGAAATATATTCTTTTCAAATATAAAAGTCAGAAGCAAAACAAAAGTCGCTGAGGGCTAAAATCAAGATGTGGACAGGAGGGGCTGGGAATGTGGCTTAGTGGTAGAGTGCTTGCCTAGCATGCATGAAGCCCTGGGTTTGATTCCTTAGTAGCACGTAAAAGCTGAAAGTGGTGCTGTGGCTCAAGAAGTGCAGGGACAGTGCCCAAGTCCTGAGTTCAAGCCCCAGGACTGGCAAAACAACAACAACAAAAACCTGTGGTTTAAGGGATGGGAAGGTGGCTTAGTGGTAGAGTGCTTGTCTTGCATGCATGAGGCCCTGGGTTCGATTCCTCAGTACCACATAAGCAGGAAAAGCCAGAAGTGGCGCTGTGGCTCTAGTGGTAGAGCACTAGCTTTGAGCTGAATAGCTCAGGGACAGCTCCCAGGCCCAGAGTTCAGGCCCCATGACCAATAAAAAGGAAAAAAAATGTGGACAGGGCTAGTTCCTTTAAAAAAAATCTAAGAGAGAATCAATTCTTTTACTCTTTTAGCTTCTGTTATGTGCCAATATTCCATGGGTTGTAGGTGGCCACTACAATCTCTGCTTCTATTCACATTGATCTCTGGTCTCCCTTTTTAAAAGGAGTATTCTACCCAGCCAGGTAATTCAGGTTAATCTTTCCCTCTAAAAATCCTTAATTTAATCACAACGGAAAACTCCTTTTCCTCACTATAAAGATAGTATTTGTAGATTTCTGGGATTGGAATACAGACATACATGTGGGTCACTGTTCTGTTTACCATACCTGCGGAGCCAGAGATCAAACCATCTTGCTCACCTGAAGATGAGAGGAAAATCTTCTAACCAGAGGAGAGAACAGCTCAATCTGCATTAAATAGAGTCAGACTAACCATATTTTCTCTTTCTGTACCAACACTTTAATGCTTGACAAACAATCATATGTGAAAGGTCGTGAGTATGTATTCCATACGGTCCTCTTTGTCAGCAGAATCACTTGGCTTAGCTAAACACAAGGCTCTTTGCCATTAGGTACTTTCAAGTTCTGACAAATGAGAATAGGATAGATGTATATTCAACTTTTAGATTGTGCCCCTGGGTCAAAGCAGAGAACTCTTCTCTCATTTCTCCTCCCCTTCTCAACTAGCTGGAATCAAGATTGGACATGGGAACTGACACTATTAAGTTAGACCATGAGATGGAAACCATGAGCTAAAGATCAATGGTATAGCATGTACCTGAATCATCCACGTGGTGAAATTGTCAGAACAGCCTTGGATTGTTCATAATTAGACAACTGATAATTGGACAATGATAAACTTCTCTCTTGCTTTGGCATCTATTACAGTAGCCAAACTTGTATCTCAACATGGTTCTTAGTGTCTGCAGCCAGTAATGGAGCAAGTGAATTCTACCTACCACTTTGTCACTAAATGGTTATATAAATTTTACATAGATCAGTTTGCCTTTGTGTTCCTTTAGACGGAAAATAGAAATGATAATAAGATGCAAGTCATGTATTACAAATATAAATAAGACAGGACATATGAACATCATCTGTGAACTCTGAAGCAATTTACAAATATAAGGGTTGGAGATTAAAATATAATTTCTGATTTGTTCTCAAACATGCTTGGCTTCTTAACATTTTATTGTCTAAAAGGCTCTGACAATTCTCTTGCTGACCTTCATTTATTTAATAAGGTCAGCAATATAATTTGTAGAGTATATATGTGTGTGAATATATATATATATATATATATATGTATATATGAATATGTATATATATAAACTTTTTTCTTCAAGGACTTGATAAGGCTGTGTTTATTTTGAATGATTAAAAAAGGGCCTAAAGACTCATATCTGTAATCCCAGCTATGTAGGAGGTTGAGAACTAAAGATTGCAGTTCAAAGCCAGCATGGGCAGGAAAGATCATGAAATTCTTATCTCCAGTTCATCACCAAATCCTCTCCCCTCTCCCTCCCCCCAAAAAAAACTAAAAAGAAAAACAAAAACTAAAATACCAAACCAAACCAAACCAAACAAAAAGAAGTGGAACTTTGGTTCAAATGATAGAATGCTGGCAGCACCCCGGCCCTGAGTTCAAGCCTCACCACTACTAACAAAAGAAAAAGTAAGCCACTATTTTTCTGAATTAGAATTTGTAAAAATGTTGTCTCACCACAGGATCAAAAAATGTCTGCTTCTTCATTACTGACGGTATGTAAGTGACTGAATTTGGGCCACTACAGATTTGGAACAAACAGCTTGGCGAAGGAGGGTTGAAGAGGGTTAAAACTGGCTTCCAGTAAGGTGAAAGTGGTGACTAGCCCATCCTTCCCAGGTCTGGAGACAACTGTGTAGCTTTGGATGCAAGAAGGCAAGAGATTGGTTTTCTCCGGCATTCATTCTGGTCCTAGCCTCAGATCTTGGGTTTCTGAATTAAGTCGCAGCTCATACTTCATGTCCTGAAAGAGCTAATCACAGTTTAAAGGGGGTGCATGGAGCAGGAGTGGGCTGGCTGTTGGAGGTGTATTGTGATCTTCCCAATGGCTGCTGGGTGTGGATGAGTCCTGGTCTCTTATGTCTTCCTAGAGCTTCATTCCTACAATCAAAGACTCTGTGAACTCCTTGTTCAGCTTTTTTGCTTACTATGTCCGTCCTTCAATTTCACTTCTTCCTCTCCCACCTCAATAGCACCAGGGATATAGCAGAGTAAACGAGCGTTTAGAAACCAAAGAGGAGAATATTGAAGCCTTAATTTGCCGTCAATGGGACTTAAATAAAAGCTGTATCAACATTTAATATACTGAGTCAATAGCATGACTATAGATTTCCTTTTGTTATCCTTCTTTGCATCCACGTTAGTCTCCCACTTGGGAAGGTTTTTTTTTTTCTTTCTTTTTTTAGACAAAGTTCTTCATGGGCAAAATTTTACTGTGTTTCTATATGAATTTAAAGAGCGTTTATAGTAAGCAACTGAACTGCAACTTTACAACTCAGTGGCCGCACAGTTCTTTCTTCTATTCCCTTTGTGTCTGGCATGAATTGGGCATCTTCTGGGAGCGATTATAGAGCAAGGGGTTGTCTTCTAGATGAATAGCCAACTGGTACATTGAGCGCCACCCAGGACACAGTAATTACAAACTGGAAGCTCATAATTGGTACATGAACCACTTCCTGTATGAGTTACTTGGCTTTATTCATAATTTTTCTCATTTGGAAGGGCTGTGGCTCCTGGCTCTACCTTTAATAATGGTGATAATCATAATAACTGTAATAATAAAGCATTACTTTCTAATTACAAAGGAAATTTCTTCTCAAAACCTCAAAGCTCTTCACAGACATGATCTCATTCATTCTTATAAACTTTCTGTGCTGCTTGGTGGTGAGTATGCTGGTCGCAGTGATGTGATGTTCACGTTCCACTTCTTAATACTCACATAAGCCAGATGGCAAGAGCAAAGGTTGGACATGGGGAATCCTTACAGAATCCTTTAACCATTTCTTAGTAGCCTCTATTATGCAACTTGAGATATATCAATAATGGAATCCAAAGCATTAAATGCCAGTATGCCTCCATGAAAAAGCAACAACAAAAACATTTTGTTACTTCAACATATTCTAAGATGGATATGCGGCTATGTCATGTGATCTAGCCTATCTAGAGCACAATACTTTGCATTACACTTCCAAGTGCAAAACTCATCCTAGGTGCTTACAACCTCCTACTGCTGCATTTTCACATTGTGGAATTTTGTGTAGTTTTGCTAAGTTTTCCAAAATAATAGTCGATGGATTGTGGCTTCTGGGTCAAATCTGGCTAAGTATGATTTTCGTCTTCAAATACTTACATAAAAATACATGTCATACTTTGTCTCTTGCATCACAAAGGTTAAAATATTTACCATGTGCTTTTTTTTTAAATTTAAAAGTTTACTGACTTCTACTTCAAGAATAGGACCAAGACACAAGAACACGGGACCTATATAGTTGGAGGTAAGCAAAATGAACCACAGGTGGTATCATGGATGCAGTCTTCAAGGCTGTTGCATAACCCATTTACTAACCAGGCAGAAAAAGGTAAAACGTGGTCATGATCTGTTTCTTTACACACTCAGCTAATTTCTCAAATGAGCTTAAATCGGGAGTCTAGAAAAAGCCTTTTTGCACATCTCTAATATGGTCACAGTGAGTGATAAGTATTTTTTTTGAGGTTCAGATCTTTGCAGAGTTTTTGAGATAGTCACATTTATGTAGATTGTTTTGTTTGTGCCCCCAGTGCTTCATTTTTATTAGAAAAAAAGGTTTAAAAACATAGTCATGACTCACAGTGGGATGTTAGCGGCTTCTCAGTCAGTGAGTAAGCAGTGGGTGTGCCAGTGTTGATTTCATGTTCATATGGTGTTTTGCTTTCTCTGATATCTCAGTTTAGGATTAAGCCACCGCCTAAGCTCCAAGGCATTTAATATTCAGAATCTGCCTAGAGAGGAGAGTTTGATAGCCCTCCCCCATCCCCCAAGGGGAGGATCAGATGTTTAGCAAGACTGGTTTTCCAAGTCACAGAGGACCAATGGACTATGATTTGTTTCTGAAGTTGGCAGTATCCTTTCTGCTCACATAGATCCACTTGCACCATTCAGGTTGGCATTTCAGCTACTGATTTTCCTTTCTGATTATTCCTTTCCATTTTAAATGAACTAAACATGTGACAGAATAAAATAACAATCTGGGAACCAGGATCTGGAAGGGTGCAGCTTGGTGGTAGAGCACATTTAGCATGCATGAGGCCCTAGGTTGCATGCCAGCTATGCCTAAAGGCACTAAAAGAAGAATGCTAAAAGAAAAAGGTGTGGAAGGAGAATTTGTGAGCAAGGTAGAACTGGGTACTTTTATATTTCAAGGTAGAATATTTGTACTATGAGGTACTAAGTATTTGTACAGTAGGCCAGGGATTTGGGGTTGTATGTTTTGTTGGCTGCATCCTAAGTCATAAATAGAATTGATCTGTGAAATTAAAAGACTAAAGACAAAGCTAGGCACACATTCCCAAACACTGTATTCTTAGAATGTGAGCATTTACAACAAATCCAGTCCTACTTGTGAGTTTGGGTACTAATTACTATGAGTACCTTGTCTTGACCAACTGCAGGTATAGAGAAAAAAAAAGATAAGATGCTACAAAGTTACAAGAAGAGTGGGGAAACAGAACAAAGACAGCTTACATGACTTTGAGAATCATGGTGGTTATAAAGGATATTACTCACCAGCATGCCACCCTATAAGCCAAGATAATCCACTTGATGGCAACAGATACCCAAATGCACAGCCAAGTTGTACTAATAATTGTCCCAAGTAAAAGGTAAAGTTCTATTTGATTTGTTGTTGGTGGTGGTGGGGGGGGGGGGAGCTTGAACTCCGGGCACTGCCCCTAAGCTGGGACAACTGGGAAGGTGGCTCAGTGGTAGAGTGCCTGCCTTGCAGGCATAAGGCCCTGGGTTCAATTCCTCAGGACCGCATAAGCAGAAAAATCCAGAAGTGGTGCTGTGGCTCAAGTAGTAGAACACTAGACTTGAGCTGAAGAGCCCAGGGACAGCGTCCAGGCCCAGAATTCAAGCCCCATGACCGACAAAAAAAAAAAAAAAAGCTGGGGCAAGAATAGTGGTGGTGATCAGTACAGGACATTGTGAATGTATTTAATGCCCTTGAAATTTTCAAATGGATACAAGTGGTAAAGATGATCATATTTATTATATATTTTTATACAATTCAGAAAAAAGTAATATTTGACCTCCACTTTAGCACTTGATTTTGGCCTAAGAGCCAGTTTTCTTCTTTCTACTTTGAACTTTTGTTGTTTTTGGTTTTTATTTTTGGCCATGGGGCTTGAACTCAGGACCTGGGCACTGTCCCTGAGCTCTTTTGCTCAAGGCTAGTATTCTACCACTGAGTCATATAGTTCCACTTCTGGTTTTCTAGTGATTAATTGGAGATCAGAGTCTCATGGACCTCCTTGCTTGGACTGGCTTTGAACCACAATCCTTAGATCTCAGCTTCCTGAGTAACTAGGATTACAAGCGGGAACCACCAGTGTCCCACTTTTTGTTGTCAGTCTTAGGAAGTGTTTTTCTGGCTTGAACATGACAGTCAACTGCCTGAAACAACAGCCATGAACCCATGTTCCTCCCTGGGAAATTGGTCCTCATCTGTACTAGTAATTCAGTGGATGTGGATCGAGCCCCTACAATGCGTATTAAAGAGCAAAGTTACCATTCATCTTAATGATGGTATGTGAAAGAACATCTCAGCAAGACACCTTAGTCAAATGACAATTGGTTAAAAATTTAGAAGATTAAAAATACCCAAGAGTTTTAGAAGTCATATCTACTCTCATTTGGATTCTTTAAAAGAAGATTGTAAAACACCATTCTCTGTGAAACAGAAAAAAAATCTTAAGCAAATAGATAAAATAAAACTTTTCATACATTTTAAAGAATGAAGTCATTAAAAATGTCTAATCAGGTGGGAGTGTAAAACTGTTCAACCACTTTGGAAAGTAGTATGGAGGTTCCTCAAAAGATTCCACATAGACCTCCCCTATGACCCAGCAATCCCACTTTTGGGCATTTACCAGAATGATCACAAACAAGACCATACTAAAGCTACCAGCACATCTATGTTTATTGCAGCATTATTTACCATAGCTAAGATATGGAACTAACCCAGATGCTCCTCAGTAGATGAATGGATCAATAAGATGTGGTATATATACACAATGAAATTCTATGCCTCCATCAGAAAGAATGACATTGCCCCATTTGTAAGTAAATAGAAAGACTTGGAAAAATTACATTAAGTGAAGTAATCCAGGCCCAAACAAACATAAGTCCCATGGTTTCCCTTATTTGCAATAACTAGTACATGTCTAGGAAAGCAGAAAAGGTCAAAATCTATGTACATATGACCATATAAGATGATGTTAAGCAAAATGAACCCCAAGATAGGAACATAAGTGGTTTTTTCTTTCTTGCTATTTTTTTAAACTTATGTAAAATATACGATGTGATATTTTGTTTCTCTTGTATGTTCTTCCCCCATAGTATAACCCTTATTTTCACTGCATTTGATTCCAGTGCCCTGCATCTTGTATATACATTATTCTAATTTGGGGAGGGGAAGGGAAATAACAAAATGCTGAAATAAAGATACAGGTTGACCCATTATAACAATGAGATGTACAAGACACTATGTTGAAAATGAACTTTACAACTTCGGGGGTGGGGGGATGAGGAGGCAGGAGTTGGGGAGTGGGGAAGGGAGGCAAGGTAGAGGAAAAACAAAGGAGGAGGTAACAATGCTTGATAGGAAATGTAGTCATCACCTTACTCATGTAACTATAACCTCTCTGTACAGTATTTTTACAATAAAAATATATTAAAAATAAAAGAAAAAAGTCTAATCAGAGAAGTTAAAAACATAAGCTAAATTTTCAAGTTTGCATGTGTCATATAGAAATCTGTCTAGAAAAAATTTCCTTAGGAATGGATAGGAATATTGCCCCAAATATTTAACAAAATAGTAGTAATTCCCTCTCAAGCAGAATTCATGGTGAAAGCCTGTGTTAGAAAGAATATGTATATTCTTTCATTTAATTCCAAGAAGAGTCATAGGAGACAGGCTAATAAACTCTCTACACTGATTAGAAAATAGAAGGGATGTTGAGTAAATTTACTGTTGTTCATAGTATACAAGACTTCTCTAAGGTTAAAGAAATGATTATCATTCATTTGCTCAAACATGGCCATTTTGTCTGTTCCATTTATAGTCATCATATTGATCAATACCGCAAAGCAAAAATTAGACTCAAGTGAATTCTGCTTTTCTGAGTTTCACATATCAAACAAATGACAACATGCTTAATGTCAAGAATCCTGAACATTTCCTCTGGCTCCAAGTCAATCACACTGGGTGACTGGAGACATTTGTGCCTCTGTTTCCAAAAACATAATCATTAATTTTCTTTTTTTTCATTTTAGCAATAGTTTTATTTTTTATTGATATTGTAGAGTTGAGATACAGAAGGGTTCCAGTCACATGAAACAGGTAATGAATACATTTCTTTTGACCATGTTTTCCCTTCCCTCACTCTCTTTCCCAGGTTTTCCCTCCCATCTGCACCCACAAGATGTACAGCTCATTTTCCACATAGTGTCTAGTGAGTACCATTATTGTGTTTGTTCACCTTTTTCCACCTTTTCTGTGCCCTCTCTTACCCTCCCAAATACAAACTAACAAACAAGACAAAAGGAAAAGACAGCAAAACCAGCAACAATGGCAACTATAACCTATCTCTTGTTTCCTTTTCTTGGAGTCCATTTCATAAAATATTATTTTATATTATCCTATGCATATAGCTATTGAGCCCTTGCCAACCTATTCAGAGTTTTAATTCCTTCATCCCTTCATGCTTTTTAAATTATTCTGAAAGAGCTGTTTTTTAAATTTAATTTTATTGTCAAGATGATGTAAAGAGGGGTTGCAGTTACATACATAATGTAGTGAGGACATTTCTTATCAACCTTGTTCCCCCCCTCATTTTTCTCCCACTTACCCTCCCCCAACCCCCTCCCCCCATGTTATACAGTTCATTTCCAACATATTGTCTTGTATCGATGTTGCATTAGTTTGTCCTTTGTCCTTTGTCTCACCAGTTTGTTGTTCCCTTTCCCTTCCCTGATCCAGAAAAATGTATATACAATACTCAGGGGACCAAAATCAAATACAGTGACAACAGGAGATAAGCCATAGGGAGGAAAAACACAAAAGAAAAAAGAAATCACATAGTACATTAAAAATAATAACAAAGAAAAACAATAAAAAAAAACCCTCTTGTTTCCATGTCTTGGAGTTCATTTCACTTAGCTTCACCTTATTTGGTCATATGTATATAGCTATTGAGCTATTCTGCTCATCTGCTAATACTATCCTAGATATATACTAATAATTACAAATGAGGGAAACCATGGGATCTATGTTTCTTTGGGTCTAGCTTACTTCACTTAATATAATTTTTTTCCCAAGTCTTTCCATTTCCTTAGTAATAGAGCAATGTCATTCTTTCTGATGGAAGCATAGAATACCATTGTGTATATATACCACATTTTCTTGATCCATTCATCTACTGAGGGGCATCTGGTTTCATATCTTAGCTATGGTAAATAATGCTGCAATAAACATAGTCGTGCTGGTAGCTTTAGTGTGGCCTTGTTTGTGATCATTTGGGTAAATGCCCAAAAGTAGGACTGCTGGGTCATAGGAGAGCTCTATGTGGAGTCTTTTGAGGAACCTCCACACTGCTTTCCAAAGTGGTTGAACAAGTTTACACTCCTACCAACAGTGTAGTAGCATTTCTTTTGGCCACATCTCCTCCAGGATCTGTTGTTAGTAGAGAAACAACAGTACTGGACGAATATCAATACCAAACTTCAAACACTATTACAAAGCTATAGTAATAAAAACAGCTTGGTACTGGCACAAGAACAGACCTGAGGACTAATGGAATAAAACTGAAGACCCAGAAATGAACCCACAGACATATGGTCACCTAATCTTCAACAAAGGAGTCAAAAAATAGGATAGAAGAAAGACAGCCCCTTCTATAAATGGTGCTGACAAAACTGGTTAAACACCTAGATCCTTATATATCACCCTGCATCAGAATCACCTTGGCACAGGTCAAAATTTTCTTAATAAAGACCAAGAAGCACAACTAATCAAAGAACGGTTGGACAAATAGAATTTCATTAGACTGCAGAGCTTCTGCATGGCAAAGGACATAGATAGCAAGATCAACAGAAAGCCCACAGATTGGGAGAAGATTGTCACCAGCCATACAAAAGACAAGGGTTTCATATTTAAAATATATTTAGAACTTAAAAATTAACACCCCCCCCCAAAAACAAATCCTCAAAGTGGGCTAAAGACTTAAAGAGAGATTTCTCTGAAGAGGAAATAAGAATGGTCAATAGACATTAAAAAATGCTCAACATCTCTGGCCATAGAAGAAATGCAAATCAAAACAACATTGAGATTCTCCATCATCCCCGTAAGAATCATTAATTTTCTACTTATTTCAAGCACTATACCAACCATTTGTATATGAATGCTTGTATTTGATTCCACTAGATGGGTAACTAGAAATTTTGTTATTTTCCTGTGCAACTTTAGGATTAACAATCATGTGCCATTACAAGGCACTATGCTGTGTAAGTTATATTAGTTAAAGTTATTGGCAAACATGATAGAGGATAATGTGACTCCTTATCTTCTATGCAATTATTTGAAAATAATTTATGACTTTGAAATTTATTTGTTCACATTTTTTAGAAGATTGATAAATGCATTTAACTTAGGAAAATGTTAAGGACTACTGTTCGTTAACTCTCAGCTCATGGTAGAGTAAAAATATTGTCAACCCCTAAATTGTAGAAGAGTAAAAATGTTGTTCATGTCCAAATCATAGCAGAGTAGAAATATTGTTACTTTGCACCCAAGTCTCGGTAGAGTAGAAACATTGTTGGTTGGCCTCCAAATCTTGGTGGAGTAACAGCAAAAACTTAAAGCAGAAGAGGCACAATTCCAAAGGAAGAACAAGAGCCAACCAACAGAGCTAGGTGTCAAAGTCAGGAGCCAGAAAGGATGTGAGCAGGAAGGGATGAGTGCTGGATGTGAGTGGAAGCAATGGCTGTGCCCTGGTGTGGAGAACAGTGTACAGATGCACACACCCACGATTGGATATGCTGACTATATATAGTGTAGCAGAGCCTGAGAGCAGAAAGCTACACACTAGGACAAGACTATACTTGCAACCCTGGATGACTAACTCGTGAACTCTAAATTTCCCAGTGTATATCTGTAAGATGACAATTATATTCTAAAACGTGCTCATCAAAAAGCACAAAATAGTCCCAAAGAAGACCTTATCATATACTTTTGCTCTAGTTTTGACCTTTAGATAATAACTTGATGGGGTACCTTTAACTCTCATTCACTTGGGCGTATGAAAATTTCACAAAAAGTTAGAACGTGGATGGTTTTGAGAAGACATTCAAATATTACAATGTTGCTAAGAGGGAGAGCTTCACAGCACCTTCTATGGTGTAAGCTCCTTGGGCCATAGATCAAGTTTGTAATTTCAGTCTTTTCCGGTATCCCAAATTACTTTTTTTTTTGGGTCCGGTCGTGGGGCCTGAACTCTGGGCCTGGGCGCTGTCCCTCAGCTCTTCAGCTCAAGGCTAGTGCTCTACCACTTGAGCCACAGCGCCACTTCCGGCTTTTTTCTTTTTGCTTATGTGGTGCTGAGAACCGAACCCAGGGCCTCATGCATGCAAGGCAAGCACGCTACCACTGAGCCACCTTCCCAGCCCCCAAATTACTTTTTAAGTATAGGGTTCTTTTCTGATGCCTCCATTCTTAAACCTGATGCATTCAATCTTAAACCTATCAGTCCAATTTTTTTTTTTTTTTTTTTTTTTTTTTTTTTGGGTCCGGTCTTGGGGCCTGAACTCTGGGCCTGGGCGCTGTCCCTCAGCTCTTCAGCTCAAGGCTAGCGCTCTACCACTTGAGCCACAGCGCCACTTCCGGCTTTTTTCTTTTTTCTTATGTGGTGCTGAGGAATCGAACCCAGGGCCTCAGGCATGCAAGGCAAGCGCTCTACCACTGAGCCAACTTCCCAGCCCCAGTCCAATTTTTTTTAAAGTGGATTAGCATTGTTGGAACATTTTTATCTAGGTAGAAACATAAAACACTGAGACAAAGAATGAAATTAAAATCTGAACAGACTTAGAGTAGAAAATCTTGGTCTGAGGAAGAAGTTAGAGGGTTTAAATAAAGATGGTAGCTACCCTTTGTGAATGACCCTGGTCATCAAAGACCCTGGCTTGGCTGACTGTGAAAGGGACATTGTACCAAATAGCTACCAACAGAAGGGCCAACTGTCAAGGGCCATGATCTTCTACAAATGAAAAGCAGTCTTTATTTGTAAAGAATAGTAGATCATCATCCCACCAGGCTAGCACCGTGTGATAGAACTATAATTAGACAATATTATTTACTTTTCTAGATTCTTACCAACATCAAAACATCAAGTGGCACCTTTGTTGAGTAGACTTTCATATAAGAAAAAGCTGCACAAAACCTCTGGGCTCTTGTCGGGTGTTCTTCTTTAATAGAGCACAGACCTACATAAACATATATAAAATATAAAACGTGAAGACTGGAAGCATTAGAAAAGTGACACACAGGCATGGATAGCTCATGTTTCCAAGGACAGTGGGCTCCAAGCCTCCTCCCACTGAGCCTCCAGTACCAGGCTCTGCCCTGGGAGCCGAAGGGAGGAGAAAGGAGTTCAAGCTGCATTAGCTCTGCCTTGATGGGTTTTGCATTTTGTCTTTTATATAAAATTTCCTTTGGAAAAGGAATTTATTTGAAATAAAAATTGTAAAGAGTACTCTATGTGATCCTTAAAAGGATATTGTAAAAAATTACTCCTCAAAGATAGTTTTTAAAATATTTTGGAAGCTAGGCAACAGTGGATCATGTCTAATCCTAGTTACTTAAGAGGCTGAGACTTAGAAGATCATGATTTGAAATCAGCTGAAGATTCTGAGAGACTCCATCTCCAAACCAGCAAAATGTCAAACTAAAGTTGGTTCAAGTTGAAAGAGCACCAGGAGTATGCAAGAAAGCTAGTGCTAGAATATTTTAAAGAATTATTTGCTTCAAGTGTTAGAACAAGCATACTATGAAGAAATGGAAGAAAACTTTAACTCACATAGTTTTGCATGTTTGGCAATATCCAGATAAGCCCCTGACAGGTAACATAGTTGCTCTCTCCTTGATGTGATATTCCAAATGACCGCTAATAGATAACTTTGTCATTTTGGTTACACGTCTACGAAAGTCCTCTGTGTCTATTCGCTAAATTACGTGTATGTATGTGTGTGTGTGTGTGTGTGTGTGTGTGTGTGTGTGTGTGTGTGTGTGTGTGTGTGTGTGTGTGTGCGTGGACTGATGCGTGCACGTGCACCAATCCTGGGGCTTGAACTCAGGGCCTGGATGTTTTTCCTGAGCTTTTTTGCTCAAGGCTAGCATTCTACCACTGGAGCCACATTTCACTTCCAGCTTTTAAAAGAGTCTCATGGACTTTCCTGCCGAGGCTGACTTTGAACCACAATCTTCAGATCTCAGCCTCTCGAGTAGCATGGATTACAGGCATGAGCCACCAGCACTTGTTATGAACTAAATATTTTAATGTCATTAAATAATTTTATATGGTCACATCACCTGCCTTCATGTGGAATCCAAACATTAAAGGGTATGGCTGTTTTCCTCTTTGTCCAAAAGACTTATTTATGGGCTAGGACTAAATAGCGCTTATTTATAGAAAGATACAGAAATTATTATTTCCAACCATTAAATTCCAAAAAGGAACACAAATACAATTTTATGCTACAAATACAAGTATTTTAATTTTTCCTTTTTTTTTTTTTTTGGCCAGTCCTGGAGCATGAACTCAGGGCCTGGGCACTGTCCCTGAGCCTCTCTGTGCTCAAGGCTAACACTCTACCACTTGAGCCACAGCACCACTTCCAGTTTTTTCTGTGTATGTATTGCCAAGGAATCAAACTCAGGGCTTCATGCATGCTAGGCAAGCACTCTACCACTAAGCCACATTCCCAGCCCTAATTTTTTCTTTATTTAATAACTAACAAAAGCAGACTATGATCAGTTAATCCAAAGAACATACCTTCTCCTTAGTAAAAACTGAGGAAAAATTCATGCATATAGTCCAGACAATGGCTCACATATCTGGACAGATTAATGGAGACCCGGACAACTTCATAATTTCAAGTTAGAACCCTTTAAGCCTACTTGATATCAGAACGTGTGGGTCAAGTCCACTTGTAAGGGCTCAGTACTGGGTACAGGCATATTTCCAAAAGAGATTACTACTATCACCAGTAACATAAAAGCAGGTTGAACAAACTACATAAATCAAAAGCAATGAGATTTCCACAGTTATAGCAATGTGACTACTTCACTTATTTCCTTTTAAGGCTTAAGACACAAAAGAGTAAAAAAAGAATCTGATTTAAAAAAAAAACAAACAAAACAGATACACAAGGGTAAAGGCAACTCAAGTTTTAAAAAATGTATTCTTTGGGAAATAGTAATTCAAATTTACAATTAATTGATAAGTCTAAAGTTGTCTAAATCAGTAAGCTGTAGTTCATCTTAATAGCTACCCCTTTCAACAATTACGTAAGGATAATAATAATAATAATAGCAATAGTAATAATAAAAAGATCAACATAAAACTAGTTCCTGAGAAATTTTCTCTATGTCCTCAAAGTAATTGACTCAGAAGGAATAACATGGATTGAGAATAGTGTTACTACTGAGATCAAGAGTGTGATTTCAATTCTGAATGACTGAGTTTAGCATAACACATACAATAGCTCTACTCTACAGCTTCAAAAGGAGGTGCTGTAAATACTCACTTTTGCTCAAGAGATGGGCATACATGGCTAGTAAAATCCCTCATTTGGTAAGCCTTTCTGGATGTCAGAAACCTGAGTTTATAGTGACAACTGTCCCATCTTGATAAATTACGATTCCACACTGTGTATTTGAAAACTACTGACCATGATACTTATGAGAAAATCTGAGATATAGCTTTTCCTCAGTTTAGAGACATAATGGGAGATACCTTGGGCTCTGGAATGAAATAAATTTCAGTTTGAATTTGTTTTCTCCTTACTTGGATACTTGTATACATGTTAGCTAGCCTGTGTAGTTTCATCACCTTCCAAATAAAGTGACAATAAAAGTGTGCTCACATTGCCCCATTTGTTAGGAAATGGAAAGACTTGGAAACAATTATATTAAGTGAAGTAAGCCAGGCCCAAAGAAACATAGGTTCCATGGTTTCCCTTATTTGCAATAACTAGAATATGTCTGAGACAAGCAGAAAAGGTCAGATAAGCTGATGTTAGGCAAAATGAACCCCAAGATAAGGACTCAAATGGTTTTTCTTTCTTGCTATTGTTTCTAACATATTTATAAGACGATTTCTTTGTTGCTTTGTATGTTCCTCCCCCACAGTATAACCCCTGTTTTCACTGTATTTGATGTTGGTATAATTTGTGGAAGGGAAGGAAAAAACAAATTGTTTAAATAGGGATACAGGTGGACCCATTGCAACAATGAGATGTACAAGATGTTATGTCCAAAAATGAACTTTACAACTTTGGCGGGGTGGGAGGGAGGAGAGGATGAGGGGAAATGGGAGGGCAGGAATGGTAAGGGGAAACAAAGGAGGAGGCAACAATGCTTGATAAGAAATGTACTCATTACCTTGCTCATGTAATTAATTGTAACTCCTCTTTACGGTATTTTCACAATAAAAAAAAACTTGTTAAAAAAGTATGCTCATCACTGTAAGGATTAGAATAAAAATGTAATAAGTGCCATATTAGTCTCTCCATAACGGTTGGTGTCATTGTCATTGCTGGTGTCTTTTTTGCCACCTTAGCGCTACTCAATTCTCTTCCAGTCCCTCTCCTTGAGCCTGTTGTTTCCCAACAAGCGTTGTGCCAACCATCAGCAAGAGTGGCCACCAAGTGTTGACAAATTTGTCATCATTGTGACTAAATGTGCCTTGTTTCACCATGGCTAGCCAGAGCCATAGCTCAACTGAGAGCATGTGAGTAGTGCAGAGAGAAGGTGAAGCTAGCTTATTCTTTAGTGAGCTTTCCAGGATGTGTGATGACTCTGCAATATGAGCACAAGTGAGTGAGCTGAAGCTATTTTGCTCCTTGACAATCACATTGCCCAGGTCTGGTCCTGTGTGTGTGTGTGTGTCTGTGTTTGTGTGTGTGTGTGTCTGTGTCTGTGTGTCTGTGTGCATGTGCTGTAACTAGGTATAGTGCTAGGAGATGTTCATACATACTAGTTCCAAATGCACTATGATTGTGGCTGTTGCTTAGTGTTACTAACATCTTTTTATCCCTGAGAGAATGTCCCTTACAATGTCAGGGTGTCATGAGGGAAAACACAAGAGCCTGACTTCCATGGCTAATCATGCCCCCAAACCTTACAATCAGTCCCCAGAAATACTAAGATCTCTCTTGCTTTCTTGGTTTAGTGAAACACAGAACAATCAGAAGAAACAAAGTCTTCTTGTATGCAGGCAAAAAAGTCCATAGTCTACTATTTCCAGTTGTCTACTAAACAGCTGAAAGTGGAAATGTGGCTCAGGTGGTTGAATGCCAGCCACCTTTGAGTGAAAAAAAGCAAAGTGTGAGCTCAAGGTCCCGAGTTTAAGCCAGTAACAAAAACAGAAAACACCTTCGTAACAGTGGCCTTCCGCAAATGTTGAGCTTCCAATAACTTCCTTGTCGCATCAGCATCTTGTTTGAGTCCAACTTTTTAGATATCCATAAGAAAATAAATACTGTTTTCTGGCCTAAGATAACAACTGTTATCTTCCAGCAAAGATCAAGCTCCTTGGTAAGGAATTACATCAGCACCATATTGACAGTGAGAGGGAGGGATGAAGAATAAATATATTACCTTGGTACCTATTTTCCTCTCAGCTTTAATTCTAAAATACTGCTCTATTATCTACAAAGTTTAAAATGTGATTTCATTGTTTCTTGATCTCCATAGTAAATAAAAACTAATATTCAAAAGAAGGAAACGATGACAAAGAATTTCAAGGCCAAATATATGTCATTTCTAGATTAAATTTGCAAATCTATTCATTTAGTATGCTCAGTTAGGAAGATGGAGATGCAGAGTCCCCTAAATGACCTTTTCCTGAGAAATAATTAATTGGCATATACCGTGCTTTGTTAAAGAAAGCAAACACTCTTCATGAATATGAATTTGAGTCTTTTTGAAGCAACTGGATCTAGTTTCTTTCTCCCCCCCACCTTCTTTTTGGGGGGAGGGTCTCTTTCTTTCTGAACTCTGCATTTTTGAAAAATAGAACAAAATTTTATTTCATCCATATAAGTGCTCCTAAACAAATAAAAAGCTTCCAGAATCAGATCTTTATTCATGAACAATTACTGAATATCTGACTACATAGTTCTGAGTCACGAATTCAGAATGTATCAGACATAAGCAATGCCGGAGGAACATTTGTTTCACCACCTCTATTCATAGGAGTCAAAGAGAGCCACAAACACAGCTAGATGTTTTGTTTCTGCAGCAGACGACAGAAACATAGACTATTACAATGATGATATTTAATGCAGAATACTAAGGGGAGTAACATTTGCTTATCCTGTCCTTCCCCCGCCTTTCTTTCTGAAGAATAAAATGAAAACCTGAAAGAGGAGGGTGTGTTTTGTGAGCCTATGATGGTAAATGTGATGGTAAATGTAGTCAACAACCACCAAACTTCCAAGTCCTACAGTGTGAGTGTGTGTGTGTGTGTGTGTGTGTGTGTGTGTGTGTGTGTGTGTGTGTGTGTACCTGAGCATGCATGAACATACATGTGTGTGAATGAGAGCTACTGCTCTGGAAGCATTATGGGGAACATCTTGATACAAATGAAGCTGTGAACTGAGGAAATCTATAAAAACAACTTTTTAAATGTGTGTCAGGAAGGGGAAACCTGAGATGAGAAATATATGGAAAGAGATAGAGAGTGAGAGAGACAGAGATAGAAACAGAAACACTGAGAGGAGGGAAAGGAGGAAGAGACGGGAAAAGAGAGGAGGGGTGTGGAGGGAGGCAATTGGGGGAAAATAAGGAAGAAAAAGGAGGGGGAAAGAGAGAATCATAGAAGTGGGAAAGTGAAAGAAAGAAAATCTAGCTTCACAGAGTTTATTCTATAAGACAAAAACACATAGCAGTGATTACTTGCCAAACTATTCCAGACAAATGAATACAACTTAGAAACAACAAGAGGATTAGCAGAAAGAATGAAATGAAAGAAGGAGAAAGAGAGTTGGAGGGAAGGAGGAGAGAAAGAAGAGGTAAAAGAAAAAAGAGAGGGAGCAGGGAGATAGAAAATTCACTTTCCTGGGGTTTATTATATAAGAGAAAATGTTTGAAATTATTATTTGCTCAAAGTATTCAAGACAATTGACTATATCTCCTGATAAAGAAAGGAGGGAGAGGAAGAGGGAAGAGGAAAGAAAAGGAAAGGGAAGTCAAAGGGAAGAGAAAGTTAATATTCAGGAAATATATAAGGCAAAATACTTGGAATTATTATTTGCCTAAGTCTATTATTTCCTATTCAAGACAAATGAATGTATATTCTTTTTTTTAATTGTGAAAATACCATGCAGAGGGGTTACAATTACATGGGCAAGATAATGAGTACATTTCTTATCAAGCATTGTTGCCTCCTCCTTTGTTTCCCCTTCCCATCTCTTCCCATCTCCCTAATGAATGTATATTCTAATGAAGAAATGAGGGACAGTGGACATGAAGGGGAATAGAAAAAGAGGGAGGGAGGGAGAGAGAGAGAGAGAGAGACCTTTTTATAAAGTTAATCAGTATCCATGGTAGAGTATTCCTCCAAAATAATAAAAAGGATTAATCAGGAACTAAAGGAGAAAAGAAGACAGCTACTCATCCTCTTCTCACAGTCAGATGAAATACACCTAACCCAAGACAGGGCCCTGGCAAGTAACCACAGGAAGGGCACCTGGAGATTAAAGCTGGGGCCATAACATTAACAAAGTACAGACCACACTGAATTAATGAGCACTGGAGATAGACATTCAGTAGAGTCTTAATTTATTTTCCTTTTCTAGCTCATCCTTTAAGAAAATGACAGTGTCTTCTTATCGATTTTACACTCAGAGATCAATCAGAATTGCCCTGACTCAGACAAAATTTACAGCAGTGTCTGACACTGCCCGGAGCATGTGGGCCCAAACAGACATTACAAGGAAGCAATAGATCATGTTTGTATGTAGAGCTTGACATGCTTAAAAATAAGCTAATCTGTAGTGGAATTTCCTTCTTTTTGACAAGTTGCTCTGCCCAGCTCTTTGGCTCCTTGTTATGAATTTTCCTTCCAGCTCCCACTATTAATTATAACATAGGAGAAAGGATTCATGTAGTTAGGCCCTGAGGGAGGTCATCTGATAAAATATAAACTAACAGATCACTCCTACTTAAACAATGTGAAGTGTCATTCTGAAGCGCTCCATAAAAAAAAAAAAAAGAAAGAAAGAAAAGGAAAAAAAAAAAAGCTAGAGGTGTTCCGTCAAGAGCTATGATCAATTCTGACAACCCAACCATATCAGGGCTAAATGATGGGCCTGCACATTCCTAAACAGCCTCCAGTGGAAATTGCTGTATCCGGAAGCTCTTTTGTGCAAGTAACTAGCTGTATTAAATGCAATAATTACAGAAAAGACACTGACTGTGATGCTCAGGCAGTTGTTGGCTAAGCCGACTTGTTTCCACACCACCATTTATCTTGTAAGGGGCTGAGTGTGCTCTTCCTTGACACGAGAGAGAACGTCGGCCGAGCTTCCTCTTGCGAGTCCTCAAGAAGCTTTGTCTCACAGTATGCCAGAGGAGAAGAGTGCTTTGGGGAGGTATTTGCTCCACAGGAACAGAGGAAAAACATAACAACAGTTGTTCGGAGGAAATGTGTTTTGTGTGTGTATCCTTTGAGAAGTAGGCTAGATCAACCAAGAGCCCAGCAACAGGCGAGCCCTCACCAGCTGAGGGGGAGCTGCTTCTATCCATGGTGTGTGTCCGTACCCTTGGGTGTCTACACTTGTCGCAGATGCAGAGACTAGATAAAGATACTGCAACCTCCTCCTTACTCCTGATCTATCAACAGGCTAGAATAAGATGACTTGCTCTCTGTGTTGCTGTGAAAAAGGGAATCAAATTAGCTAGGTCTGATAGTCATTTATCTTCACACACAAAATATTATTTGGTCCAGTTTCGCAGACCTCTCTAAAACTACTGACTGATTTCTTTGACCATATTGTGAAAGAGTTTCAAGTCACTTTTAAATCTGTGTAGAGAATAATGTAGTTACAATTCCGAGAGTGTTATTCTTTTTTTTTATTATTATTATCTGTAAGTAGTTGTACAAAGGAGCTGCCATTCAGCAACGCAGTTTATGAATACAATGAGTATTATCAATGCCTTAAAATTATATTTGTGTGTGGAGGGGGTTATACTTGGACTTGAACTCAAGGACTTGAGTTCTGACTCAGTGATTTTTTTCACTCGATTGTCACTCTACCACTTGAGCCACATGGCTTTTTGGTGTTTAACTGAAGATAAAAGAGTCTTTCAGATTCATCTGCTCAGGCTGGCTTCAATTCTCAACCTTAAGATCTCAGTCTCCTGAGTAGCTATGATGACAAGTGTTAACCACCAGCACCACAGCTTATTTATGTTTATCTTTAAAAAATAAATTACTTTTAAAATATATCTATCTTAGCAATATTGATCTTGTTAAAAAGGTAGGCACAGGAAAACCTACTCTGACTTCTTCAGAGGAAAATACTGCATTAAAATTCATGATATTAAAGGAAATATACAATATATTGAATATTAAATGGTACAATTTTGTTTTATATATCTTTTACAAAGAAAAAAAAGAGAAAAGGTATTAAAAGACAAGTGTTCTTTATTTCCCCTATAATACATCCAGACACAAATCATACATAAAATTTTGTGATTTTGTGGTCCCCAGGATGGAAAGAAACAAAGCATGCTAGCCAAGTGAACTATGTCCTAGTCCTGATGTTGTATTTCACCTAGAGGAAAAGTATCCTTGTCAGCAGGAAGAGTATCAACAAAGAAAGGTAACCAAGCCTGGCACCAGTGGTTCACACTTGTCTTCTAACATGCTCAGAAGGCTGAGATCAGAGGACCTGGCTCAAAGCCAACATGAGGAAGAAAATCCTAAGAGACTGTTCCTCCAATTAACCAGCCAAAAGTTGGGCTGGAGGTATGGTTCAAATGCTAGTGTACCAGGCATGAACAAGCTAGGCAAGTGAGAGGTTATAAATTCAAGCAATAGTACTGATGCACACACACACACACACACACACACACACACATACACACACAGACACATAATCAGTTGTCATGGCATGTGTATGCTTTCATGGTATTGAGTAAGCAGAGAAACCAACAAAAGAGGAAGTTAGAAATGCAGTTAGAAATGCAGCCAGAGTCAGCTCACACAATAACTCTGTGTGTGTGTGTGTGTGTGTGTGTGTGTGTGCGCGCACACACGCACGCACACATGCACATAGTCCTGAGTAGCAAGAGTTTAGCAATACCATTTCTAGAAATGCTAACTTGAATGAAAGATCAGACAATGGATAGACCTATTAGCCAGGAGTTTAGAGCACAGAGTCAGTGAGGGCTCAGCTTGGTTTCCAGGCAAAGGATGCCCAAACTCTCATCTTTTCTGCCAGGTTTGCTATATTACATGTCATCCAAATACTTTTCCTATCTGGGAAGATTAGTTTCTCCTACTGAAATATCATAAATTTTCTTTTTCTCCTTAAAATAAAAAAACAATGGAGTCGATTTTGGGAAAAGTAAGCAAAGTGGTTAACGCAGACTTTGGAAACTTTCAGTCTCTGAGCTTTGGCACTTAAGGCTAACACTCTACCGCTTGAACTACAGCTTCAGTTTTTCTTTTCTTAGTTGATTGGAGAGAAGAGTCTCATAGACCTTCCTACCTGGGCTGGTTTTGAATCATGACCCTCAGATTCCAACCTTCTGACCAGCTAGGCTTACAGGTGTGAGCCACTGGCATTCAGCTTAGTTCTACTTCTTAGAAGTGGTTGGACTTCGAGTCACTGACATTTTCTGTGCTGGTGTCTTGCAATGGCAAAAGCAGCAATAGCATCTACCCTTTGGGCTTGTTTTGAGCATTCACTTAGTTAACACATTAAGTGCTTAGAATGGTGTCTTGTTAGATCTCATGTAAAGAGTTTTGAAACTGGCATATGAAAAATAAGACCTAAATGTTAACATTGTGGTCAAATATGTTGATCAGCTGGAGATTCTGATTTTTGGCTGGACAGCAGATGTAAATATCTTCCCTCACTAGGTGCTTGTGACTCATGCCTACAATTCTAGTTACTTAGGAGCTACTGAATTACAGGTCAAAGCTATCCTGGGCAAGGAATCTGTGGCGTTCTTGTCTTCAGTTAAGCCAGAAGTGGAGCTATGTCTCAAATGGTAGAGTGCCAGTCTTGAATGATAAAGCAAAGGATCTTGATTTCAAGCTCCAGTACACACACACACACACAATCTTCACTAAACATCACTCTATATTATTATTTGGAACTTTCAAAATAGCCTAGATCTCAAAAGTGAGGCTGCTAAATCACATCAAGTTGAGACTCAAAGAAAATTAGTAAGACAGTAAATAAGAAATCACTAAGATACTAAAGGAAGATACTCTTAGGAAAGGAACACAAAGGCACAATGCCTATGTGCATCTGATCATATAAAATGGTATTTATCAAAATGAACTCCAAGAGGCCAGGTGCTGGTGGCTCACACCTGTAATCCTAGCTACTCAGGAGGCTGAGATCTGAGGATGGAAGTTCAAAGCCAGCCCGGGCAGGAAAGTCCATGAGACTCTTATCTCCAATAAACCACTCAGAAAACCAGAAGTGGCACGGATGCTCAGGTGGTAGAGCCATAGCCTTGAGCTGAAGAGCTGAGGAACAGCGCCCAGGCCCAGAGTTCAAGCACATGACTGACAAAAACAACAACAACAACAAAAAACTCCAGGAAAACGGAAACAAGAGGTCTTTTTTCTTCATTGCTGTTTTATTTTTTCCTTTCATTTGTTCATTTATCTGTCTTTGGGAGAGTAAGGGGGCGGGAAACAGATATGGAGGGACAAAGGGAGATGCAGCAACGGTACTCACTAGACACTATGTTGAAATGAACTATCCAACCTGTGGGAGGGAAAATCTGGGAGAGAGCAAGAGAAGGGGTAACATTGTTCAAAAACAAATGGACTCTTTATTTGACTTACACAACTGTAACCCCTCTGTACATCACCTTTATAATAACAAATGCATGATGAAAGAAAAGAAAGAAATCACTAGGCTGTCCAATGTAGCTAAATGCCTCCCGCCACCTCCCAAACAAAGAAAAGCCAGCCCAGTACTGCCTTAAGGGAGAAAATACCCTCTGGAGGGGAATATTTTACACAAGGACAAAGCCAAGGGGACTACTATTAGAAGACAAGAAACGCTGCTGGTTTCCTAGCAGAAAAAACTGTACGGTTAACACTGGACTTTGATTTCTAATCGGTTGAAAACAAGAAGACATATCAAGTACGTACAGGAAAAGCCTAAAATCTCTGCCCAAAGGATAAAGTTGAGAAAGGGGCTTATCAACCCTTTGTCCTTCCAAACTTTTATCTTTTACTCTTGAGTTTAAATTGTGATTCTTTTAGTGTCCTCTCTCAGAGTCCTAGGCTAAGAGCTCTATTTCCTACCCAGGATGCAATTGGCCTTTCCTATACGTATTTGGTAAGATTACCCTGCTGCTACTCTCTTCTCTAGTTTAAAGAGAAACAGTGAGAGTCATTCCTGAAAGCAGGGCCTGTATTTAACATTCCTTTGATCTTAACAGAGTCTGTTCTAGGTTGTATTTTGAATTGTTGTACCTAGATGTTAATAGATGAACTTCACCCCTAGATAGTAACTGTGATGTCTGGATGCTCTCAAATTTTATCATTACTCATCTTATTGAGCGCATCATACAAGTGGTTTATAAAAAAAAACTGCAAATGATCTGCTAGAAATTACAGGATACCTTTAAAGGAAATTGAGTTGAACTCGGGAGATGTGTTTTCCAAATTCATTCTTACTTTGAAAATTGGTGAAAGTAGGGGATTTGACACTCTGAAGTTAGGTTAAGAGTGAAACACTATGCCTCCATCAGAAAGAATGACACTGCCCCATTTGTTAGGAAATGGAAAAACTTGGAAAAAATTATATTAAGTGAATTAAGCCAGGCCCAAAGAAACATAGGTCCCATGGTTTCCCTTATTTGCAATATCTAGTATATGTATGAGTCAAGCGGAAAAGGTCAGATAATGTGATGTTAGGAAAATGAACCCTTAGATATGTATTTTAATGCTTTTTTATTTCATGCATTAGTTTCTAACGCATTTATAAGATTATCTCTTTGTTACTTTGTATGTCCCTCCCCCACAGTATAACCCCTGCTTTCACTGTATTTGATGTTGGTATAATTTGTGAAGGGGATGGGGAAAAACAAGTCGTTTAAATAAGGATACAGGTGGACCCGTTGCAACAATGAGAAGTACAAGTTGTCATGTTGAAAACGAGCTTTACAACGTTGGTGGGGGGGGCAGGGGGGAGGATTGGGTGGTGGGGAGGTAGGGGGAAGGTAGGGAAGGGATGTGAAGGGTAAACAAAGGAGGAGGCTGCAATGCTTGGTAAGAAATGTATGCATTATCCTGCCCATGTAATTGTAACCCCTCTGTACAGTATGTTCACAAAAAAAATAAAATTAAATTAAAAAAAAAAAGAGTGAAACAAATTATTCTAACAAATCATGACAAACTAACAAATCATGACAAACTAACAAATGTGTCTGGCATTTAACACAATGCCTGGCACATAATAGGAACTTAGAAAACATTTATTGAATAAATGAAACTGATTTATAAATATCAATGAATTATTTTATTTTTTCATTAACATAATAGGTGAATGAAATTATTCCCCAATAATAATATTCTCCAGTTAATAGGCTTGAGCACATGTCAACTGTATAACAATATTTCAATGTCTGTTATCATTTTACCTAAAATGAATAGTTATTTGTAAAATAAATGACACAGTATAGGCATATGGTACCATTAGATCTGTAACTAAATCTCTACTTTGGAAGTGTTCAATTTCAAATAATTGAACATTGATATTTTATGTTCTTCCACAGAGAGAGAGAGGCAGTGGTATTTGTATGTTTCAGGTATGTAGGTCATGGGTCTTGCATTCCTCAGATTCTTCTTATATCACAAGATTGAATTTCACAAATGAACACAGTTACTGCATCTGTGGCTCAGATTATTATAGATAATAAATGTTTTATGTGATAATCATGAAATAGTGACTTTGGACAATATATGCATATGCATGAAAACCTCTCATTTGGTCAAAAGTATGCATAGCCAGGCCCTCAAGTACCCCTTGAGATATGTACAACCTCACATACTACTTGAGGTCTAGCTAAAGTAGTATAGCACCAGCCTAGTGTGGAAAAAGTCAAGCAAGAGCTCATGGCCCTGAGTGCATGTCTCAGTATTGGCATACATACGTTAAAAAAAGGTAAAAGATATACATGCAACTTGTATTTCTCCAGATATGAGAAATAACTCCAAAATGATAATGGACTCATTGCTTTTTTTTTTCCATTTAGCCTTATGAGAAATATTAGCCTGTATTTTATTTATTAGAATCAATTTACACTGTATTCATGAAACCTCCATAACTTGTGGCAAATATTCTTAAGTAATGAATGCTTCACAATTTCTTTACTTTATTATGATATTGTGGCTGTTTGGGTTGATCTTACATATTTCTATTCTCTATAGTGTTACATGAGTTTTCATTTGCAACTCCTGTAATAAATGTTATGAATCTGCTATTAAAGGACTATTAAAGAGATAACTTGCCCCTGTCTCAATTTGATCCTCAGATTGTCCTTTCAGAATGAAGTCTTAGTGTGTGATCTGCTCCTTGGTGGTTTATTTTAGTGGCAAGAGATAAAAGGAAAAAAAATTACGCTCCTAAAGTATTTCCCAAACTAAGTTTCACCAACTGATCTCAGTTAATTTCCTCTCCTACAAAGTGTTTCCTGATTACCAATTTAATTTGTTTGCCTTCTTTAGCAACCTAATTGCTACTCATTGATGCAAGGTAAACAACCCAAGTGGGTGAATATAAAAGGCACAGGGGATGTAGAA